>NW_020455532.1:9200946-9344659 GCF_003342845.1 Nothoprocta perdicaria
GCGCGGCCTGACAGGGCCCCGCGCGGGGGCGGCCGCCGGCCGAGAGGGCAACGGCGCCGGGCGAAGGGGGAAACGGAGCCGATGGCGACGGGCCCCGCGGCTCGCGCGGCCCTCGCGGGGGGCTCTCACCTGGGAGTCGTTGTGCAGGTGGTCGCCGCTCATGCCGGAGGAAGGAGCGGAGCAGAGCGGAGAGGCGAGGCGAGCGGCACGGCCGGGGAGCCGGAACGCGACGGAGAGCGCGGCGCCCTGGCCCCGCAGCCCGTTGTGTAACAGACTAAGTCCCGATTTCGGCGCACTGCGCACGCGCGCCGCCTTTTACCCGCGGGGCGGCGCCGGCGGGGCGTTACGRGGAACGTTAGGGGCGGGGCGAGCCGGGAAACGGTCGCTCCGTCGCCCGCTCCGGGCCACGCCCGCCTCATTTGCATTCGGGTCACGCCCCCGCCTCGCCGCTGCCCTGCGCAGCTCTCTTTTTTGCATATCCGACCCCGCCTCTTCCTCCCGCTTCGCCAATCGGGTGGCCAACAGAGACGCTCGTTTGCATAACACCTCCCCCCACTATGGAAGCAACTGGGAGCATTGTGTAAGGGCCCGTGGCCCACTGGGCGCGCAGTGCGCGTGCGCCCCAGGGCACCCCGCGCGCGGCTGCTCCTCATTTGCATACGACGCCCCACCCACCCCTGGCGCAGGCCCCGCCCTCTCGAGGGAACATGGCGGCGCCCTGCGGCGGGAGGGGGGAACGGGCCGGGAATGGGGGGGGCCTTCCCGCACCTAGTGCCTTCCCGGGAAATATATATGTATTTTTATATATATATATATATATATATGTAAAATACCTACTTTATAGAATATGTGTATTTATATATGTATTTCGTTACCGGCCTGACCACGTGTTTGTACTGGGGAGGAACACGGAGGCCCCTGTGTCCCCCAAAATGTCCCCACAGCGCCGGGTGCTGTGCAGGTGTCCTGTGCAGGTCAGGAACCTCCTGTATCCCGTGAAAAACGTCCTGCATCCAGGCAAAGACGCTGCTGTGCCGGCGTGCGGATGGGGTGGGTTTGGGACGAGATTAAAGGCAAGGAGAGCGAACAATGGTGTGTCGCAAACCGGAGCTTTCTGCTCCAAAAAGGAACCAGTCAGCAACATTTTTTCTTCTCCTGTAAACAGACCCTTAAATGCTTTCCTCTTATGAGGAAACAGAGGGGGGGGGGAAAAGCTAATGTGAGGATGAATCATGTGCAAAAAATACAGCAGCCTCCTCCACCCCGAACGTGAAGGCACCCCTTTGTGGTCGGCAGCAGCTCTCCAGAGGGCTCTTCCTGGCTGGGGAGCCGGGTGGCAGGTTGAGCAGCGCCGCAGACTCTGCCTCTCGCCGGCGTCTGCGCACAACCAGGGCTTTGATTTGACGCTAAAGTAATGCAGCGCTGCCAGGCTATCTCGGGCGACACATCAGAACGCAAGCGGCGACAGCAGCCACCTATTTGCGCTGCGTATTTATATCCTGTAAAGGGAAAACTCTGTCACTTTCTTGCCATCTTCAGAAGAGGATCTGAGGACTTCCTTTTTTTTTTTTTTTTTTTTTTTAACTGAGAGCAGGCAAGTATTTCTGGCTCTGGAGCTGTTTGTTATGCAAACCGCTCTAGTCCCTGTTAGATTTTTAAATATAAACATAATGAAAGGGCTGTTTCAGAGACACCTCTCCTCTTGGAAGAGGTGTTTGCCCCTGGCTTGCAAAAATAGAAGGGACTTTGATTTTGGAGCACCCAGAGGGTGCAACCCTCATTGCTGCATGGGGGAAAGCAGGGACAGCTGTGTGCTCAGATGTGGCCCAGCTTGGGAAGGGCTGTTACCTCCAGCTCCRGGCCTTAGAAATTCCTGAAGGCCCTTTCTCCTGAAGCAGCAGTTTCGTTTTGCATCTTGTTTATCTGCAGCTTCCCAAGACGTGCTCGGACGGCCTTGCTGTCTCACATGAGAAGAACCAGCTGCACCGCCCCAGCGCGCCGCAGCTGCGGCCAGCCCCGCGCGCAGGAAGGGATCGTTACCGCTTTGAGCAGCTGCCCTCCTCGCAGGCCCTCACAAACACCCTTCGGGCTGCAAAAGGGAAGTCTCGAGCGGCTCCAGAGCTGCCCCATCTGAGCTGACAACGAGACCCCGCAGCTCTGAATGGAGAAGGGACCGTCCAGCTTGTTGGCTGGGACACTAATAAGGACCACGGCACTGAGACAGAGACRTTAGCGGCAAGCAAAACCTTGTTAAAAGCTTGTAGTGAAGCAAACCTCAGGCGGAGACGTCTGTATCCAAAGCAGGCACCAGAGCTTCCCAGAGATCATCTGCTGCCTTTTGTCTCGCTTGTCTCCCATAGGATGCAGGGAGAATTGTAACTTGCTCAAAGGTGAATTCAGCTCTAACACCTCTGCAGCTGCAGCTGTTGCAACAATCTGGGAAAACAAACAGGCAAACAAGCAAGCTTTGAAGACACCACGCAAATTTGCAGGGACCATTGTTGCTAGAGAGCACAAAACAAAGGAAGAGAAAGGCCTGTMCAGGACATATAGCCAAATAATCACCCCTTTCAAAGGCAGGGGCTGGCAGTGAGAGAGTTAATGCAATTAGACTTGCTTCCCTGGCAAGCCTGCACACCCTGGGAAGATAAATGGGGGAAGTTCACACCTCTGAGTGCTGTGGTCTCGCCCTGTCTCTCTGAGGGCTCCCTGGGATGGCAGTACATCACCATCAGGTTAATGGAGCCTAGGTGATTGCTTGCAAAAAGAAACGTCTGGAAATGTGTTTAAATTAAATCATAAATCGTCCTGAATGTAAAATCCGCAGGAAACCCTCCAGTTGTCGGTGCTGGCAGATTGTGGGTTTGATTTGGCCTACTCGGGGCTTCTTGCTGTGATCGCTCAGATGCCCATTTGGGGAGGAGGGAGGTAGATGCCCTTTTCCTGACCAGCTTTGCAGCTGAGGGTGCATTGGGGTGGGACCCTCCTCTGGCTCCAGGCCATGTCCCCACACAGAGATGGGCAAGAGGAAACCCGGGAGCCCCCCTGGCCAGCTCAGACCCGCTCCACACCGTGGTCGCAGCCTCCTCTTCCACAGTGCTGCCTCCTAAAAGCCAGAGGAGGGAGTTTGGGAGATCAGCAGCTTCCCCAGAGCTGCATCCATCACCCTGCTCCCTGCCTTCCAGGGGCCGAGGGTTATGTGGGGTTATTCCCTCACCAGCTTCCCGTGCAGGACATGGGGCGGCAGCGCTGGTCACCTTCGGCAGGGCTCGGGATGGAGCAGGGGGCGAGTGGGGCCGTTCGACATCCGCTTCTCACTCAAAGTAGGTCACCTGCCAGCAGCAGCTGGCAGCGCTGGAGCAGACAGCAACCAGCTCAGGCTGGGCTGCGGCAGGCCTCAAAAGCTGAAGGTAAATACGAAAGGGAGGCTCTAGGACCCTGGTAAGACATGAAATCTCTGCCTCTAAACTCCTGGGTCCTCCCTAGCCCTCTTTCCAAGTCATTACCTTGCCTCATACAAAGCTATTTGCAGTGTTGCTTGCATTGATTCTCTTATATTCAACTTATTTTGTTGTGCAATGCATTTTAAGTTTCAATGCAAATCAGCTTTTGAAATTAAATGCAATTCTTTCCCGATACCTTTGATTATCGAAAGCTCAGGCCGTTGACCCCTTTCAGAGAGCAGAAGCTCCCAATGCTGACAACTCTTCTGATGTTATTGGCAGTCCCAAGATGTCCAAGTTTGCTCATTTTGTTTTCCTTGACATTATTTCATAAGAATTTCAACCTTTGCTTAGAGGCAGCAGCGAGTTTCTAGTCTGTGTTTTTAGGGTGAGGAGTGGAGGGAATTTTATAAGATCCTGTCAGGAATTTTGATTTCTAATATGTCACTTGTAAAAGGTTTAGTTAGGATGCCTGTATAGTCTATAGTTCCTCCATAACTAGGAAAGACCCGCCTGATACACAGGATTCCAGACCAGTTTAAGCCTAGAACCACTAGAACAGCCTGACGCTTGTACAAAATAGGAAGTTGTTCTAATCCTGTCTCTTATTTAATTAGAATAACTTGCACAAAACATTCATACCTATTATGTGCTATTGAATATTTTGAAACAGAGTGATCTCCATGGTTTAAAGACCTTTTATTTTCTGCTTTAATAAACCACTGCAATTATTCACAGATTTATATGTATGGCAGGGGAGCAAGTTAAGCAGAAGCAGCAGATACGGTTTTGAGTGGTAGCTTTCAAAGGTCAGTCTTAATTACTGAGTTTCACCTGGGAGGGGAGAGGCTTGCAGAAATCCCAGGAATTAATAATTAGAAAAATCACAACCTCTACCAGTTGGGCTGTAGTGTAAAAAAGGTTCTATTTGGTGCCCTCATTTGTTGAGGCTAAAATAGCCAGGAGTGGCACAAAGGTTGGTAGGCAACATGAAAAGGGATGGAGTGGATCTTTTTCTAAGGAGTAAATACCATACATGTTCTCACTGAGTCAGTTAACATACACAAAACCCACGATACAAAACCTACATATGTCTTTAGTGAAGGTTTTTGGCTGCTTCTATGACCATTGCCTAATACAGAATATGGTCCTGTGTGAATATTCCCTTCTGCCACGTTGCTTCCCTGCTGCTAACAAATAAACGTGACTCTTCCTTGAGGGAGCAACAGGAAAGCTGCAGACAGGACCCAGCTCCAGCCAGTCCTAGTTGTACTGCACAGAAAAACGGGCTTTTAGGGAAGGGGCTGCCCATCACCTGGCACTGGGTGCCTCAGCAGGCCCGGGACCCCCTCGGAAAGCCACCACTGCACAAYGTGACAAGCACAGGAGGCAGCAGCACAGCTCCCAGAGCTGCAGCGTTGCAAACCGAACTGAGATAAGGAACCACTTCTTGTAATCGGGGCCCCAGAATGAAGTTCTAGCAAGTTTAGGCCAGTTGGTTTCACTTCTTACTCTCCTTAGGCTGATTTCAGTTGCTATTTCTTAGGTCGTGTAGTTCTGTGATGCAAATTCCCAACATTGCAGGGAAAGGATCCAAACATTGCTATTCATATCGGAACCGCTATTAAAAAAATACTTACAGTTAAATTGGGTACCCACAGTTATTAAATGCAGCTCCTCCACTGTATAATGAGATAATATTTCTCCTGTCTGGAGTGTTTTCTATCCAAGGGAAAGAAGAATCCCCATTTTGGGAAAGAAATTGCTCACTTGGAGTACTTCCATTTCTGGAATTGTACCACATGAAGAATGCTGGGCCTAGCTCCAGGAGAGCCGAGCAACCTAAACCCATCCAAGATCTATGAGAGCTCTGATACTCATCAATCTGAGCACCAGGCCAGACAGATCCCAGAGACAGCCCATTCCAAGCTACAGAGTCCTTCTAAAACACTGCTTTTGGAGTGAATATACAAATAAAACAACTAACTCCACTCAAATTCATGGCAGAGCTGAAAATATAATAACAGGTCATGGTAAAAAGAATAAAATAGATGCTGTTGCAATTAGCAAGAGACCCCAGAGACTCACAATTAAGGGCACCCGCTTCCACCAAAGCGGCTCAAGCTGCTAGCTCTGCATCCAGAATCCTCCTTCTGGATCAACTGCCCAAATACCATCAAAGGACTCCTAGATTCTTGCCCTACRTTAACCTGAGGGCTTTAAGAGGCAAAGCTTGGTCAGGAGCTAAGCAGCAAGAGCCCCCACACCACAGGGACTGTCCTCAGGCCACCAATCCAGCAGGCTGGAGGGCAGCAGGAGCTAACATAGGTGCATGAGGTAACGAGGTGCGAATACCTCACCCTTTAAYCACAGGGGCAACCTGGGGCTCTCTTAATGCTTTAGGGAGGAGGGAAGGCCCCAGGCACCACAGGCCCCAGCAGCATCTTGGCTCATGCCCCGGTGGAGACTTCCCCTCAGGTAAGCCTTACCACCACAACCATACTTGCCAYGTTGCTGCTTTTGCTGCCACAGGAGGCTTCTGTGGAGATGCTGGACCTCCATCTACACACCGAGCCCTTAGTGCCTCTCCTTAGACCACTGAAGGAGTCACTTTACCTCCTCCAGCATAGAAGAGGCCTTATGMAGCTTCACCAGGACCTGCAGCTCATCCCAGATGTCCCAGCTCTTGGTGGTGACTCCAAGGCTTTCAATACATAGGATTTCAGCAAGGAAGGTGCAGGGTCCATCYTCCCGAATGACTCTTCTCAGCTCAGCGTAACAAGCTGTTGGCTYATTAGGAAATCAAGTCAGAAGGATTAGCCCAAGCTAACAAGCAGTAAATTGTTCCCTATGGAGGAGCCACTCAACTGGGATTAAACCCTTACCCGCAGCACTAAACTAAGGACAACCTGCCCTGTGTCACTTTAGGGCCTCTCTGCTTTCATTCTTCATCTGGCAAATGAGGCTCACGGTTCAAGCCACAGGCAGGTGATGGGGTGTGAGGTGCAGGTGTGGGAACAGCTGCTAATTGGGTGAGAATGAGTCAGGGAGTCAGGGCGGATCCAGATTTAACCTCATCAGTCTGAATAAYAGGGCCTTACTGAGCAGAGGCAGCTCAAAGCTGGGCCTAAGCTCACCATCCCTTCATGATGCGAGTGCATCCATTGGATTGTGCTGCCCTGCGTGCAAATCCTTGGCTCTGTGTCAATACTATGCAAAAAAACAGAGGCAGGAGCAGACCAAGGAAATTCCTGTATTTTCTCCCAGCTGGATACCCAGGCTATCTATCTAACTATAAGCCTATCTAACTATCCATCCAAATATTACAGTCTCATTATTGATAAAGGCAGCTAATTCTCTAAAAAATCAATGAGSTGCTAACTCAAGGTTTTAAATGACTCTTTCCATGAGATTTTCAAGATTAACTGTTAGAATGGTTCTGACTAAATTTGTATGTTTTATCAAAAATATACACTTCTGTTTCAAAATGTTTATATCATTGGTTTTAAAATTACTTAATTTTAAATAGCCAGGACACGAGTCTCATCTAAAACAATAGGTCACCTTAATATTGCAAGAGGACTGCCAAACCCTAAGAGGGAAACTCATCTGGAGATCCATCAGAACCACAAGTGGAATAACTAGTTCAGTGTGATTTTGTCAAAGAAGAGGTAATGAAGATACTTTGTGAAGCAGCTCTAATCAGTCTCAAATAATGAATGAACAACCAAATGATTATGAGAGACATTTTTTAAATAATGAGGTTTTAATTAGAAAAAACTCACTTTTTTAAAGTGAGTTGTAAACTTTGGGGGTTTTAGATTCATTAACTCCTTGGACCCTTCTGCAACAGTAGTAAATATTTTTTTGTCCTAAAGAGGTCTTTATAAAATAAAAGTGCAATGTGGTTATTGCCAATGTCAAGGTTTTCATAGTCTGCTTCAAAAATCCTCATCCCAGCTATAATGAGCCTGGATGTAAAGTAATAAACTTAATTTGCTTTTTGAATTCTTAGCGCTGATGYCTTGAAGGTGCTTTTTTATTATCATTTTGTATGATGAAGTGGAAGAGAAACCTAGACCTGGTCTGCTGAATATAGCTACACTGATTTGATATAGCAGCAAATCAGTTTAATTAGATCAGTGATTAGACCTTATCTGCGCGCCCCTGCATATCAGGGGTGAMTTAAACTACAGGGGAATTACACCTGTAGGCTGGAAAAAATAATTAAAAAAAAAAAAAAAAAACAGCTGCCAAATAAAATGATGCTAAAGATCCTTGAAAGGACTTTCCCCTCTGCTCCTTTTTCAGGCCCACGTTGCAGAGCTGGTGGGTAAAGCATGAGGAGCTGCTGTAACCACCCGTGTTGGTGGGAGAACCTTCTGGGGCAGTAACATCTGGATCCAGGTCACCCTGCTTGGATGCCCAGCAGAACATGGAGYGGGTGTCCTCTCTAGGTGCACCTATTACGTATATACGTGTAGAGATAGGTATAAAGAGAACATAGGCAAAAGCCATGGAAGAGCCGAGYGAGGCTGAGGTGCCACTTGGGAGGCTTTGGGTAGTGGAAAACRGGAGAGAGGAGCCAGGTCCTGCTCTCACCAGGGTCAGGACAGGGGGCCTGGCCKTGGGTCTGCATCACCCTGGCTGTACCCACTTAAATCCTTCAAGTCCCTCTCCTGCCCCCACTGCTTGTTGGTTATTTTTCACCCTTATCCCAACTCCACGTGCAGTAAATAACTTCCACGAGTAACTTCTCCCTCAGTAACCCCCAGCTGCACCTTGGGCCACCAGCAAAGGCACATGGTGAGAGATGGGCATGGGCTGCTGAGTGGCCAACATCTGGATTCTGTTGGTCCCACACCTGCAGCGGGGATGTTGTCCCCTGTGTCACTGCCAAGAGCTTCCAGGATTCACTGCCCAGGGAACTCAGGCCGAGCACACCTGCAGGGCTTTGTATGCTCACAGACAGATTTTCTGCTTTTTGTAACTTAAAACCTTCAACTCTTTCTTTTATTATTTTTTTCATTTCATTCATCTTGGTGGATGAAAATAGCCCACACAGTTTCAATTCCTTTTTTTTTTTTTTTTTTTAAATCTTTGTTTTCTAAATCATCAGTTTCATTCTCAGGCAACCTCTTTGCTGCAAAAAATAAACTTGTCTTTAGATTAAGAGCTCTGTCTTGGTTTAAAAGCTACTGGGAGTGTGGCCCAAGTAAGTTGTACCTCCATGCGCCTCCTGAATACAAATCCTCTCTACGTTCCCTGACTGCCAATTCCTCCCATTAGCCAACAGTTGACATTGAGYGATAAATTCCAAGGGCTCCTTTCTGCAATTAATAACCTGCACAACAGAAGTGCTCCTGAATCGTCAGAATTCACTCTGACCGTGGAGCAGCGGAGGAGGCTGCTTTGCATGCACAAGAGAGACGCTCCAGCCCATGGAGCTCGACCACGGGGTGTGAATCACCGCTCCCTGCTCTCTCTTCCAAGGTCGTACACCAYGTGCAAAGTTTCCAGCCACAACATGAAAACGGAATGACACTGTAACTCCAGATAAAAATATGCACTCCATAGTTATATATAGCTGTGTACATATGTGCAAAGGCAACAGACCAGTGAGCAAACGCACAGTATGGCTGCATCCTTACAAGCAAGACAGGGAAGCTGCCTCTGTTAACACAGGAAGGGAGAGCAGATACAACGGGACATTGCAGGCAAAGAGCAACTGCTAGAAGTGACCGAAACCAAAACTGTGAGAATCTTTCCTGGCCGCTCCAGGCTACAACCTCTTTCTGGTTGTGGGTTGGAGGGCAGGAGCCAGGTTCGTGCCYGGTTGTGCTGCAGGGATGAGTCTGGCACGTGGGAATGGGCCTTGGCTTCCCAGGATGGCCATGCTGGGGAGCAGGGGGGCTCTGAGGTCAGTCCTAGCCCCTTTGCACTGCTGTGGTCCCCCCTCATTGGGGGGATCCAGTGATCCCCAATGATCCCCTGAGCCCCTCCACATTCTTCAGTGACTGCTTGAGTCCTCGCATGCTCAGGCCAGCAACAAAAACAAAATGCAGAATCCCAGCTCCAAGGCAGGCAGAGGAGGGGTTTAGGAGCCAAGATTCAGTTACAGCAAAAACAGGGTTGTAACGGGAGTCAATATTTTTCTTCCTTTCTTCTGCATTTAAAATGTCACCATGGRGGCTTTATTGCTGTTCAGAGAAACGTCCGCCTTGAGCTTTGCAAATTGTGATCCTGCTGCAAACGCAGAAATTGGGGATGATCTCCCACCACGTGGACACTGCCCATCCAAATTTTATTGCCCCTAAGAAACTAACCGTGGGGGTGTCACTCTCCACCTGAAATGCAAATTATAAATCAATTCCTATGCTTATGTCCAACTATTAAAATCAGCCAGCTATTAAAGCAACTATTAAAATCAATCTGTCAATATCCAAGTTTCTCCCAAAGGCTACTGTTTATTGGTAAATAATTACCACATAGTCCAGGGCACAAGTTTTTATTCTAAATTGCTCTTTTTGCTACTAATTTTGGGGTAGCACCCATGGGGTGACTGTCATAGCTGGGCCTCTCATTTTACAGGCAGCACAAACAGAGATCAAGGGGATAATTTCAGCCCCAAAAGAGGGCGATTTTTTGGGAAGTTTCAGTGTCTCTTGTGCTTTCCRGAACCTCATGCAGTGGCACAAGGGCCTCGTATGAGCAACGCGTGTGGCCAGTGTATGTGCAGTTGTTATTGCACATGAAAAGAGTCTGGGGCCTGGAAACGCAGCCTTGGATTTTTCCCAGGGCAGTGTGCTTTTAGGAGAATAACAAACAGAGGAGCRCAGGGCCTTCGTGGGGTCAGGCACCATCTGGTCTCTCCTCGGCTTCAGCGAGACTGAAGGGCTCATCCTCAGCCCACCATTGCTCTTGGAAATGGTTAGCACATGTGCAGGCTGCCAGCAYCCCAGAAAGAACAGACCCTTTGGGAATACCTATTTTTGGGGGAAAATGAGGCACACAGGAGCAAACTGAGCTATGTACCTGTTGCCACAATGGGGAAAGGCAGTGGGTGGCTGGAGAGTGGACAGGAGGCTCCAGTGGCTGGGCCAGCAATCATGCGGTGCTCAGTGCACTGGATCTCTCACCAAGGAGGGCACCTGTGCAGTGCTCAGTGCCACAGAAATGCCACCCCAAGGGCCACCTTGTCCCTGCAGCCAACAGACACATCCTGCTCTACATCCCACTGGTGATGGGCATCATCCGACCACACCACGGGGCTGGTACCTTCCTGATACAGCTTCCTCCTTCCATCCTTCTGGTGACACCAGAGCAAGGAGCAGCTTGCACAGACGCACTGCAGAAAAGGGCTGGGATTTGGGGGATTTTGTGTGGTGCTTCTCCCCSCTCATATATTCACATTCTTTATTCCATGAAAACACTCAATTTGCTCCTCCTCAGCAGGAAGAAAAAAAAAAGAGAAGAAAAAGCTGCATGAAGTGATCTGGAACATGCTATAACTGCACCCACCTCTCAGGGCATGTATCAGTCTTCCCAGGATGTCCCCATGGAGATGACCCAATATGCTGCTCTCCCCTCCTTCCAGCTCAGAGCTCTTTAACCTGCTGCACAGGCRGAAAAAGTTGGTAAAAACAAATCCCTACAAACGCACCTGGCAGAAGGTCCCTGGGAAGGAGGATACACGGTGGCCTGGGGCTCCTGGAGACCAAGAGAGGGATGGAGGTGACATCGCTGCAGCATCTGCACACCTTGATGCMGCTTCCCTGATGCATCCCAGGGCATTGTGGCTTGGAAAGCAGCAGTCTCAGGCTCACGGTCCCTGGCTGCCTTAGGCTGGGATGACACAGTGGCAGATTCCCAGGGACTGCAAGCTGGGGCTGGCGCGATAGCTTCAAAGGTCACTGCTGTCTCTGAAGGCGTCTGGGCTGCGACTAGCTGGCTCTGGAGCTGCTAGGTGCCCCTCTGCTGCTTCCAGCACTTTTAGAAGGAATTGCTGAGCCCAGAAGTGGCAATTCCTGTGCAGCCCCATGACGTGGCGTGTGAGATCTCCATGATCTCCAAGAGCCCCTGAAAAGCTGGGCCATGGCCTCCGACACTCCAAGTCAAATCCAGGGGATTCACATGGCAACTCTATTGACCAAGTCCCACATCAGGGCCAGATGAAAGTCCCATGGTCCACGAGGATGTGCTGCCGGTGACAATTGTGCTTCTGAAACCTCACAAAGTTTGCTTGCCTCAGTTGCAGRCATTGCCAGAGCTGTCTGAGCACAGACACACTGCTGGCTTCCAGGCAGCGCTTGGATAAATGGGCTCAGGCCACAGCGGGAGTGAATTCGGCAGGTGCCAATCCCGTTTTTTCCTCGACCAGGTCCCTGCTTTCACTGCAAACACATCCAGGCTTCAGCAGTTGTTTAGGTCAGAAGTCAGCCAGGATAGAGCTGCATTTTGCAGGACCTTTCCTACAGTTTTCTGGTCTCCCTCCCTCTCTCCCCAGAAACACTCATTTAAGGTTACAGTTGTGAAATATAGCTTTCAAAATAGGGAGTTTTCAATGCATAAGGTACTTGCAAYGGAGCTTAAGGAAATCAAGTGTTCAAATCTCCTCCTAGGGGCTTTGAACACCTAATACTCGTCATACACTTTGAAAATCATTGCCTTAGGTACAAACCATCAGCTCAAGTCACCCCAGCTCTTGTTCAAGTGTTAACTGCATCCCCAGCTCCCTCCCCTTTAGCCCTGGCTGTCCCCATCAGTACATACATCTGTCAAACAACGCACTGCAGTCTGAGATGCAAGAGAAGCAGAGGGAGGCTTTGCCATCTCCTAAAGGCTCTGTACCCAAGTCCTTCTGCCTGCCCAAGGAGGACTTGGGGGAAAAAAGGACAAAATTATTTTACTGAAAGAGCGAATGGGCACTGGAGAGTCTACACAGTCTCCATCCTTGGAGGTGTAGAGAAAGCACCTGCACAGGCTTCCGGGCAACCTGCTCAAGGTGACCCTGATGGAGCTGGTGGCCTAGACTGGATGATCTTTAGAGTTTCCTTAAGATCTTAACCCTTTGGTGACTGCAATTCTACAAAATCCTTGAACAGACCAAGAAAGCCCTGTCAGTCTCCAGGGAGGACCAAGAGCGAGAGCTCCGAGCACCATCTTGTGGCACGGTGCTGCATGGACTGTGCAGCTGTGCAAACCCACACCACTCACTGCATCCTTTAGCCTAGAGAAGTTTGAGGGGATCTGATCAATATGTATAAGCACCTGAGAGGAAAATGKAGGGAGGATAGCACAAAACTCTGCCAGACTTTTGGAATTTGGCTAAGTTTGAGCATGACACTTTTTCTCTCCCACACAGTTTTGGAGTTAAATATTTTGGAGTTTATTAAAAAATAACAGAAAGGAGAAGGAAGGTTTCCATTCCCTTTTCAATGGGAGAAAAGTGCACCAACATGAGAACCATCTTCAGACCCAACAGCCACTCCTGCTCCTCAGCATGTTAGGGTGTTTTGAAGGCTCCCTGATACCTCAGACACGCTTGTGAGCCTCAGGAAAGCACAAAACCCAAGTTATTTCCCAGCTCTTTGCCTCCCTTTCCTCTCAGAATAGCAGGGACCATAGTGTCCACCTAACTGGGTGTYAAATGATCCAGTACATAGTGATGGSTGAGGTTGATTGTAATGCAAATCTTCCCTCTGGAATGGAGATTTATGCCATAACCATACAAATAGCAAGAAGGTGCGGGGGAAGGAGGGGAGAAATATCCCTACAGGCTTCCAGGAGATGGCACTCTTGGTCTTCGAACCGAGCCCTGGCTCTTAGAAGATAACTCCCYCCATGCAAGCCAATAAATAGTCCTGGACGGGCTGTCAGGCTGCATGATTTAGGGACCAGAAATAGTGAAACTGTGGAGGTTTCTCAAAAATTAATTTTTCTAAAACGGGAGAAAGATGAACCCAAGTAATTTTTTTCTGCCGCCCCAGCAAGCCTCTTCCCTACGAGGAAATCAAATCTAACTCCTCGGCTACGGCTGCCCCAGCGGGGTCAAGGTGGCCCAAGGGAGGGAACGCTCCTCTTGGTCCGGAGCCATCGGTTAGAGATGATTGCGCTGTCACACACAGCCCGGCCCAACAGGGACATCTCCCAGGAGCTCCTCCAAGAGGAAACACAACTGCCTCTCTCCTCCTGCCTCCCAATGCACCCAGGGGGAAATTATGCCCTAATTATTGAGCACCAACTGCCCCATAAATTATGGATGTGTCCCTGCTTGCTCCCCAGGGATGTGCTCGGTGATTTTTGCTAGAGCATTTTCAAATAGAATTTGTGTGTTTGTGTATTCTCTTTAAGCAATTGTTATGCAATATTTTAAGAATTATTTGCTGCTGTTTCAGGTGTCCACCCTTGGCTGGAAAACCTGCTGGTAATTCATTAATCCCACTCTGTCCACTTCCAGCCCCTCTTCCCTGCCACCCTGATAACTGGGCATGGTGGTAGTGTTTGCCCTCCAGTAATACATTACTACAGAAGCAGGGCAGCTTTTGTGGGCAAGCAAGGGGTATTTACAAAGGAGACAGATTTTACTGGGGTGAAAAAGTATAATTTGAGCAAAGACAGACCTCAGTTTGGGATCTCACAGGCATCATCCAAACACAATGAGGCCCCATCCTAAAGGAAGTACACACTATTTTATGAACCTTGTAATTTACAAGGCACCTTTTTCAGCTAATTCAATAAGGGAGCCTATCTACCTTGTCAGACAAATCATYTGTGATGAGATAGTTCAGTCCCACCATCCCTACCACAACAAGGGACCAGGGTGAAGGCAAAATTCAGCAGATTCAGAAGACAGAGCATGCTCTGTCATCTGTGTGAACAGTTTTGCTCTTGCCAGGAAGGACTGGATGTCACTGGTCAACAGAAACATGAACAGAACATCTCATGTTTAACCAGCACTGGGAGAGCAACCAGTGATTTGGACAAGTCCATTGAGCAAGTCAGCTGCAGGACCGGGAACTGAGTCCCAGGGTGACAGAATAACTGCCAGTTTACACTGGTTCTACTTGAAATCCATAATTAAAAAGATTAATCTATGCTATGAAGGCACATATGATCTACACCTCTGTAAACCTGAGAGGTGGCTGGGTACACATGTGTGTCCAGACCCAGGGTATTCTCTGAAGATCTGTCCTGGTGATAGATAGGAATGAGAAGCCTTCTTCAGAGGAAGGCAACATCATTTTAAACAACTGTATTTTTATTAAAAAACAGAGTTAAGGGGAAAAAAGAACAGGGCCTATAAATCTATCTGTGGCTAAACATCAAAGTGTCTCTCTTCTGCAACTCAACCATGAATGTTAATGGGTTCCTACAGGACTTTTTAGGGAGAGACCCCCAAAATACACAGCCTGTCCATTCACTCCTAAGTTCCTCAGGCAATGCCATCACACCAGTGACATTGATAACATCTTCCCTCTCAAAAACACACAGGCCTCCTCTCAATGGTACAGCCTGGAAARACAGCACAGAGCTGCCCGCCGTGTCATTTGAGAAGTTCATTTCTCCTTGAGATTACATGATTAGAGATATAATTGATTAATAAAGTCACATCAATGTCTTGTCGCATGAGGCAAGGGAACTGACCCTTTTCATCAGGAAGGGAATCCTAGGAATCTGTATTAGCCAACTATTGCATCTACAGAGGTTATCAAAGGTATTTTTGATAGATGAAGCTGAAAGCTCAAAGATTTTGGGGTCTTAACTTGCCACTTAATCCCCTCAAAAAAGTCTTTTCAATTATATGAGGGCTAGAAAAGTTCTGATTGTCAACTCAACACCCCTGTTGTACAAAACAGTAAATAAAGTTCTATTATATTTGTGCCTTATTCCTGCTCTGAGGATCTCACTCCTTATTCTGAAATGCAATGCTGCTACCCAGTCACGGGGTGCAACAAGTTCTGCTGAAGGCTGGCCATTTTTCAGAGGCATTTGCAAATCTGGGAGCATTTCACCTGACCTAAATTACRCAGCTAAGACATCCAAGCTATGTCCAGTGCTGCAAATATGAGCAATGGACTAGTTTCCTCAATGTGCAATTTCAGGACTGCTTCTGACAAACGAAGCCATCTGCTTACCTTAATCAAGGCATCTTGTTATGGGCTTGTCCTAGGAGTAAATATTAAGCCTACTGTATGTTGGCATTATTTATGACTTACACTGACACTGCATCACTCTATTATCCATACTTATAGAAAAAGACCCACTCTAAGTATAATTAGTTAATAAATCACCATGAGTGATAAACAGAATGATGGATGCAGGTTTCAGTTGATCACTTTTTTATTAAGGAGAGATAAATCTGCATCGTATTGTTGCTGTAAACCTTTCAAATTGGTCAAAAATCTCACCATGCTGGGATGCAGCAGGGAGGTGATTAACATGTCAATTGTGCAGCAACAAATTGTACCTGATAATTGATATCAATCCTCTTAATTTCTCTTCAACATAATGGCTGTTATATGTCATTCTGCCTTCGTGCCTCTTCAGCATGGCTTCTGCAACCTCAAGATGCCCAGAAAAACTCCAGGATTCCCCTCTAGCCTCAGTCTGCATGCCTAGGTCTGCTTACTGCATCTCCACATGCTTTGCAGGTTCTCCAGCCCAGCATTGCTCTTCATCACTGGTACCCCAGGCCCACCTGCTGTCAGGATGGAAGAGTGTAGCCACCATACAACCTTTTAAGTTTATTTTCACTCAGTCTGTGGTTAAAATCCTTTTAGAGACAGAAGTTGGGGAACAGCAACCCATGTTAACAGCTTGAGGCAGGCCCAATATTGTGTCCAGGTATTCACCCCAGTTGATTCATATGCAGTCTACAACTTGCTTAACCTGTTTTATCTAAGGTGAAAAAACAGCTATGGGGAGGAACATTCCTTCCTCACCAGGAATAAACTGGTCAGAGAGGACAGGGATGTGCCATGGTTCTCTGAAGGAAAGGCACAGACCAGCCCTTGGCTTTGCACAGAAACTCTTTGATCTCCTGGTGACTAGGCACTACTGCAATTTCCTTAAGGAAGGGCATCTCCATGAGCCCAAGGGAAAAGAAACAGAACTGAAAGCAAACAACCAACCTTCACAGATCTCAGGGAAGGATTTCTGTGGAGGACAAGGCCCCAGGACCAGCTTGTTCTCCAAGGGAGCTGTGCTGCAGGTGCCCCTCAAGCACTCTGCTCCATGGCTACCAAGTCCATCTTTACAGAAGGGCATGAGTCTGCCAGGGGGTCCGCAAACAGGCAACAAAAGCAGCTTCCTCCCCTTGGGGTTTTCCCTCCAATTACTTACTATACTGTCTGCCCACACTGGTGACCTGGTGCCAATGTCCATGTGCCCTGTGCCACCATGCAGGGCTGGGGAGACATTCCCAGCGAGTCCTTAATACTTGGCACACAATACCACAGGGGTCAGGGTTTGTACATGGGCTGCTACTTTAATTAGCAGCTGCAACTGAATAGTGATTTGATCTTAGTTACACCCAGTCAGACAGTTTCCAGTGCGAGGWTTTGGCCTGCAGCTAAACACAGGGGACAAAATTGCTTTGGATTTGCTATCAGCTACAATTCTGCAAGCACAAAATGCAGAGGCTGCATTTGGAGCAGGTGGAGAGCTTGGTCTGTAGTGTGTGTTTGGAGGAGTCAGGTATGGGACAGAGCCAGGAGAGAAAAGTGGCTGCTTGCTTTGCCAGCAGGAGTGCAGTCCATCAGTACACCCAGCTATTTTTACTGAGCAGCAACGTGCACCTTTCTACCATCTTCCCAAGCGAGTCTGAGACCACTGAGAACTATGAGAATATCTACATATATATCCATGGTGGAGCCCAGTCATTAGGAAATATATAATTGGGAGTAATCACCTGCTTTGACACATCTACATGTTTGCTGTGGGTCATCTGCATGATGAATACTGCCTGTCCTTGAGCCATGCAAGTGGCTCTTCAGGGTGTGCTGTGGATCACGTCCTCAGCAAGGAGGTATCTCCAAAGAAGTGATGGGAACCTTCCCTCTCTGTCATCAGCACAGGATATCCTGCAGCTCCGATCCTCACAGTAACCCATCCTCCTGCCCCATCCACAGCCTGCAGCTCCAGCTCTTCCTGCCTTCTCCGTTTCATCATGGTCTCCCTCTGCCTGCATCGTATCTGTCAGGTCTCATATCCCCATGACATAGCATCCTCTTGTATTATACTTGCCATAATACAGAGAAGATGAATATTGCCCCATAAATGCCTCTTAAGTTAATGTAAAACTACATCTCGCTACATCATGTATTCAACAAGCCATCATTTTCCTCATAAATTTTGAAGAGTGTTTTAGCTTCTTGAAGCGATTGGCTTGTGCGTCCGGCTGAGAAATAATCACAGCCCGTGGCCTGGGCTGGGTGCAGGGCTGTAAATCAACGTGAGGGCTGCGCAGCCACCCCGGCCTCCCATTCCCAGCCCCCAAATTTGCTGCTGACTGGCTTTATGGCATCAACTCAGCAGGAATGACCCTATTCAATATCCAGCCTTTTAAATCAGCACCAGACAGGTGTCACTCTGCAAGTGATATAACCTCACTTCTCTCATAGTGAAAAATTAGACTTTCTGGTGTCTTAGCATTGCTCCATTACAGAAGCAAACAGGCTTTCCACAGCAATATGTTAGAGACTACCAGATTGCAGTTATTTTACTGCAACATTTCTGATGTTTCCACTGCAGCTATGGTAAGCAAGCACCACTAGAACCACCCAGCATCTGAATTTTCACTAGATTTTCCCTTCTGGCACAGGACTGTCAAGCCCAGCAATCTTTCCGCAGAGTCACCCTCTCAAAGTTAACCCTTTCTTTGTTAACCCTTTCTGGGAGGATTTGGATGCTCAGGGTGAAAGACACTTCCAGTGTTTCCACACAGCAGGTACGACCACTTCTGACCAGACTTGAATCACTCTTTAAAGGGAGGACTCTGCAACTGCCCCATGGGCTAGAGGATCTTCCCTCCATGGACAAGAAGAGGGAGATGCCTGGAATTTTCTAAGAATTATATCTTACCAGAAATAATTTTAATGTGTTATTAGGAATAAGGCTGCAAGATGCTCACACTTCTATTCTTTAGGAGTCAAAGTTGGAGGAATCAAAGATTGGAGAAGGCAAATCAGTCAAACCCTCCTGGCAGACC
Source organism: Nothoprocta perdicaria (assembly GCF_003342845.1). Taxonomy (NCBI): domain Eukaryota; kingdom Metazoa; phylum Chordata; class Aves; order Tinamiformes; family Tinamidae; genus Nothoprocta; species Nothoprocta perdicaria. Next base: position 9,219,601 of record NW_020455532.1, read on the forward strand.
CTTTTTGGTCACTGCCGCAGCCAGCAGCAACCTGCTGGGCCTCCAACATTCCCATGACAAAATTTATCAGGCACTGGGACACAAATAACCCGCCTCAGCTTCTGCCTTTTAGGGTGGTTTGTCAGGTTCTGCACAGAAAGACCTGGGCTGGGCTTGCCTGAAGGACCCTTAAACACATCTTGGGGTTAGTCCCTTATTTCTATGTACAAATGCAAAGCCTAGGGGATGCCACAGGAGCCTCCACTGCTGGCAGAGCCCAAGCAAAGACAAGCACTGGGGCACTCAAGGCTCTTCTCTGTGATATTCCCAAGTGCCAGAACTCCCTTCGGATCCTAGGACAATCTTTGCAGGAGGCAGATGTGCCAGGGCTTTCCTTGACACCCATGGCCTGCCTGTCCCAGCAGCTGGGCTGCCCAGGGCCACCTCTGCAAGGGGACACATATCCCCCCTGCCACTTCTCTACAGAAATGCCATTTGGGAAGCTTCAATAACACCAATTCCCCGCTGCATTCAAGTACCCCTGAACGAATGACCCTGCTAGTGGTGCAGTTTTTCCCTTCGCCCGCCCCCCTCCCTCCATCTCCCCCCCCAACTTTGATTTGATCAGGCCAAATCTGAAATGATGTGTGAAAGTAATGATATTTTGTAATTAAATCTCTGGTGATGGCGCCTCTAATTTGTGGTACATGCATTGTTCATAAGGAAAAAGGCATCAATTCATTTTCTGACTGGCTACTCCAGGGACTCGTAATTAGACCCAGTTCATCTCTTGCTGCCTTGCATATTAAAGAGCTACTGAAATGCAAAGGGAATTTGGGAAAGGGCTTTTTTTTTTAAAGCCTTCTAATAATGTTAGCTCAATTAGAAACACTCAGGAATTAGAAGAAAAAAGAGAGTTCTGGATCATACAGAAAAACAGCAAAAATTTTTAGCAAGTCATACAGGTTAGGGGATTTGCTGCCCCACCGCCTACATTGGGACTGATCTACATTTTCTCTCAGTCTGTGAGATTTTAAACCTGACTTGTAAAAGAAAAACATGCTGCAATACTCAAGGCAAAACCCTCCTTWAAGACACTGCTCTTCTGCTTTCTCCAAATAAACTTTGGCTTATTATCTGGAACATCAAGAACACACATTAAAGACCACAGTGTTGGGGAAAGGGAAACAAGACAGAAAACTTTGAGGTTGTTTTGTAGGGTCAATACTGTAAATTGTTTAAATACTGCCTTATTGTACAGTCACAGAACTTGCTGGGAAGTTTTTGCACAAAGTACTGTCTCTTAAAGTAAATACAGAGAAGTGTGTATTACATAAGTGGAAAGCAAATTCAGTAGGTATTGACAATTACAAGCAAAATCTCCTGAGACCCCCCCAAGCCTCCTTCTTACAAGAGCCTGAGAAACTTAAAATCCTCTTCAATTCTTGTGGGATGGGAAGGAATTCTCTCCCTGAACTAGCATAAAGTTGAGTTCTTTAAAGTGCCTGTGCCCTGGTCATCCAAAAAAAGTCACTCGGGTCCAAGTATTTTGATTGGGTCTTCCTAAAGCTTAATGTAGCTAATTTTGCTAGTGTTTACATCCCAAGGGGTGGCATGTCAGAGTGAAGCCCTTTAAAGATGCTGGAACTAGACAAGGACAATTTCAAGACATCTCCCCCCTCACTCCCTTTTAAAGGAAAACAAAACTACAACAAAAAAATCCTATGGAAAGTTTCAGAGCTGGGAAATCTACATTTCCTAACCAAAAAATAAAGGCAATGCCCAGCCAGGACTCAAAGTCTCAGGGGTGTGATCTGTTCTTCATCTTGAAGGCTTTCCCTGGAAACATATCCAGACACTTCATTTAGTTGAGGTGTTGCAAAGATCATGATCACCTATTATACTAAAGTCTGTACACTTTTAAACTGAGTACTATTTTCAATAAATTGCTCTGCTTTTATAAGGAGACCCACCTTTTCATTCTCTTACATGGCCAAGTTGCACTTGGGCAGCCTTTCAGGCCAGAGGCTGGCTCAGCAGGTAGAGCTGCCAGTTTATATCGATTGGAGCAGCACAACAGCATCGATACAGAAGAATAAATTGAAATTTTGGTTCTTAGATAGACCTGCTCCTTTAAAGAGCTGCAAATATCTGCTTCATGGCAAGACCAAACTGCATGAGATGGGAATCCTCCTTCCTCACCAGGCAGCTGCTCCTCACATCCCACCGCCTGCCTGAAGCCTCCGTGCCCTATTACAGGCTATGGCCATGCTGAGGAATTGCTAATGCACTGGGCCATGGCTATCATTTCCAGCAGAGGAAGGTATCAACATTTCAAAACAGTTTAATTATTCTGAGAATGCTTAGCTATTAGCAAAGACAAGAGAGCTCAGGGCTATTTTTCAGCATTAATTTTCCATTTGAAATGAATTCCTTTTGGTTACACTTTTTAAATGTTTCTTTTAATTAGACGCAATTACTTCAGAAGAATTGCTTTTATTTCTAAGCCTGAGATCTCAATGATAAAGCTGTTAACTGGCCAAGCTGAATGCAGTGTATGGCTCATTTAGCCGGTACACTAAAGTATATTGAACTAGGAAATTATACAGTGAATCAGCTATTAATTCATTTTATGATCCTTTCACTCTAACATCGTGAATGAGATCTTCAGGGGGAAATTTAGTCACAATACATATAATTGTTCAACTATATATATGCCACTGGTTTACTACTCTAAGGTTAGAGGCACTGCAGAGCTAATCGGAGTGCAACTGTGCAGCAGCATTGACTCCTGACTTGCAGCACTGCAGGGAGCATCGCCACGGCAAGACATCCAGGACAGTCCCTATAGCCAGGGTTGGCAAAGGAAGGAGTTGTGAGCATCACCAGGGATGCCCCGATATCCCAGGGATGTGGCACTGCCCCAGGAATGGGCATGTCACTAACGGGAAGGGAGAAATGGGCTCAGACCCCTCAGCRGTGTCTCTTAGTCCCCTTGGGGAACTTGTTTCTGGGTTGAACCCATTTTTTTCCTGGCATCTAAAATCCAGCTTAGAGTGGCACTGGTTTCTCAAACAACTCATGGGCTGTAAGGCTGCCATAAACCCCTGCAACACAAGAATGCATTGAAAGAAAAAAGAAATAGCTTGGTGCTCCAAGAGGACATTAGGATCAACCACAGGCAATTCATCCTAGAAGGTCTGGGAGCCCTTTCCTCTTCYAACAGCACTAGAGGTGCACATTTATGCTCCAGCTCCCAACACTCCTTCCTGCAAGGGACACCTATGGTTGTCCCCATCCCCTCCAGTGTGGGAAACASGAGCCCATTGCCCAGAAGCTGGTTTGACAGCACATCACCAGCCCTACTAGCACTGCAGTAGGGCTGGGATGCATGTTAAGCAGTTGTACATACTGCAGAGTCACCATATGGATATCTCCATAATTGAAAATGTAATGTAAACCTTGGCACCCAGTGCCTTCTTCTGGAGAAATCATTGTGSAAATGTCATATAATTAATGAATTGCATTAGCCAGCAGGGAAAAAGACATTTTAACCACAGGATCATGGGACTTTATTACTGTAGATGGACTAAATCTATATCTTCCAGCATAGATCAGTCCTGACAAAAGTCTGAGGCTGCCAACTGGCCAGGTTTGTTTTTACTAGCTTAGCTCTCTTCTTATTTTAATGAAGTCCAACTAAAGCTGCATGGAAGCCAATTTTTCTAAATCTTGCCAATAAATTGGAATGAAGATGTTGTGTATCAAGTTTGGCAGGTGTCTCTGAAAATTTTATAAAGCTTCCAAGAACAGCTCCCCTCGCTCCCAGCTTTAGCAGGATTCATATCCAGGCATTGCCCATGGAAAGCAACAAGGCAGTGGAGTTCACAGCAATTAGCAAAGCCATAATTAGTGCCAGCTCAGCATCTAGCAGCAAGGATGTGTGCAGAGAGCATCCATTTGAGCCTGAGCTGTAGGTCTAGAGCTTACAGCAGTTGCTCTGGGCAGGATTTACAGCTTCTGCGTGACCAAGGGGACCAGAACTTGCACCCTAAGGGTGTCACAAACCGCATCCAACCAATATTCAAACCTAAACTGCCAGTGACAGCAGCCAGAATTGGTGTGAAGAGTAAAGCAAATCCCACCTCTTGCAGCACAAATACTCCTTGACTATGTGGCTACACACAGATACCCAAGCTTAAGAGTTATTTTTTTTTTAAATCTAAACCCTCTATCAAAGTTATTACAAAGGTATAAAAGAGGTGATACYGATCCTTGCTATACAGGTTTGTAAGTGCAAAGGGAAAAGCAACACAATTTGAGCATGAGTCCTGCCTGCCTAGCATCTGAGTTTAACTAAGGGACCTTTTTGGAGCATTGCTTAAACTKTTTCCTTAAGCCATAAAGTGCTAGTGTACAAAGCCACGCTGCTCAGGAAGCACAACTACTGGAGGTTATGGTAAGACTACACATTAGTATAAATTAATGAGTTTACTTAATTAGCCATATAAATACTAATGTAGTACTCTAATTATATTTATCAATTAGTGGAAAAGGCTTTTATTGTTGCCATTTCACATGTTTCCTTAAATTTAACCAGAGATAAGATTCAGCAAAATCTTCTTTCAAAAATTCAGGAAGGAGGATATATTTTTGGAGATAGACCCAAGTTGGATGGTTTTCACTGAGTTTTCCCTTTAAGCTCACGTTTTGTTTCACTCATTTTTTATTTAAGCTTGCTTTGGCAGCAGAACTTATCCAAATATTTTTTACTTTTTAAAAAGTGAAGCTGCCTGGGCTTTGTGTAGCTTTACAGATGACTAGATGGGCCCTACCCATCTTAACATGATAGAAGGAATCTCTAGGTATTGAATCCAATCCCTGGTACCACACACAACCACATCCTAACACTCCTTACTTCCAGCAGTGGCAAGGGGCAAACCCCACAGATTCAGTTAAGGGGGCAGCCTGTGTCATGCCAGTCCCCAGGCTGACAATGCTGGATCTGGACAAGGATCTTACCATCTGCCAAGGACACCCGTGCAAGGATGTTCAAGGGCACATGGAGATACTTAAGGAGCAAGAAGCCTCTGCTCTGAGGGACAGTCACATGTTGTATATCAGCCTAGACTGACTCACAGCACGCCCAATGTGCACACACAAATGCTCAGTGCATTTCCAAATTTCTGCTTCCCCTTCCATTGCCAAAACGCTGACAGAACCCCCATATATTCCCTCTGATTCATGGTGCCACTCAAGTTCTTATCTAGCAAGGCATGGATACTTTTAAAGACTAACTAGGATTTAAAAATACCCTCTTTTCCCCCGCTCTGAAGGCAAAGGTGAAGAGCACATTGAAACATAGAGACTCATTGTCCTTTCTCATTTCTGCTACCCAGAAACATACAGCAACAAAAAATGTGATTCAGTCTAGTTATCGAGTGCTGGGCCTTCACATTTGTCTTCCAGTGACTCTTAAGTCTTCCTTTTCTCTATTGAGTTCCATCTCATTGRCTTCCTATAAACACTAATATAGAGCCACAAACATGGAGACATGCCTGGAATACAACCCACACTTCTCAGACACTGCCATAGTCTGAGCTGGGCTCAGAAAGCCCTGAGATCCATCTGACCAATTCAATTAAAATAGCAGAATATTTAAAAATAAAACTCTCCTCCCTATCCCCTGCAAAGCCCCCAGCTTCACAAGTGACCTCTTTCTACCTTTTAAGWTTTTTCTTTTCTATATTTTCTGTTTCAAGTGGAAGCTGAGATTTGTGCCCATTCCCTCAAATACCAGAAACTGGAATCTTTGCGATAAAAAGCCTTCCTGCTTTAAAACAATGAAACCACCAAGCAAGAAGAGTCCCCACATGACACTGAAGCACTGTTAATACTAAACTACTTGGGGAATTCAAAGCGTGTCTCTAATTAATCACCAGTTAAGCTGGCTTCATCTGGTGTCATCYCCCACCTTGTTTCAGACAATGCTCTTCCTCCCTTTTTGGGGACATACAAGTTCCTCTTCCTGTTGGGCTTGACAACTGCCAACCTTCTCACCCATCCTCCTTCCATCCTCCTCTCCTATCCATCCGCCCTGGTGAAATATTAACCCGAGTGGGTGAATGGCTTTGCTGACTGTTACATAAACAGGCGAGACAACTGCCATGTATCCATCAGTCTGCCCCAGTGTCTGCTCCATTAGCATCCAAATGTGGCCACCACCACCAATTGCCAGGACAACAGGAAAAGGGATGAACAGAACTGCCAAGGAAGATAAACAAAATTAAGAGCAGGAGCCAAAATGAAGCTGGGAAAGGAAGCCACCATGGATATGCTACTGGAAACCTGGTCCATAATATTTTGTTGCTCCATAATTTTTTGTTATACGAGATACCATTATTGAATCATCTTATGTGCATCCTGCAAGTCATTGCCTCAATGCCAGATGTGCCTCCTCAAGCCTATTTGAATATTAAACCCTAATATTTAACTTTTACATTTGTATTGTTCCTGATGGACTGTGGGAGAGGTCACATATATAAGGAGGATATTAAAAATGCCCGTCTTTAGCTCTTTGGGCTTGCAAGTAGCACCTGTACAGAGAGCAGACAGGCAAATGAAGGCTTATTTCTCCTTAAGACCCATTAGCTCACAGGAGGCTCTGGGGGGATTTGAAAAYCAAGTCTAGACAATGGTAATCAGGACCAAGAACCCACGCACCCGGTAAAGCTGAGCCTCATAGGAAGGTTAGCATCATGCATCTGATGCAAGTTCCTTTTGGCTRTGATTAGGAAGCAGTGCTCTGGGTGGTTATGACTGTGAAGGAAGAATCACAAGGCTGAGATTAGAGAGTCAGCAAAATCCAAACAAGCAGGAAACAAAAGTGCTCAGGTTGGTCAGTACAACCCCACCAAAACATCCTGGGCATTTCATGCCTGACTGCATATCCCAGCCCTTTCTCACCCTTTGAAAAGATGCCTCCTGGAAGATGCATCAGCCGTCAAGACTACAGATACCTCTTTGGAGAGATGCCCTTAACAGCAGCTTGGAGCTTGTCCTGGGTCACACCAGGACTTTCTTTCCCCTCACAACCACAGGGAAGGGGTTGGAATCTCAGAGCAAGCACATGATCCTTACCCTGTACTTTGTGGAAAAGCCAGGGAACCAGAGTGTTGTGGCAGACAGGAGGTGGCTGCCATGTGACTTCAGATTTGACTGTGGTGAGAAATCACCCAGTATAACTCATATTTTCTGTGAGCTTGAAATTGCCAAGTCCAAGGTCCACAAGGTCCTTGTGCTGATGTTTTGGGTGAATCCAAGCAACTCAAAGTGATCCAAACAGCTCAGATTTAATCTGCCTATAGATTTACTGTGACTCTTTTGATCCCTGGATATGAATAGCCTGGGACAGACAAACTTCTATAAAGCCTTATGCTTCGGAGCTATGAGATCAGCATTGAAGTTTTAAGAACAGACCTTCTTGCAAACACAAGTACTTCCTGAGCCCCTTGCTGAGCCAAACAGCAGCCTGGCAGGGAAGCAGTGCTACTGCTTGTGATTTTTCACACCTTCAAAACCTACACCAGCTCCCACGCTCTCCTCTGCTTTCCAGCAGCTCTTTGTAGGATAAAAAAAGAGAATGTGATAAAACATCTGATGATGCAGGTGGCACCATCTGCTCTCTCACCAGCTGCTGCTGCCACTTAACCATCTTCTTCTATGAATTATTAGARAACGAAGGTGACCACATATGAAGAAGCTTTCAGGATAGACCCAATGCAGGCAGGAGCAGGGTTCTTGCTAGTAAGTTTTGCACCTAGAGGCATCAATGGACATCCCATTCCCACAAGCATTCCCACATTGCTTGGGTGCAATGAAAAATTCTGTTGAACCTGTTTCCAGAGAGCTACCAACACAGTTCTGTCCACAGATTTGAGCTGAATATCAGGCACTGCAAGCCAGGGATCTCCCATCCTGAGSAGCACACAGCCCATGCTCCATGAGCACTTGAGAGGGATCTAGACTTGCTCCACACACAGGATCTGCCAACTGGGCACAGTCTCCTCAGGTGAGAGGCATGAATTGGCCGCTGCACAAGGCAAGTCAGTCCAACAGGAGATACTTTGGGCTTGCACTCTTGCMAAGTGCACTGTGGATGTGGTGCATCTCTCAACATAGACACACTGAAGCTCACTATCAAGCCTGCTCTTTAGCTCTGTGTTGGCTCAACCTGCATGTTGGTCTTCTTTCTAGCCTGCCACACAAGTAATGCTCCAAGCAGCAGAACATGGTGCTTTAGTCACACATTTCAAGCATRCTGCCTCCAAAATTCAGTGAGAATCAGAGTGCTGAAAACAAACAGTAAGTCAATGTTAAGCTCTCTTCTTTTACAAATGGTCACATTCACTTGCTTTATGCACACACAGCCTAGCACTTAATGATTCTCAGCTAGAGTCTTACAGGCTCACCGTTTCTAGGATCACTTCAACAATTCTAGAATCCTTTCCAGAAGCAGTGCAAGTGAATCACCAGAATCTCCTCTAGAGCTGGTGCCAGAGCCACCAAGACCTAGTTACAGAACAAGCTGTCACTGGAACATGCCATCACAGGGATTACTGTTGTCTTTCTGCAGAAATGTGTTAAGTTACTCTTCTCACTTTACTCATCACTTGAATTTGTCATTACAGTAAAGTCTAACTTTGGTGTTAGCCAGTTCTGTGAAAAGCTGAAAAATTGATAATGGAAAGGAAGTGGCAGAAAGATGTTAAAATGAACAATAAATCAGGGTCCTAATATTTAGGAGTCCAGTGACATCACTGCAAAGCTTGACATTAAACAAGATCTGTGGTACATTAAAGTGCAGAAATTGAGATGGGCTTTGGGCTTTTGAAGCTGTCTGTACATCCTGGGTGCTTTATGTCAGCTGCCAGATGGAGGCAAGAGTGGGTGGGCTGGTGGTCGTCATTATTCAAATAAGGTACTCTTATGATATCAGGAGCCATTTGGTGATTATTTCAAATCAATCTGATCTTAATAAGAGGATATGCAATAATTTCTCAATAGAGAAGCAGTGACTGGACCCTAATGGCCCATCAGAACATARTAATGGGACAGCATGACACACTTCTCTTAAGCAAGGGTGATACATCGCTTTCCTTATTTGCATTTTATCTTCCCTTTAAACAGGGCAGTTTTCATCTCACCTCCACTAGCATCTGTTCTTCTGACTCTTCTCCAGGTATGTTGCAAAGGGAAGCTGAATTAGAGAGCACTCTAAAGCACTGAAGACACTTGTCAGCTAGATTTCAACCACACAGCATCTAGCAAACCACCACCCACAATTGGCTAATACAGCTCACACAAAAAGGAATGAAAACAGCTTCTAGTCTCGGCAGCTCAAAGTAAGGCTGGATGCTGACCACAGCAGTAAACTAGTCTTTTACCTTTTGGCTGGCTTCAAACACTGTAGTGCTTGAAAGTCTTTCCTAGCAGGACATAAGAGCAATCTGAAAATCAATCACCATCTCACTTACCACCCTGTTTCTGTAGTGGCAAATAGAAGATTCTTAGRGAAAAGTATGAAGAGAACAGGCCAGCAATCCTGACAAACTTCAGCTCTGCATCTCAAGACCTCCCCAAGCCAGACAAGATTGTGTTTAATGACCACTGATGGATTTGTCATGCATTTGCCCAATTTCTTTTGGAAACCTTGCAACCTGTTCCCATGGCTGAGGGGCTGAGCTGGGAACAGCTTCACCAGCTCCAGTTTAGTTCCTACCTAGGAAGGCAATGTTCCACAAGCCTTCTTCCATCTTCCTGTCTAGGAAGATGACTGGGTTTCATCTCAGTGACTGGAGGTTGAAGAAGCAACAGAACCACCAGGTCAGGTAGACATCTCAGATTGCTCTGCAAGAATGATGTGATACTAGGGAAAGACACTGCACAGGCTGGGACCGAGGATTTTGTTCTCTGGTATTCCTGCTCTCCTCACCAACAGTGAAATTCAGGCTTAAGATAGATTGATGGGCAACAGATTTTTACCTTTTTTTTAATCAAATATCACAACCAAAGGCTAAAAAAATAGTAATATCACTTGTGTAACTCACTGCCAGCCAGACTTAGTGCGTTGCTAATCTGGATACTGCTAAGGCAGCTGTCCTGGCAACCGCTCTGAAATAATCTTTCAAACTCCTATTCTTCTACTCCAGCACCTACCTGAAAGTTAGGCCTTTGGTATCAAGAACCTTAAYCTACCTAATAACCATTTTCCAAAGACTGCCATTCTAAAAGATCTCTAATCTCCTCCAAGTAAAAAAAAATCTGTATCTGTATTTATCACTTCTTGCAAACAGTTGCTAAATTTATCACTCAAGTTCACTTGTGATATATTATTTAATAATATCTAGAAAATACATTGTAAATGCAGGGTCCTTTCCTTGCCAGTTGATTTTAATGTTATTGATTATTCTCTAAATCACTTATTGTGATTTTGCTCTGAAGCATTTAGCCTTTGGGCAAAGGTTCCAAGAGCAGTTTCTCAATTTATAGTCACAATTTTCGCTTAAGCAGTTCATAGCYTGAACAAAGCTGGCCTTTTGTCTACACCAGTAAGGGCAATTTTTTACATGCAAAAAAATATCCCAGGAAACTAAGTGCTTTTAGAAATTGTTCCTTACTTAGATATGCCCCAGTATGTGGAATGTTGATTTATCCATTTCTCCTCAATGTTGCCTAGAGCTTTGTTGTCAATTCTCCTTAGCTACGTGAGGATATGACGGAGGCTCCTTTGTCAACAGCAGATTCCCTTCTCTCTGGAACCATTAGCAAGTTACTTAATGGTTTATATTTTCCCTCTTATTTACTAGCAAGCTACTGAATTTTCTATTACTAACATTGAACTCCGGAGGAGCACACAGAGCATCTTTTTGTCCTAACCATAGCTCGTTTCTCTAGGAAGCCAATGCTTTTGGCAGGTTACCTGAGTGTATCAAAACTGTTTTCATCACAAGGCTAGCAGCAGAGCAAATTAGTACCTTTGAAAGGCTAGTAGGTCAAAAATACATATTAAAGCCAAGGAAGCATTACACAATGTGCTTGGATCATGGGCTTGCCTGTCCATAAGACTGCTGGAGTTATTGGTTTTAAACAACTCCCATTCCCCTTCCCACACTTCCACTGCTTCCTCAGTTTTTACTATATTCCTAAGCCTTTTTTAGGTTATTCTGCAGAATTTTAGCATTCCAAGTGCTGAATAGGAATTTTAACCTCAAAAATMTTTCTAGGTTATATTCCAAGTGTTAGAGCTTTGAGTGCCTCTGCTTGCTTCCCACACAGAAGAGAGGGAGAGATCCTCACACCACAAGGCTGSGAAAATAACCCAGAACAGCGAAGCTCTTTGCACTGAAGTCCCTCTGAAAGCTTCTGTTGATTTGCACCYCAAAGGTACATCAGCAGGACCCAGGTAACCCCAAGTGGCACACCAACACTTTGGGAAGCACTGGTGTTGGTAACCCCCCTCCAGGCTGCTTTTTGCTTTGTCTCAAGCTCTCTGCTGCTTCCTCGCACCCTCGGCTGCAGGTTTGGCAGCCAGCCCGAGCTCGGGCTGCAGTTTGATGACTGCTGCACTGGGAAGTCCCCTGGTTGCTGCTCAGTAGCAAGCTGCTCTCTCTGTGCAAGGCCACGTGCCTCCACAGCAGCCTGCTCCAACACTGTCCACAGCATCCMATTCACCCTCCCATCCATCTCCTGGCTATCACAGGGTGAACTGCATACAGATGACTTTAGGCTTATTTTTTCCTGCTTGCCTGGGTCATTCTGCACAGTGGCCCATCCATGCTTACCAACCTCTTTGTGATCTGGCACAGAAGGCACTGGAACCAGGGCTGTAGGAAGGTGAGTGACGGAAACCAGCCAGCAATGGTCACTGAAGGAGGCAGATCCAGTACCCTGACCTCCCAGCTACAGCTCATTTCAGCACCAGCCTAATGAGTAATTCCACAAATTCTCCATTCATCAAACACCACCCTTGTTCTCCAGCTTCATGTGATACTCAGTGATGACTGCCAGAGCTCCAGTAAGCTTCATTCATGATCCACAGACAGCAAAATTTTCAGGAAAAAGGCACTCCCAGATTAAATGAACCTGTCATAACCCAACCCACATAGGTAAAATCACCACTGCACAGCCTGTGATTTGACGCATGGTTAAGAAAGATCTTTGTTGGACTGCACCTTGAAGATCTGTGATATGCCCTCCCAGCATCCTCACCTGATTGAGCATAAAGTCTCATGGCTCATCTGTTTTGACTGGGGACCCAAGCTTCAAGGCCAGCCCTGATGCAAATCTTACCAGCACCTGCCCATTCCAATTTTCTCTCTCCTCCCTCTGAACAGCACATCCTTCCCACCCTGCCCATGTAGAATTTGGGGTCTGTTATTTGTATAGGCACCCTGGGCCATCCTGTCCACTCAACAAGTGACTTTGGGAACAGCCATCACTAAACCAAAGGAGACAGGAGTGACTGTTGGCCCACAGGCAAAGAGCCACAAGACAAGGCTAATGCCTTCCCCTGTCTTCCCATGGGTGTATAGACATTGCACACCTTGGAAACCTGAACAACAGTTAATCATAAAACAAGGACAAAAGGGATGATATTCGTCTAAAATTAAGTGAGGGGGGCAAGAATTAAAGAGAGCTCTGGGAAAGTTTAAGGGCTTTGGGAGGACCCTGTTATGGTCAGTCATTCAAATCCACAGTTCCCTAGGAGCTGAAACACCTCTTGCACCAAGGAGCACACCTTGACTGCACGCATGGACAGCCTGGCACTTAAACTCCATGGAAACCAGTTCCCAGCACAGAGGGGCTAAGTAACACTTTCCATTGATGCTGCTTAGCCACATTTCTAGTTGGGATAACATCTGTCACTGTCAGGTATATTGCATGGCCTGCACAGTGTCCTTATAACTGTGGGGCTGAACAGAGGCCTGAGGCCACTTCCAGCACCCATGTCCCACAGGATCTGCTAATAGGAAACCTCGCCAGGACCAAGACCCATAGGAATAATCTTGCCCACCTTCTTGGAGGATGGAATTGGATTCTCCCAAGAACAACTTGTTTTGACATGTTATGCCCTGACTCCCCAGGACCCATGAAACAGGATGAAAGTCATCCCAACTATTTCAGAATGCAAAAAAAAAAAGACCTTTAAATTGAATGCAGATCTACAGAGTTCCTGAGTCTGGCGTATTCTTGCTTCATAAGAACCAGCTCACCCATCTTTTCAAGATGATTCACTCAGCTCCTGAACACAACCCCCATTTCTGCTAATCTAGCAGCTATTGTCTCTCATCCAGCCTTCACAGAGAGAAAAAAGCAAAAATAGATTGGTCCTAAGATAATCTTCTGGCACCTTTTAAAACCCCAGGAGCAACATGAGTATTATACTTCCCCTGAACTTGGAGGCACAAGAACGAAAGGGCAAGGAGGTCACTTGGGGAGGCCACGTGATAGATTTCTGGTCTCACATAGAAGGTCTTCAGAGAGTTCTGATTAAGCTGATACATCCACAGGCACAGAGCAGTGCCACACCACAATAACGCTTCCAGTCCAGGGCAGTTCAGCCTGTTCAGCAGGGCACCCTGCCTGAGCAAATTCAGCATTTCTTCTTCCCGCGGTAAGTGGACCTGTTGAGCACCACGGGTTGTTTCTGGAGCAAGCACCCATCCCTTTCCATAGCACCATACGGCACAGACACTTCTCGTAACAGCTCCCCAGCTTCTCCTAGTGCTAGGAGGCCAAAACCACAAGCCTGCGTGATGGGAAAGAGCCCCACAACAATAAAACCCTTGCCAGCTAAATTGCAATGTGCTCAGTGTCTCCGTAGCACACTGSCTGTGCCTGCCTCCTGAAACAGCAGCTGCCCTGGGAAGCCACCCAGAAATCGGGGCAATGCAGACAGTTTATTCCATTTGCATACCTATGCACAGCCCAGGACACGGCTTGAATTACAGGTCAATGGGAGCTGCAGGGATCCTCTGCTTCTGGGGGAAATATATTCAGGCAAAAAACAACTTCAAAAACACATGTTCAACCTGAACTCTTATCTTTTATCCCTTTAAATATCCAAGCGGCCACTTTTGCAAGCCTGAAGCCCGGACTCCAGCTACATTTATTTCCCTCTTTCATCCCAGCTGCAGCTCCTCAGAATTTATCTCTATGGTTAACTTCCCCTTTCATAATATTAGCACAGTTGAAGCACTTGCTTTCCTGTTGCAGGCAGTGATTATATAGCAAATTAACCACAAGCTGTTCAGTCCAAGTCCAGCAGTTGGAAAGATGCTCCTCTGAGTAATGGTTTGTGTAGTTGATGCTTTCATCTGTAATTTGCATGTGTAATAAATGCAGAAATAAAAAATGGGGTCTGTATTGAAAAAAATAGCCTGGAATGAGATTGGGGGAGCATGCAGGCAAGCTGACAGAGGGGAAGAGACCTCTGAGGGCTACATGCCAGGGTACCACATCATTTCCTATGCGGGGAGGAGCGATCCACACACTTCTGCATGTGTTGGTAACACAGCACACAAATCATAGGCCTCCTGCCCAGCCTGATTTTACACAAGCAGAGAGACTTGGAAAAATACAGTAAAAGTCCTTGCTTGGATTGTGCTAGTAATTAGATTTCAGCTGCTTCCACCAGCAGGTGATCAGGGCTGTGTACACACATACCCACACCACTCAGTGACACAAGGAGGCATCACTGGCAGCTTTAGTTGAAGTTCATACTTGGTGGCCTCTGGCTCGTGAGGGTGCCTATTGCCTCCCCAAGTCCTGGTGGGAGGTGTCCCTGCCGCTGGTCAGTGGTAGGRCATTGAGCTGCCTTAGCTGGGCTGCAGCTCATCTCAGGAGCTCAGCAAGGTCAGGYTACCTGAAGGGCAAGACACCCAAGGTGCAAACACCACTGTCTTGGCAGGAGATCCTCCAGCACCACCTGGCATAGGGGGCATGAAGCCAGGGGCTGACTTGTGTTTTTGTTCCAGTTGATACATAACTAAAACAGTAAGTAAGCCAAGATGAGGAAACCCAGCTACACACCCATCACTGAAGTGCTTCCACCTTCTCTACCTTCATTTACCACTTCAGATGCAGGACATGGCCATCACATTTTATTTACCTCTGGCTATTGCTATGAAGTCATTCATAGGTGACAAAGCTTAATTCAGAGGCCTCCAACTTTATCCAACTTGTGAAATCTCAGGGTTTTAGATAGGGACCTGTGATCTCTCAACTAAGGACCTCAGGCTGCAGCCTCCCTGCAGGCAGTTTCCCCTTTGCAGGCTGCAGCCTTTGCCATCAGCYTTGCCAGTCATTGCACATGACCCTGGGGCATGTTTTGTGGGATCACTCCCGCAGCGTGGGACCACTGGACAGGACTCCACTCAGCCAAGGTAGCACAAGGGAGGAGGCTTTGCCTCTCACCAAGGATAACAGCACAGGAAAGAAGACCGTCTTTGACTCTTGTTCCACAGAAGGACCCAGCTCCTGGTTTAATTAAATAAGCAGGAAAGGACAGGAGAGCCAGCTTCTTAATGAGATTTGGTAACACAATTACTTGCAACAATTAGGAACCAACTGGAAAGGCTCCTTTAACACTTTGAAGGAGCCCAGCATTTTGAAGTTGATTTATCTGTTATGGACTGACTTAAGCTTGCTTCTGTATAACAGCAAGCACATTTTTTAGCTCTAACCAAGAGAGAACCTATGAATCAACACGTTTTATGTTAGAGCTACTGAAAAATATATCAAGCTTCATAAACAGGCAGCTCCAGACAGGTCATGTTGCACAGGACCCAGCCCTCAGGTCACCTTTTCCCACCATATGCATATGCTGTCCATGCTGGTCTTTGACCCAGATCAAGTTGCTTCAGTCCTGCAGCAAKGGCTGAGCTTTGAAGCAGTAAGAAGTTGAATTACCATCTTTTCAGACTTGACCTGTCTTCTTGTGCCATCCCTCTCAATCACTGATAACTTTGCCTGCTTTCCACATCTGAATTTTGGGTCTCTGATCTAAAAAGAAAAAAACCTCTTCCCACAGTGATGCACAAATGCAGCCACCACTCGACACGCTTTGCTTGCAGCCAGCTACAACAGAGCCCACAAAAGGAATGTACCCAGAGGGGCCGAGATGGAAACAGGCTGCAGGGAACCCAGCAGGTCAGAAGTTAAGGCAGGTAGCAGCCACAGGCCTTTACAGAGGAAAAGAGCAGCTCTTCATCATGACACCACCCTTAGTGGTTTCATGCTTCATTCTGTACCCAAGGACAGAATGTTACTCCTCCCTCATGCTCTGCTCATGCATGCCAGGACCATGACATCATGCATAGGCAGCAGCACCCAGCACCAGGGAGCTCCTACATCAAACAGCTGCAGGGCATCTATGATGGGGACAGAAGGGACACAAGATAGAAACTGTCCTATGAGACTGCCAGGGCCACCCCCTGCAAGAATAAAGGTAAGAGGAGGACGAGCAGCAAAGGCAAGGGAGGGAAGTTACACACACTGCACTAAGGGGAGTGGAGGGGGGGGGGAAGATTGAATCTTCCTGGAGACCAGTGAGATTCTATAAACATAATCAAAATGTAATAGAAACTTTTTGGAAATGCTGTTAGAAGGAGAAAGCATCAATCTTCATGGAACTCCACTCAACAGGCTTTCTCCAGCTAATCAATCACGGTCAAGACATGGGCCGTCCCATCTGTCTGTGCAAGGGACCAGGAGGAGATTGCTAAGTGCCTGGGCTGGAGCTACCATCTCCGTACCAGGCAATTCATCATGCAGGAAGGCGGCGGGGGAGAGATGAGGAGAGAAGGGAGAGGAGGGAAAAATAATGCATAACACTAATAAAGTATCCCCTCYGTCTTTCCTCCCAAGCAATTTTTAGTAAAGGAGCCCAATCCAGAGGGCTTGYGAGTGGGGGGCGGGAAGAAGGGATATAGGAGAATCTGGTTACAAGATGCACTCCACCAGCCAGGGACAATAGCTGTCATCTGGGTACCGCCTGCACTGGCCACCTCGCAGCTGCACAGGGATAGGGTGGTGTCCCTCTGCTCCCACAAGGATGCAGAAAAGGAKGGCAGAGCCAGGAAATGGGAAGAGGAGAGCAAGGCAACCTCACCAGCTAGCACTGGATGCTACTGCACAGATTGCCCCATCTGTGCAGGAATTAGATTCCTCTGTTGTTTCCCTCCAAATGCTTCTGGAGCTATTTAAGGGGTCCTGGACAGCAAGCAAAGGGGAACTTGTGGGCTGCAGGTGACAAGCTGCAGGCTGTCAGCCCCAAGTTCCACTGTTTGCCAGCCAGGACAGCAGGGTGAAGGTCTGCACACTGCAGCAGGGAGTCTTGCACTGCTGCCTCCCAAATCCCTGCTAGCTCAGAAACCTCCCTCCTTTAAACCCACACCATGCTAGAGCCCCTTCCTCTACCAGTCCTCTCACCTGGCCAGGCCCCAGCCTCCCAGCTGCTCAGTATTTCTCTTGATGACTACAGCAGCACAGGAACTCCAGGACACACATCTTATAACCACATGCACAAAGTCACATTTGCTTACAAAGGTATTTTTCCTTACTAAATATGTCCAACAATGATAAAACAYAACAAGATTTCCTTTTTTTTCCACCCCCCACCTTTCAAATTATGGATATTTTCTCCTCCTATGGATTTTTCAAGACAAGAAGCCTCTGACTGCATCCTATGCAGTTATCACATGTACAGCTCCAGGTTGCACAAGCGCAGTGCAGCTCTCAGCATCACAAGCAAACACAGATTTACCCTTTATGTGGTTTTATCTGCCTAAAGTTAATCTTGGGAATTGCTCAGGTGAAATTCAAGGACTGGCAGTAAACAGGCAGGAGGTTTGTTCTTCCAGCTTGTTCTGAGACCTGTGAGGATTCAGGGGCTTCCAGTAAGTGTCTAAATTCATCCATTTATAGATAAAAATAGGCTCCACTTAAAAATGCAATGACACAGGATTTTAGCCTCTGCTGCAAGTGTAAATATAGCCACAAATTAAGCAGAAATATCCACTAAATATCACCAACATCCCTAAAGGTGAAATTGCTGTAAGTTTAACTCCAAGTTCACCAGATGCAGATATGATCTAGCTTAACCACTACCTTCTGGGGCTCACTTCTATGAGAAGCCAGTACAAAGCTCCACTTAAGTTTGACACACCAACAGAAGGCTTATGAACAGTTCAAAAACAGTTGTTTAAAACTTATCAATTCATTAACTCCCAGAAATTCAAAAAGTTAAGACCTTGCTTATATCTTCCTCTTCTGTACATGCTTTTAAACATCTAGAACCATCTCACTGATTTCACAATATGCTTTCAAGTAGTCCACAATGCCTTTCCAGTAAAACTTTAGGGCACAGCACAACAAAATCCAGAATAGAGATGTTACCAGCCTATGAAAGAGATCACTCTTTAATGGAGTGCAGTTGCTGCTCCTAGATCATAGTTTTCTCTAGCCTTGCAATAAAAGCCACAAGAGCTGCCACGAGCAGGACCTATAAAAATACAAGGAAGGGACCATTCCTACAGCAGGGCTCTACAGTATCCTRCTGCTCCAAGAGCAAATCAGGAGCAAAAATACTTCTTTATTTGGCTCCTAAAATCTTAGAATCTTTCCTCAGGACAGAAAGGAGTTTGCAGACATGACCACAGCTCTTTCCAACCTCCTTAACCTTCCTTCTTTCATCCCCTTAAAGGTATCAAGAAGAACTCAGASCATCACAAAGAAGAGAGGAGACACTACAGCTAACAACAGGGAGCTCCAACACCCAAAGCAAGCACATCTCCAACACAGTACCTCTCCTGAAGAGTTGTCCTTCCTCATCCTTCCTCTTCCTTCTCCTCCTTCTCCTCCTCACCACAGGGGACCAAACACTACTGCTCTGTAAGCCCCCTTATATACCATGCCACCCTTTGCTATGCCTGGCCAGGGCAGGGAGGGGCAAGGAGAGCAGCCCTAGGGAATGAGGGGGTGATTGGAAGCAGTTGTGGAGATGCTGATGTCCAAAGCTGCTCTCAGTAGCACAGGTGATCACAATATCCCACCTGTAGCTCAACCAGACAGGATCCAACTAGGCAGTAGTGCTAAGGACAAGTTTCTTGCAATAAAACACTTGTTTTTTAGTTGATATACAGTTATTCTCCAACCACAACCTTCTCTATTTGCCCTGATTGTAAGCAACATTTGGTGTAAGGTTTATCATAGTGATAAGTGAGTTGTRGATTTATATTAATAACATGKTTTTTCCACTTTATTTCTGGATTTGCTTTATATTTTTAGGAGCAAATATAGAGGTCATCAGACTCATGATACACAACCTGATTGTGACCTTCACTGGTTCTTCAAATCATTAGCTCTTAAATCATCAAACTCCTCCAAGCGTTGGGGTTTTCAAAGGGCCTCATGGATTTAGGCAGTGTAGTGTGGTCTGGCCAAATCCCTCAGGTCACCTGCAAGCTCAAGCATTTTCTGTTTCATCTGAACATGGGTAGACAAAGTGCACACCCTGCTATGGTGACAGGAGGGAATGCACCTAAATAATGTCATGGCTTAAACAGCAAGAATGTGCTGCATAAACTACTGTATGAATAGGCAAAATGTCATCCCTAGACTTGTAGTTTGTGAATATTGGAGACTGGATTTCTAGGCAACACCTGACTTGGATCCTGAAGGGATTTCTAGGGAGAAGGAGGAAGGAGAGAGCTTTGTCCCTTGGTCCTGTCTAAGCCCTCCCCACAGTGATATCTCGGGTGGAGATCTTTCCTAGTTGTTGAGGAAGTGAAGGCGCCAACAAAACTCCCATCTCATTTAAAGTTTGTTCTTCTAATGTGGAACTCTCTGATTTTACATTATTGCTAATASAGAAAAAGTACACAAATAATTAATAAATGCTAACTTGTCTCTGGGGCTTTCCCTTTTTTGCTTGTTTATTTTTGTATTATAAATGACATTCATTTTCTGCAACTCACAATAAATTGGCGGATGAGGAAAAGAGTCCAAAAGATGAGCCATAATCCTCAAGGGGATGAACAAGCTGTTGTTCCAATCAAGATGTATCCTGACAAATCAAGTTGGTGAAACCCATTAATTAGCACTTTTGGAAACAGTTGCAAAGTTAATTATTCTTCTTTCAGATGAAAGAAAGCTAATTTCTGGCATTTGCTTTGACAGTGACATGCCGTAACATTTTTAGAGTTGACATCCCTCAAGATAAATGATGCTCTGAAGTGTGCATGCAAACAGTTTGACTGGGAGCGACTGTGGCGAGGTGATGGCACTGGCACTTCTTACTGCAAATATTTTGCATCTGCCGGGACTGCGATCAAAGTTTGGAGGCAGAGAGAAAGGGAGGGGAAGCTTCTTTCCAAGGGAACTTTAGGGAGATTATGGGTGATTCCTGCCTCTGATAGGCATAAAAAACATTGCACAGGCTGTTGTTATAGCTAGAGAAACTCAATAGGGAATTTAAAGCTTTCTAGCAACTCCAGGACTGCTCTAGGTCAGCTTTTATGACCCTGTTCTTTTCATTTCCATTTCCTGACTCTTTAAGGTAGGGCTCCATGCAAGACGAGCAAAGAAAGCTGCTGCATTAGAGAGGAGCTGCACGGCCATGAGAATGCGCTAAAAAGGAGAAGCTGTCTGGAGAGTCCCAAGGTGACAAGTGAGAGAGCTAAATAACTTATCTAAGAAGGCTGAAGTCTTCCGTGGTAAATTAAGGAAGACCTAATTGGTTTAGCTGTCTTCTGGAAAAGGATATTTTGTAGAGCAGAGAGGTGATGGAAGGTGCAGAGTAGGAACACGTGGAAGCCCCACTGGCACTTGTGGACACGGCCACAAATCTAGGAATAATCAGAGTGCTTCAGCTGAGTCTCTAAGACTAATTCATCCTTGGTTGCTTTCCTAAGCAAAGGTCGTGTAATGCATCCACGCACCCTCTTGCTGAGCTTGGTGACCCTGTACATTGTGGAGTCTCCTCCATGCTCATTCGTACGTGCCCCAATGCTCTGCATAGMTCACGCTTTTATGGTCACCACAAAATCTCCCAGTTTAACAGAACATGTTTCATTATCATTAATACCATTCTGAAGGGAAATCCTCCATGATGGATTGAAGTCCAAGGAACTAAGACTTCAGAGTCGTCGTCCTCTAATAACCCAAGCCTTAATAAATTAGCAGCSTAGTGTATTACTTAGGGGGCCAGGAACCTGTTGCTTGTTTGATGAAATCCTCCAGAAGTAATAGTTGCAGGCAGGCACGTGAAGAAAGGAAATTGATGGTAGAAAAAGTATTGCATTTGCTTTTCAATCAGTAGGTGGGGAGAAAAATTGGACAGGGAAGGTGATCTAAAGGACTGCCTTGTTAGTATGCGATTCACACACGGCAGGGCAATCAAGAATGTGGAAACACCAGGTTCAGAGCGCCCGATCCGACGTGGGAAGGAAACAACCCCTTTTCCATCAGCAGAGCCACAAAAAACACATGCGCCAGCACGCAAAGCTTTGCAGACAGGCTCGCTGCCCCTGTTCAGTAAGGACAAGACACGGAGAAATAAAACAAGATGAAATCTAATTGCTTCAAGCAGTTCTCCACTTCGCAAAGAGCAGAGAGGTGGCAGTCCTGAGCCGAAGACTTGCCTTGCTGGCAGAGCACTGCCTTCCTTTTTGCATATTCCTCGGTCGTACATAATACTTATTGCTTCACAAATTGCAGGGATTATTTTCTCTTAACTGCTAATGGTTTTAGAGACTGTAATTGGGGGTAGTGCTTGTAATTCAGTGCCAGAGAGGAAGGTACCTGTACAGTAGACTAACTTTTTCTCCCTGTGTGTATATGTGTGCACATAGTTACAGTGGGAATATAGGGAAAGAGCATGCTCATTTATCAGTTCTCTTCTGTTTGTTTGGAAGGTTTCTGGGACAACTTGTTGTGTGGCATTTGGAACATTTATCAATGTGAAAAAAAAAATTCTTACCAGTCCATGAACCATTTTCATCTCCTTTTGTAGGGTTTGTGGTAATATCTCTGTTTTACTTAACAATTGCARTATGAAAAATTTCACTGTATTTAGCAAAGCAAAATCAAGGATCAAAACTATTTACTTATCCTTATATGTGCTGTGTTAAATTATGACCTGATATAATTACCTTTAAGCCCACTGTCTGATAATCTGCTCCATTTATTTAAATGTAATTTTCATCAAGATACTTATCAGCCTTGGCTTAACATATTGTTGTTTGATTTATTTAGCAATGCATATATTTATTTACATTTCAGCATCCAAGTGAATCGTTCTTCTGAGATTGCAGGCATAGGTTAAAGAGCTTGATCCATCCTGGAGCAGCACAAAAAGTGGCATAAACAGGCATGGAGAAACACGTACCATGAGAAAGCAGCGTTAACACTAAATTTACAGCCACAACAAGCATCGCTCATTCAGCATTGCAAAAGCAGCCTGTACAGTAACACGGTGGTTGTATGCCCTGATAGCGAATCACTTGCTGTAATTCCTGCAGTGTGAYGAGAAAAAAAAAGCACCCAGAAAGTATGTATGAAATGCAGGGAAAAATCTGAAGGCAGGATGAGGAATGGAGGAGCCCAGAAACCAGGACATTCATCAATGGGGAGAACCCCTCCAATCCCTTGGTCACCAACTACTGGCACGGCAGGGCTGCAGTGCCTGGGAAGGTGTCACCATCTTGGGCACCATCATTATCACTTYTTTTCTGTCCCAAAACACCTCAGTTGTCCAGCCAGCAGGATCTGCATATGTACACGCAAGGATGTGCTTCCCAGCTTTGACTTGGCTGGCATCTATTAAATGTCCATCTCCTGGAGGCCGGTGATTGCACATGAATATCTGCCAGGGTGAGCCAAAAAGCAGCAAAAATGTCTCCTCTTCTTGGTGCTGTAAAGCTCCAGAAATAACAGAAGCTTCTGGTCTGGGGTGCTGGAGGTGAGCACAGGCCCTGGTGCTGTGTAGATGTCCCATGTTGAACATGAAGCTCTCATGGGTCTGTGCTTGCATTGGGCACTGGGTTCACAGGGCAGACAAACCAGGCACTAAAGGGCAAATCTGCTGAATGGCTTCAAGCCAGGCCAAGCAGCAGCACTGCTGTTCCTGGAGCTCAGCTTGGTGACAAGCTGCCACCCAGCTCCTGCAGCTTTGGGCTGCAACCAGAGCTGTGGGAAGGGAGACGGGTCCTCCCTGGCAAGGGAGCGGAGACTGAACAAGTAATTAAGCTATTAGCTAATTTACAGAATATTATTAGCTAATTTATAGAATATGTATCCTTATTACTCTCTAAGGTACTGGCTTCTTAATTAACAGAGATAAAAAGATCATGTAACTTATTAATACAGGCGGCTACTTATTTCTATTTGTATATTCAAAGTCCTGTCCCACTCCTGATCAGGATCCACTCTATTGGATCAAAGGTATAGCACAGACAGAACAAAGTTTGCCTCGTTGGAGGGCTATGTGCAGAAGTCACTGCTATGGAAGGACTTTTTCTTTTTGTCAAATCAGCTTATTGCGATGTTGTGACAGTCACCTTGGATGCTCAGACAGCTCTGCTGATCTCAACAGTGTCAAAGGGGAAAAAATGGGGGGAAATGAAGCCTGAATGGGCAAAATGATGCCCAGGAACCTGGAGGTGAAGAGGTAGTTACATGCATGGGGCAATGCTGGCCTGGGAAGGCAATCGAAGTGTCAGTGAGGGTTAGTTACATCAAACAGAACAGAAGTATGGAGGTGCAAATTAGGAGTAATCTCACCAGTGTTAAAGGGAAATCAGTGTTGGGTCACATCAGATTTGGCCTGCTGAGTGACAGAGGTCTCTCCCTTTCATTCCTCAGTTRAAAGATCATTTTGCATTACATTGCAGTCCAAAGCTCCCTTCACAAGAGAGAAAGGCCTCCTGGATTTTCTTGAAGGGGCTCACAGATAAAAACTGATCACATTTCGCAGTAATTGGACCTTCATATCTATAATTGCATTGATTTCTCCTAAGTTTCAGGCATCGACTCTGAAGAGTGAGAGGGCATTGCAGCAGGAGGCAGCTGCCAAGAATCCTGCTGCATTTGGGAGGTGTCAGGCTGGGAGCCTCACTGTAGTTTGGTAACTGGCATTGCAAATTGCTTTATGAACAGTTTAATGCATTTAAGAGGGTAATAATTTCAGATTCTACCATACAATTGGTTGCAGTGATGCAGAAGCGTATCTAAAAACTTCCAGGGTGAAGGGAGGCGGGAGGAGGAGGAGGGCAGAGAAGAAAGAAAAGCTAAGGGAAAGAGGGATTGCAGGGAGAGAGCTGGAATATCTAATTGTTTTAATCATGCTTGGTATTACACTATGAAATTATAATTTACTTAAGAAGTCAGTCAAAAAGAGTTAATAACTGTGGTGCAGTGTGGCTAATTGGAAGCAGTACACGGAGGGGAAAAGAGACCAAGGCGACAAAGCTGCTAGGCCAGGATCTACTGATCCAACTTGGCAAGGCAAAATGGTGAACAGGGTGCAAGGGCCCTCCAGCAGCTGTGAAGGTCAGCAGAAGCAAGGACCAACATGCAAATAAACAGCTTTAATAGTRAATTGCAAAGCACTTTCCAAAGGTTGTGCATGAGCAATCTTCCTAGGGAGTTTGTGGGGGAAACTGAGGCACAGAGACACAAAATGATTTGAAAAATGTCATAAGACGAAGAGGTAATGCCTAACTTTTCCATAAGGCTGCACTTACCTAACCTGATACCCTTCTATGSTAGAATGACTGGCTGGGTAGATGACGGAAAAGTGGTGGATGTCATCTATCTTGACTTCGGCAGGGCTTTTGACACCATCCCTCACAGCATCCTCCTGGGCAAGTTCCGGAGGTGTGGGATAGATGAGTAGGCAGTGAGGTGGATTAAGAACTGGCTAGATGGCAGGGCTCAGTGGGTGGTGAACAGTGGTGCAGAGTCTAGTTGGAGGCCTGTAGTTAGCAGAGTTCCCCAGGKGTCCTTGGTCCAGTCCTGTTCAATTTATTCATCTGGATGAAGGGATGGAGTGCTCCCTCAGCAAGTTTTTTGATGATACGAAACTGGAAAGAGTAGCCGGTACCCCAGAAGTCTGCGCCGCCATCGAGAGGGACCTGGACAGACTAGACAGCTAGGTGGTGAGAAAYCTCATGAAGTTCAACAAGGGCAAGTGCAGGGTCCTGCACTTGGGGAGGAATAACCCCAGACACCAGTACAGCTCTGTAGAGAGGGACCTGGGCATCATGGTGGACGACATTTGACCATGAAGCAGCAGTGTGTCCTCATGGCCAAGAAGACCAAGAAGATCCTGGGGTGCATTAAGAAGAGCATCTCCAGCAGGTCAAGGGAGGTGATCGTCCCCCTCTGGGCAGCCCTGGTGAGGTCACATCTGGAGTAGAGTGTCCAGTCCTAGGTCTCCAGTATGAGAAATGTGGAGCTACTSGAGAGAGTCCAGTGCAGAGCTTTGAGGATGACCAGGGGCCGGATCATGATGGCAATAATATACCCAAATACTGATATGAATGAGCAGAATGTGGAATTCTCCTGGAAACCCACAGTGATAAGCACAGTGACATTGAAACTAGGTGTAAAGGTTCTAGCAGAAATATTTGTCACACAGAAAGTACATCCAGGAAAGTTGTGTGCATCAGATATTGGTGTCACCAATTGCTGTGACACCAATAGAGCAGCATGATATATATTTGCAGTCTAGAGAATATAGTGGGAGTGCTGGGCAATGGCTAAATGCCAACATGGACAGAAAATACAAGAGGAAGAAAACAGAGCACAGTGCGGGACTAGGTCTGAAATCTCTTATGAGGAAATCTATGTCACTTAAAAGCCTGGGGATCCCCAGGGGATCTCCAGGTGGAAGCCCAGGGATGGGGTGAGCTGTGGGGAGAACAGTCCCATCCTGACAGCGAGACCGTGGCCAGGCTTAGGCATCAGGGCAATACAGCCGGGGCAGTTGTGTCAAGTGCTGGTGACCATGTTCCTTATAGCAAAGGTACAGTGGGGAGAAGAGGGGATTGTGGCCATTAAATGAGAAAATATGGACAAGAGCATGATGTTCTGAATGAACTTTCAGGTCAACTGTCCTTTTACTGGCCTTAGTAGCCCCTCATACAGAAGTGCAGTGACTTAATAGCTCAATAACCAGCCAGGCCGAGCTGGGCTGTCTGTGCTTCTAGAGCAGAGTTGAGGTGCCACCACCACACCTCCTGATCACATCCTCCCCATTAGTCCCAAACTCAAGAATAGAGCATTTGGGTGCCAGATTTCTCTGGTCAAATCTATAGGACTGGCACCATCCTTGGCGCCGTTTCCTGCCCTGCTCTCTCCTGCAGTGCTTTGAGGAACATAGCTCAGGATGGCATTAAAAGCCAGGCAGGCTTTGCCTCCCCATGATGTTTCCATCTTGCTGTGGCCTTGTTGCCCTATAACTGCTGAAGAGGAGCTGGGTAGAGTTGTTTTGTGCTTTGGATTAATTATTACCTTTGGAAAACATTACAAAATATAACTGATTTAATAATACAGGGCTTGAATACAACTGGAAACTCCTTTAGAAGATATCTACTTACCCATCTCAGGTCTCCAAATAGGTCTTCTTTGGACCCAAACAAAGTAAAGAGTTCTACAGACATTAAAGCCTTTCCTCCCCACTCCCTCGTTTTGATCTCATTCCCTGTCCATTTTCCTGTGACAACTCGGCCCCAGGGACAGGCCGGAGCGAGGAGAAGGAGTGGAAGTGCCCTTTGACTAAGTGGGCATTAAATGTTGGCTAACAACCGAGAGACACTGCGCGCCTGGAGAGTGGGGGAAGGCTGAGAAGAAAGGGAGAAGAGCTTTTCAATATGAGCATTCATGTAGTTTTGACAGGGGTCATTTATCACGGCGGCAGAAGGCGGCCCTGGCGCGGCCGCTGAAAGCCGCCCGGGTTAAACTTTTACCTGCCCCCGTGAAAGGCGGCCTGCGGCAGCCATAGCTGCGCGGCCTGCGCCGCCCGTGCGGCCTTTCAGGCGCCGGCAGGAGGAAGGGCCGCGGCTCCCCAGCAGCTTGCACCCATCTGTTCTGCATGGAGAGGAACCCTGACAAGGAAGGGGGAGGGAGGGTGTGAGAGAGCCCCGGTTTTTCCGGCCGCTGGGAATGTGCAGGGAAGCCTGTGGGAATTTGATGGTGCGCCGGGGCGCTCAGGAGATGCTACGAGGGAGTGTTGAGGATTTCGCAACACGTTTTGTCCCATTCATTGTATGTTAAGTATTAAACTATTTAAATGGCTATATTTTACAGTTAATAAAAGAAGCCAGACTGTATCAAAAGYTTTGATCCTTATTAAAATGATTTTTTTTTAGTCTCTAGTAACTTGAAGCTTTTTTAATTTAATTATTTTATTTATTTATTTATTTACTGCCCTTTCTTCAGCCTTGCAATGGGAATAACATGACATTTTGGCATGTCAAGCGCTCTAATTTCTGCCTGGCCACATTAGATTTCTTGCCTGCCTCTTCTCCATGGCTGTTTCATTGAGACCCATCAGCACCTGCCCATGCTCAGGCATGAGAGACAGCAGTGGGACAATTCACATTGTTAAAGAAAGGAATGTACAGAAATATTTCCCACATTGCATATAAAAAAATACAGTCCAGCAGTGCTACTTCACCAGAAATAACGTCAGCCAACTCCCGTTTGACAGCTACCCAATCCGTTGACCATGACATGCTACCCTGAGTCAGCAGGGACATGGAGTCACCCACCAAAGAGCTGATCTCACCTAACTTTATCTATCTCAAATGTAGGCTTCATGTTTAAGCCAACAATCCAGAATTTCTACAGAGGCAAGAAAGAGGGAGGTACTACTGCAAAAGACAAGTTGTTCCCATCTTAAACGGCATGTCTAAGGCACTCTATTCCATCCTTTGTCCAGGCAGGGACTCCGCAGAAGAGGTTTAGCTAATTTTTAGACTGCTTAGGTTAGCTGAGGGTCAGATTTATCTCATCTCTTACCTGCTGTGTGTTTAACTCCAAAAGTCCTAGGACTTCGGATCATGTTGAAACAACTTCCCAGAAATACAAGTTGTTTGAAAGACTATTCAGAAAGCCCTTGTTCCAGAGACTAGGACTGCATTATAATCAAAGCAGAAGGGGCATTAAGGGTAYGGATATTCCCATCAGGGTTTTCATGTCATTAATTGGTGATCTTCTGACTCTGAAATAACATTTTCCCCCTCACATTTCTTATTTCATTATCCCCAGTTCAATACACATCAGTGCAGTATGAGGCAAACTAGTTAGAAATATTAGGAATTATTTAAATTACAGAGAGATGTATGGGTAGTTAAATGCTCAGTCTTCTATTCTACCCTAATTACATATCAAATTACACTCAAATTATACCCAAATATGAACGTAGGGAGGTAGTTCTGAAATACGCAGGAGGTGTTAGTGGGAGAAAGGTGAAACTAAGCAGGTGGTTCAGGTAGATCTAAACTAATGCAATATGAAATCCTTGCAGCACTCCCATTTTGTGTTGTGTCCTGTTATTGCAAGCATATACTTAAAATTTCTTTAAAAACAAGAYGATAATGAATGACTGTCTTTCCTTCTAGTAGCTTGTTCTCTGAGCTTGGAGGAATCGGTTTATTTTTCCAATGCTAGAGAATTATGGTCTTCATTTTAACATCCTTCTGATTTTCATTATTCTCTGTGAAAATGTGTTCCAGTAATAAAACAGGTTTGCCACACTGTCCAAAATCAGAGAGGGAGTGGGACAGTTGGATTTCCTCTTGGAATGGAAAGAGTATCTCTGTGTCTGCTTCCCATATAGCAAATTTCAGTTCTTAATTGCCCTGGATGCAAGTTGACAGTGCATTCATAGTGACATTGTACGCTTACGCTGGAAAAACAAAACAAAATAAAACAACAAACAAAATACACAAATAAAAACAAACAAACATGAACAAACCTCCACCAAAACTCCTGTCACTAAATGAATTTTACTTTACTATTGTAATTTGTGGATTATAAATGGATTGTTGATCCACTGCAAGTGTATGCTGTTCTTTCCAAAATCCAGAAACGCCTATGTTTTTAACTGGATTTCTCTGGATTTTGCAGTGACTTGGTCGGTTCATTGGAATACTATCTTTTTAAACTCTAACCTTGTTCTTGATTCTCCCTCTGAATTTCTACAGGCTTGAGATGATGATGGATAATGATTGTTAGTGGGAAAGGCCCTTTTYAAAGGCCCTTTAAAATGGGCAGGAAGAATTTTCACTGATGATGATGGATCAAACCTTAGTTGTTGTAGAATAAATATCTGGTAAGGTGGGGACCATGCTTTGACTGTATGCCTTGCTCTGTCACTGACACACTATATAGCTTTTGCAAAGCTGGTTTTACCACCACACCTTGATTCACTTGGTAAAATACCAGCCATTTATGTGATTATTACCCTTTGTTTGGAGAAATTATTTATTTCATGAACTTGATGCTGCATGTCTGTCCCGAGCAGAATAGTCCTGGCTTGCACCAGCACACAGGGAACCTGGAGAGTCCTGTTACTGCTTGTAGTAATTAGCCGTCCAGCACCTAATACCGAAACCACCAGAATGGCCATCTGCCCACAAATCATTGGGAAAACACATTGGGAAAGGACGTACATCACTGAAATAAAGCAACCAAAGCAACCACTGTGCCTAACCGTTGCACTTCTGGTGCCATTCACCATTGCAGGCTGTGCTGAGACACCTGTAYGTTTCTTAGCTGCAGAGATGTTATTGGCATCAGTTTTGGAAGAAGTGGCAGATGGTCCCTGAAATGAGGTATTTATCCAGCAGAAGAAGTAGCAAACTTCACAGTTGTGGGAAGCATCATTTTTCTGTTTTCTTTAAGAGGAGAAACCTCCCCAACACTGAAATCAAAGTCCAGACAAAATCCCAAACCCTCCAGCAAGGTCATTATGGTCTTTGAGAACCTCGGGACCTGACATCCAAGCTGTTGTGCTATTAACAGCACTACTGTGGCAGAGCAGGGTGCTAGTACGTCCACAAGCAAGAGGAGCAGGTTCTCACCTCGCACTTGGGCTATCCCTCCTCCTCAACTGCTGCTGGTGAGAAATATGAAAATAAATTCTGAGTAGAGGAGACGGTCCATACCTTACCATTGCTTCTACTTACAGCACCAGTAGGAAGTGTAGAGTGGCCTGTAAGGATCATTTTRCTTTTCAAGTGCAGAAGAGGAGACTGTGGTTAAGGCCATGGCAACACAGATCTTAAAAAGCTGTGGTAAGACATGAGCACTCTGCTCTCACTCTGGGAACAGTCCAAAAGACATTGTCTTCTGTGTGTTGGCAGAGTCTGTGGGTATTTGAGAAACTGCAACTCAGTCTAGGGACTGGACGTTCAAAAGATGTTAAAAAGATCACAGTTATGTGAGTTTATTGATGGACAAAGCAGTAGTCTCAAACACTGAAGTCTCTTATTTATGAACAAAACACAGACATACAGAAATACAACACAGAAAATATATAGGACTGATTTGCCAGAGTCCCCAGCCTCTAAAAGCAGCAGAACTAGGTCATGTTTTACTCCAGTTGTGTAGTGTAGCATTTTAGTTTGTTTATTTGGCATATAATTCCTGGTTAGGCTATAGCAGCTTGKGGCTTGACATTTGAAATTCAACCTCTAAGCGGCAATGGCTGTTTTTGATTTGACACTTAGGTCATGTATTACATCTTTATTTTCTTATTGCACAGATATGACTTCTASAATTAGAGGTTTGCTTGGTTCACATAATATCATTTCTAAATTCAGCATTTGCCTCTCAAACTTTAGGACAGAAACTCTAGGTTTCTTTGTAGTGTACCCCGCATAGAGTCCTAATCCAGCTGAGACTAATGTGTCTTACACGTTACACATTACAGTACTCTTAGGCAGACAGCTAGTGCCCTTTTTCCTTGAATATGAATTTTACATACCTGATAAAGCAGAGAGGGGGTCTGACTGCAAATCAAAGCGAATTTCTTTAAAATATGCTTTTATAAGGTTTTGTTTTATAAAAGACCGTTTTTCTAGCCCCTGTTTTTTGTGTTTCTGCCCTATCTGTCCTATACTGTACAGTAGTAGGATCTGAAAATGTTCACCACGGACTGCAATGCTAGCCTTGACTTTTCACACTGAGGTCCCTTTTCACACCACAGGGGTATGGCTCCAGAGGGGAAGAAAAAAATCTATTTGCATCCAATCGACTGAGCGCTTTAAGTGCTGAAACTAGTAGACCAAACGAGTTTATTAGATTATCATTGCGGAAGTTAATAAAGAATTAATTTCTCTTCATGTGACATCCAAAGGCAGTTATTTCAGTGGCCTGTCCATTTACACAAAGCCAAGTATTTGTCAAGTGTCAAACTCAATTCCCATGACCCAGGCCTCCTCAATAATTCTGGATTAGGAATACCCTTAAATGACATTACAAAAATTTTATTCCAAGATGCATTGAGCTCTTGGGACTACTCAGGAATTTCAGGTTAGTGAAGGTTATGTAGTCAGCAAAAGCTTGTTGGATGTAAGATCTGGAATGGAAGAAGACTGTGTGCAATATATCTGTGACAGTGGAAGTCGGTGTATAAGAACAAAGATGCAGTTTTCCAAAAGGAAGTCCTCAGTTCTCTTTCTCTCTCCTGGGAATGATGCAAAGCTGCTTATATGCATTGCAAAGCAACTAGCTGGTGTGATCTCCAGCAAAGCGAATCTKCTGTGCTGCTGTAGGAAGAACAGCAAGGTGCGGCAAAGAGGAGGAGGCAGAATAAAGCCATCAATTGCTGCCATGGGAATTAAATGCTATAAACATCCTCATTCAGKAAAGGAGTTAAGATTTTTGCACAATTTCAACTACCCTATCAGAAAGAGAATGAAAGAAAGGGGAATCTCTTTTGTTTTCCTCTGGACTTGCAGAGCTTATTAGTTTTACCTTTGATCACTGAAAATATAAAACATACTGGATGGACACAGAGTCTCTTCTCATTCCTCCTAGAGGGAAATGGTGTAGGAGGGGGTTTAGATATAGGTTCTAGGTAAAGGATGATGGATGTGGAAAAAAAGGGAAAAGGGAAAAGGGAATGAAAGGGAAGGAAAGGGAAGGAAAGGGAAGGAAAGGGAAGGAAAGGGAAGATCCCTTTGTACCATACAGCCCATCAAAAAAGGAGAATCCTTCTGCATATATTGACATCATTATATTTCAAGGTTATATGAAAATGAGAAGTTAGATGGCAATCAACAGGAGCAGATGTTGAGCACCAGACCCCTTTGGTTGGAATAATGTACCTTTAAAATATAAATAGACAGTCTCAAGCATTGCTTTAATCATTAATATTTTTTCATTTGAAGTAGTTACTCCATCATGTCAACAAATGAATTCCCTCCCTCCCTCCATTGCCTCCATTTCTCATGCTCTTATTGCCAGGACAGTATGAATACTTCTACCTCAGCTTCTGATTAAAACGGAAATAAATATTCCTTGGGAGAGACAGGCTTGCCAGCAGGAGATAGGATCCATGGGATCTGTCCTTGCAAGTTTTTGCACATAAGGAAAGCAACTGTCTGGAGTTATATTTCTTCTCTGACTCCATACCTGTATCTTCTCTAATGATGTCAGAGGTGGCTGTGAACAAAGCTTGGGATAAAGAAGGGATATTTCACACCCTTGCTCTCCTGTAACAACACACTGCCCAACAAGTTCCATAGACTCCTGATATGAGACCTGGATTCATCTCATCTAACCTTCTTTTCAGCTATCTAGAAGTTAAATGACTAATCCAAGCTTACTGTCTAGACTTCCTCGACTACCATGGGAAAGAGACAGGGACCTCTAGAGACTGATTCATCTGCCYCAAGATGCTTGCCCCAGGCAGAAGAGATGAATCGTCCTTCTGAGGCACCCACCTCCTCTCTTGATTACAGAAGAAACTTGAGCTACCGGCTTAGACAAGTGCCCAGCCTTGAGAAGCTATGCTGAGCTGTATCCTGACCAAAGCAGCTTGTCCACATGAGTAAKCTAGAACTAAATCTTTCTTGTCAAAACCTGGTTAATAGTTTCAGACAACAGTCTTAAATAACACAAAAAATAAAGGGAAAAAAATCATATACAATGTCCATAATACACTTTCTATGCAGATTTAAGCAGGTGCTCAAATTTCAGGCTTATTCAGGTTTAGCTTTATCCAAGTGTAGCTTTGTGATTAAAACTAAGAATGTGCCTGATTGCTTTGATGAACTAGGATGGACAAGAACGTTTCGTACTCTCTTCAAAGCTATATGGAGCTGCATGAATATCTGAGACCGGTGAGATGACTTTCCTCCAGCGTGAAGGACATGTGCCAAACACTATAGGCTGTTTAAAATGTTTTTGCCAGGAGCTTAAGCACAACTGTGATTTAAGATGTTTTAAAATATGAATTGAATAGAATTCACAGAATTTCYTGTACAAAAAGTATCTGTTTAATTTATGTGCACAGGAATTACGATCTCCATACTTTCTTCCAAAATAAATCTGAAAAGGGTTTTTTTTAGCCGGTTATTTGAACAGACAATTGTCATATCTGCAATTAGCAAGGGATAATTACCTATGGAAGCTGAGGCTYTGATGGAATTTTGTCCTAACTGCAACAATTCACCATCAGGATTGAAGAAACAGCAGTCTAGGGATAGCTGCAGTCTCCTCCTTTCAGCCTCCAAGGAGCTGCATTTTCTCCCACAAATGCTTTCTATGCCCTTCTGTCCCAATTAACCTGAGTGGGCAATATGGCATGAATGCACAAATGCCTACGTCAATGAAAGGCACTGCAAAGCTGATGAATAAATTTTCCTTAAATATTTCCTGTTCAAGTATCTGGAAAGTGAGAAAATCAGATTGGATGTCATTCTCCAACAGATAGGACACAAACTGCTCCGACACGTTATAGATCCTCCTGTCACAGCCATTGTGCCATAGAAGTTTAACCTGTTTATATGATGTTATCCACCTCAAACTTCACAGCCCCAGGTTGAATCCCAGGCCATGAGCCCTCCGGCAGCCAACTGAACGCCAAGGCTTCAACATCGGTGTTTGCAACCTATCCACCGTGGATAATCAACGGAGGGACAGAAGGATGGGAGCTTTTCTGTTGTGATCGTTGCCCATGGTATTAGCCCCTTGGCAGGATGATGAAAGGTTTCCACCACAGCTAGACCTTGGTCAAGTTTAGACAGCTCAGCTCTGTTTATATTCCCACAGCCCAAGGTGTGCTGACTCTGCACTGCTGCTAAGGACAGGGAGACGACGCTAGTGGGATACAGGGATGGGCTTCGGCACCAGGGAGAGGGTCTTTCATAATAGTATTGTCTTTGCTGTGGCTGATCCTCACTGGAAATGTAGCTGTTCTGGAGCTTTGATACGGAAACAGGGACCTTGGGAAGAACCTTTTCCTTTCTCCTAGGAAGGTCTCAAGAGTTGACTTTGATTTAGAGCTTTGCCTGCCTCCTCCTATTGAAATTCTTTAAGTGATCCACGTTTCCTTCTTTTCTTAGCCGAAACCCTTCATGTCTTTTAACATGTGACGAAGGTGTGCTGGCAGCAGAAATTCTGAAATTCCTCTCTGTCAGGAACATTCAAATGGAAATGTGAGTTGGTGCCTTAGGGTGGGTAGCAAGCTTCATTGCCCTGGGCTACTAAAGCCAGCAGTAGGCAATAACTAAGGGTAATATTTGCTTGGGAATTGGCATTGTGATATTTGAATTGAAGTGAGTATGAAGTTCAATGGCTGGGGCCCATTGTTGGAGGTGAGACCTTCTAAAACTTTTGATGATCCTACCCGGATAACTACTACCAAAACACACTCCCAGAGTTCACTTTTGCCTCTTGTAACTAACTGCTGTAGCTGGCATCCTTGGGTGAGCTAGCGAGTCCTCTGGCTGGATTTGGGCAACGTGTCGCCTGTTGTTCTCCTCAGCTGGCTCAGCCGAGAGTCCAGGCAGGGGCTGGTTCTCCTGCTCAGGGCCATCATAACAACCCCACGAAAAGGTTTTGTCCCAAGCCAGCAGAGAAGATGCTACATATCAGGAGCTGATGGGAGAGCAATGCATGGGGGAAAGCAGGGGCAGCGTGCTCATATCTTGACATTGTCGTGGCAATTGATGGGGCCCTTGGGAGAGGGCATGTGGAGAAAAGTTAAACTTTAACCAGGTGCAGTCAGCCTCATTCCTGAGGCTGGGAGCACTGCCTATGGAGAGCCTGAGGTGCTATGGAGGCACGTGGGCCTGAGCATGAGGGAGATGCTCTCCCCGCTTATCTGCCTCCCTGCCTGCTGCTATTTCCTGCTCCAGCACAGCAGGACCTTCAAGAGGGCTCCTGCCCTGTCCCATCCGCGTGGGTGCAGCTTGGTGGGGGACATCCTCGGAGAACAGCTTTGTCCCTGGGTCATTTCTCTGTCTCCTGTCTCTGGAAGCTGCAGGACCCTGATGAATGACTCCCCATATCCTGATCAAAAAGTCTCGCTAACAGTTTTAGTGTGTTTGTGTCCCCCTAGTTAAGATAAATTAGACAGGCTAATGAGACTGATTAGTCTTTGGCTGCGACCCTTGGCCTTTAGGATGTACTTTGAGCTAATAGAGAGAATGGGGATTATAGGCTGTGATAATGTGCTTGTGTTGGCCTTTTAAAGGAAAACACATTTATTGCTACTTAGAGGAAATTGATCTAATTGTGCTGGAAGCGTTTCTTCGGACTGAACATGGAATTCTTATTAAGCAGACCACTAAGGTTCAGCCAAGATAGCCAGATTTGAAATGGGTGAGAAAGATTTTAAGAAGCGTCCACACGGAAATCCCTCCRTCTGCCTCCCCAGCCGATAAGAAGTTTCACTGGTCCTGACTTTGATCTGCTGCTCTCCGAGTCACACAGCTGAGCGCTAGAAACTTGGACTGCAATTCCCAGGTCTGATGGCTCAGGTCCAAAAGAACAAATCATCAAAGACATCAGTCGTGTTTTCACATTGACTAAGGGTTCAACTATTTGATTCACTTTTCCATCTGCAAAACAAAATTGTTCCCTAGTTACCAGGATCCCTGGAGGCAAATGCAGAAACAACATCATGCAACGTCGCTGAGCATAGCTTGAATACCAAGGTGCTGAGGAGTCTTATCCTGCCCTATGGAGAAGATATAATTTCATAGCCAGGAGCTTCTGGTTTTCTGCTTCATACACAAAGGAACTACTTGTGCCCCTGAGAGTTTTCCCCAGTGATATCAGTTGGCGCAGTGGAAGATACTGCTTCTTCCTATAAACCTTCCCCTTTCTCAATGCGTTATTGCCTTTTTGGCCTTGTTCCATTATGGACTGAAGCTCTGTGAGTGCTTGTTCCAACAGATTTGGAGGTTTTAGTTTGTTTCCAACAGTCTTTGACAGAAAGCACATCTTTCCACTCTGAAAAGTTTTGTGCAACTAAGCAATGCTGACTGGGGAAACAGAGTAATTCTCCAAAGGGGGAAATTGCTGTTCACGTGAAACAGCCTCTTGAGGCTGAAGCATTTACAAGAACTCTTAAGACTCAGGGAAAGTCCTAGCTGGATATCCCCATCAGCAAAATCTCAACAAAATAAAATATTTCAAGCTCAACAACTTCTTGTTCCTACCAGTCTTTCCTCTGCCTCTGGGCACATTGGGCTATAGATGCACAGCTACCAAGGTGGACATCAGCTGGGAGTAACTGAGAACTTTGGTACTGAAAGCTCAACAGCTACTGTGTTGTCCACTGCAGCAAACTCTTATGAAACAGTAGCACTTAGAGATGGCCATGAGCTGTAACAGTAGCTGGGATCATGTAGTGAAGGACTACTGAACATTCRTGCATGTTGCTATTTTGCTGGGCTTTCAGTCATGTGTACTGTACAATGATGGCAATGATGTCCTTACACAGAACTGATTTGCAGGCCTACGAGGAGACGTGGAGTCAGTGCTGTGTTTTTCAGCATCTCTTAATCCCTAGGATCACTTCAGGGAGAAGGCAAAGCCTTCTGAGGTATCTCTGTGGATAAACTGCTTTGTGGGTAAAACACTTCGTGGATAAACCCTAAAGGCCAAACTACCTGCACACTCACGTTTTACGTGAAGAACTATTTTTTCTTCCTGGTACCCTGTATGAGATATCRAAGTCTACATAAACATCAAGGAGGGGATCTAACTGAAGAAATTCCACTTGAGAATACTATCTACCACAGGATCAGTAAACACAGAAGACCCTCTTGTCTCATTGCTACCCTTCACTAGAGGCCTGTATTCATTGRTTTATGAACATTGAAATCACCACATACTCCCTCAAGGTAGGGAGGTAAAGGCAACTCCAAGGCCTCCTGCTTAGCAGATTATAATTACAATTATAATTTTGACAGGACAACAGGGCTGGAGTGTTTAATCTATGGTGAAAAATGACACCTTGATCAAGAGCCCAAACCTGGATCAAGCCTATATGTTAGGTGCTATACCAGCACAGAGGGAAGTGTCTGTGTCCTACCAAGCTCCTTGTGCAGAGCAAGGTAGCTGTGGTGGCTGGGGGTGACGTGCCAGGTGACAGGGGAGGCTGGTCGAGGGCCTGCAGCAAGACTAGAATTCCTGTGTCCTCAGTGCGCAGGGGTCAGCACCACACCAGCCTGGATGCAGACATGGCAGCAAGAACTCTTGTGAAAGCAGAAAAAATACCCTTAAAACTGAAACCTAACCCCCACCAAAGCCACACACCACAATTAGAAACAAAGGCAAACAAAAATAAACTATAAAATACACGAATTGGAGAGCATTACGACAAATTAATGGGCTACATGAAAAGTGGTTCCTTCAGGAAAATTTCAAAGTGTTATTAAATGCTTCAGCAATCGCCAGCGACTCCAGACAGAGACAAAAGGATGATTTTTCGGCCCACAATAAAGTGCCAGGGCCCTGCCAGCCTCACCCACAGCCTGGCAGCATGAAGGGCTCCATGTTCTCATTCCTTTGTTCTCTGACCAGATAGTGCTGCCCTTGGGAACTGGGATCCCTCCTGGCTTGTGATTTATAGTGATTCCCTGAGGGAGAATCTCCCCAGCTCAAAATGTATTTCGAGCCATCTGGCAGGGTGGGAAGGGGTTATTATGAGTGTGGCAAGAACTGCAGCTCTGGTTTGCGGGAAGCTCTGTGAGAGA
Source organism: Nothoprocta perdicaria (assembly GCF_003342845.1). Lineage (NCBI taxonomy): Eukaryota > Metazoa > Chordata > Aves > Tinamiformes > Tinamidae > Nothoprocta > Nothoprocta perdicaria. Next base: position 9,257,868 of record NW_020455532.1, read on the forward strand.
CGCATGTTTTTCCAAAGCACTAACCCAGAGACAACAAGGATGCCATTTCACAGAAGGTGGAGCTGGCGGAGGGACAAAACCAAGGGCTTTAGCACTCACAGTGCACAAAATACATGTGACCTGTGTCCAGATACAGAACATGGTCAGGATTTTTYCTTTTTTTTGCTTTGTCCTATCTGTGAGTAGAGGACATCAGCCTTTCTGCTGSGTGGCTTGTTGAGGCTCTTAAATGTTCAGGTAAACAGTTGGGCATGTCTACAYACTTATAAAATGTTAATACAGCAATAGGCTTGTGAAAATATCATTCTGTTTTGCATTATTCTCTCCTGGAGTCTTGTGGGAGCCTCCCTTATTTTATAACAACCCTGCTGGTCCTGCTCTGCTGTCTGGTGATCACCCCAACAGCAGCGCCATCCGTTCCTTTAGGAGAGGAGAGAGTCATTGGTAAAGATGGTCAAGACCAGAGCCATCTGGTTGAGGTTTGCTCTGTCAGAACTTGTTGCCTGAGTGTGTTATCATCAGCAGAGAGTCTGTGGCTTAGCAGCAGCATTGCCTGAAACTACAAATATTGCTACAAATCATGGGAATTACTAGAGGGTTTTAGCAGAAAGGAGAATCCGTCTTGGATGGTGCAGTGGTTCTGCAATAGCTGTTATGCGGTTAAATCCTGGGCCCTGCAGTCCCTTATTTCATTTATTGCCAATGATCTGGCCCCATTTCAACCCCATTGAGCTGTGCTTTCCTCTCTTTTTTTCTGCTAAGAGCAGCAGCAAGGTCTTACTGCCGGGTTTAGCATAGTGTTTTATTCTCCARAAGTTGCTGGAGGTCTCTGGGTAGGTTGCATGCTTGTGCCTTGAAAGTCAAGGGGACCCACATGAAAAACAACTCTGTTTTATCAGGTCTTTCCCCTCTGACGTCACTTGATCACTAGTTAGGATGATCCTTGGCACTTTCCATATTCGGGCACCTTACAGGAACTAATAAGTGATTATCAGCCTTTTACAACCCTAGCAACTGAGGCCTGTCTCAGACAAGGTCGAAGTGGACCTGTGGGGCTGAGAGCAGAGCTGTTGAGATGCCTGCTTCCCCACCTACGAGCCAGTCCCATTTTTCTGGGAGGTGACACAGCTGATCAAAGGTTTGAGCCACAGCCCTGAAGTCAAGGGAAAGACTCCTAAGCAGACACAAATCACTTTACAATGCTCTATTACAAGTGATAAATCCTGCACTTTGCCACCTTTCCATGCAATGCTTTAAGATGCTGAGACACCAGAGAAGAGATGTAGGAGCAGGTGCTCAGTGTAACACAACCTGAGAGGAACTGTGACCATATATATACCAGCTGCAGACCTGTTCCTGTCTGGTTTTAACCCTGGATTTGTCAAAATTAAATAGAAAAAACAGCCACCTTGCAAATGCCACTGCTRTATTTTACACTCATTCAGTGGGAGATCAATACTCAGATTTGTCAGAGGACTGAAAATCTCAGCATCAAAGTCTCTTCTTCTTAAATATTTTTATTGCGAGCAGCAAAAATTGAAAGTCTTACACTAATAAGCTTTTAAGATTTACATGAAAAAAAGCAGAAACAGTATTTTATAACAAATTCATATTACTTGAGTGCTATTCCAGGCAAAACACAGTTTATTATGGCCATATGAGCACTGAATGAAGAAGATCTGTTTATGAATAAGATTACCTGTGAGACTAAGTAGCAGAGATCAAGCCTTTTACCAAATAACCCACAATATTTCAAGTGGCAGCTTTCCCATCTTTACTTAAAGATTCATTTCAGAGGTCACTGCAGAAAGTTGGGCGATATATTTTAGTGCAATTTTTTTTTAATATATATATACATATATATATATATGGTCCAGTCTTGGTGCTATGTTTCAGAAACATTTGAGGAATGCACTTCAGTTTTTGCTAAACTGTCTGTGTCAAAAAACAAATGCTAACCATTTGATTTTTTCATTCTTTGCAAAGTTAAACATTAAGATTTTTCAACTCAGGATAATGTGGAAAGTGAAAACCTCCTTTCACATTAATTAAAATACTCCAAACAAAACCAAAATACTTTGCCTAGCTCAAAACAGATTGAAATTAGCTTGTCAGAATWTAGAAATAAAAAACTGGGGCTATCATAGAAGAAAAACCTTCTTCTGGCCTGCACACCAAAATTTAGAGGGAATTTTCTCAGCTCCGAAGTGCTGTTATTTGCTCTATTCCAGATCATGGGGAATATACCTGCTACCCCTACCAAATTCAAGAGGAACTTTCCAAGCTCTCTCCTTCTGGAGTTGCTCTTGCATCTAGAGGTCTCCAAAGGCCTATAGTACCTTTATTTTAACTTGAGATTTATAAGGGAAGAACAAGGCCATCATAGAAYCTGCCATCCAGCATTAGGACAAGCAAAGAGTAGCCTCCAGCTGCCAGTAAATCAAGCAGAGTTACATCAGAGTTGATGTTGCTTGAAAGTCTTGCATCAGTGCTCAAGAGACAGAAAAGAAAAAACAAAGAAAAAATGGAGATAGAAGAAAATAAACTACATGCTTCTGTTTTGAATAAGAACCAGTCAGGTCTTTGCCTTTCATTGGCAGCACTGATTTAAAGAGAATAATGGGATAGGAACCACCAAAGGTTGGGATTTTTGAAACTGTCCAGCACCTTTTGTCTATCAATGGGATTTGGGTGTTCAGTTCCTTTCTGTCTCACTGTCTTGTCTGTAGACTAGACTCACTGTCTTGTCTGTATGTGTTGAGTTGACAAGGGTCTCTATCCATGAGGGATTTCTCTTTGTACATTATACTTGTATAGTCATCTGGAACCAGCAAATGTGGAACAGGTCTACATTCTGGCTAATAGTCTTAGTATATGGTTGTAGAATAGATCTATCTCCAGACATTTGTCCCTTTACCCTAGATCATGAGAGAAATTTCACCATAGTGGCACAACTATTGAATATTTCTTAGGCATTTATCGGTCTTGTCCTGGGAAATGACATTTTTTAGGCCCTAGAGTCACTCTGGTCTTGGTGTTGGTTGGCCTTTCCAACTGTCTTGCCTACACTCTGTCTCTTGCCATAGCTGACCTGCTCTATAGGCTGTTACAAAACACTTGAATTTTAGAGAGCTCTGGAACAGGATTTGAAGGTGAAATGTGGACAGATCTCTACAAGGATATAGTAGGTTTTGCCCCAATAGTATGGTTGAACAAATAAATCATGAGCTATTTTAAATCTGGGGCTGAAAGAGTGGACAGAAAAAATAGTTACTTTCACTCTCACTCATCAAAAATCAAAAAAAAAAACAAAAACAAAAACAAAAAAAAACCACTGTGATTTGGCAGGTTTCTATCTGGGACCTGCAATTTGTTCTGGAAGTGATGTGCAAACGTCAGTCGGACTCAGAGCTCGAGCTCCTCCACCTCCGTGGGTGAGTTTTGGCATCTGCAGCCTTGCTGGAATTCCCCCCACAGGAACAACCAGATGCTGATGCCAAGAAGTTTCCTCCTGAGCGGAGGACTCCTTTTAGGGCAAATTTTCAGTGGGATGCATTCTAATTCATGGCATGTTATTAATGACTTGAGAAAGAAATGGCAAAATCACTATAAACACAACAAAGGAATTGAATGGCTGCTGCGAAGTACACCAAGTTTTGGTGATACTATGTTGGTGCCCCTCCGTAGATGGTCACTGGAGTGAAAAGGAGGTAGTTTAAGATAAAAACTAAATATCTCTTACAGGCTATCTGAGTACAGGAAAGAGTGATGCTCTTGCTTAGGGGCTAAGGGAGAAAAAGAAAACAGACTTTGAGAAGATGAATATTTGAAAACACCAACTGCTGCAGTTACTGCAGGGGTCTTTACCAGCGCTCTGCAATGCACCAGAATGGATCTACAGGGATCGGAAGTAAAAACAAATGGGGCTTTTGCTTCTGGGATCACACCGAGCAGCCTGTACAACTTGTTGGAAGCTGGCCCTTCCTCTGGAAGGGGAACAACATGAAATGTTGTTAAACTCAGGTGTGGAACCAAGCTCCTGTGTTTGTAACAGGAGAAACTCCTGTGTGTTAAAAGGGCTTATGAGAAAATGTGTAGGATTTCATTAGGATTCCTAGCACAAAATAATTTTAGTTGCAGGGAAGTGTGATTTATTCAGCATAAAGCTACACTGGGATTATGAGTTTTGGGGGGCTGACATCAGAAAATATTTTTAAGAAAGTTTAGAAATAAACTTTCTAAATTTACCTTGTCCTTTGTGACTTCGAGGGTCAAGCTACGCAACTCGCTTATCACCCTTCCTATTTGATAGATGGTGAAACTGCATGGAATCATGAAAKGTCTCAGATGGAAGACTTAAAACTTGATTGCTGAAACAAACATAGCAAATCTGGATGCCAAAAGGGAATAGGTGTGCCAGTAAAAACATTTCTAGGCCGCTCTTGTTCTGTATCCACAAGGGCAGTTTTACAGTTGAAAGCTTGCACAAATTCTGAGGTAGAATTGTTAGAAACCTGAGCTAAAGCACCTGTGGAATTTGCAAAGTTTGTTTTATGCAYTCTGCACTTATCCTTTCCCATAAAATGAATCTCTGATGGAAATCACTTTTATACAGCTATAACTGCATTCATACTGTGGCCTTCTGAGCAATCACACCTTGAAAATTGGTCAGCTCTAGCAGAGGGGATCTGAGTCTTGGATTAAAGACCATGAGGTGACACTGTAAGATCACTCTAGGAAGCCCCAGCCATGCAGTTCGGGAGAGCTAAGCCTTGACTGTGCTCACTGGGAGGATGTAGCTTTGAGTGGCTCTGGAAGCTCAACATCTCGACTAATTCCCACTTGTGTTTGCTTGTATTTTTACTGGTTGTTTTTTCCACTTCTGCTTCTCGGATTACTAGGGCCAGTGACAAGGAAATATGGGAAGAGGCACCCAATCAAATTACAAAACATTAAAAAGGTCAGGCGCATACAGGTTGCTTTCACACCATGAGGGGGAATCAGATTTCATTGTATCTCAGTAAAAATGGCAGATAGCGTTAACCAGATAAGCAAATGGGATCTCGTAAGCCTAAAAGTGGGCATAATTTTCGAGTGGATCTTTATTTTTTCAAATAGAAGTGCATGAAGGTTAGATTTCCTTGAAGGATCTGACCTGTGAGTGAAAACAGCCTGAGTGTWGCTGTGTGCCTTTCCATCAGCATAGCCCTGGGAGCAACGCGAGAGCTTCTGAGAGCCCAGGGATGCTGCAGGGAGATGGAAATGGAACAGCAAAAGTGAGGAGCAATTTCTCTGGAACAATATCTCTTGGGAACAACTTCCACCAGTAAAGAACATAGGAGATGGATGGGATGGCCACAGTCCTGACAAGCACCACTTTGATAGTCCCTTCAACACAGTAACGTTTCTGCTGCTGTGTACAGAGACTGAATTCTTACAGTTTTCTGCACAGACTTTTTTTGAGCAAAGGAGTGGTGAAAAGGATTTCCATGTTCTCTCCTTCGTAGATTATCAGGGAACTGGGCAATTGGTTCCCTTCAGATGCTAAGAGCTGTTTGGACTCCCAGGGCATACACAGATGGATATCCAAAAGGACCCCAAGAGAGACCTTTGTGTCAGCTGGTACAAGAACAGGGCTTTTSTGGAAGAGATGGTGAGGGGGAAAGGGCAATTATTGCTACTAGGGAGATGTTCAAAGCTGTCATCACAAATTAACAAGGCCAAGATTACTGTTTAAGCAGCCACTTTTCAGGATTTATACCTCTTCTCTGATTTTGATGAATGTATAAATGGCACAAATAATATTTAGATGGCTTTTCTTATGGAGATAATTTCTAGTCACTAAAGCAGCTTGTCAAAGCCTCACAAAAGAGCACATCTTTAGTAGTCTGGCCTTTTTCTCTTGAATCAACATCTAATTAAACATTTTGAYGGTGATTTTCAGAGATATATTTGGAAGTTTAGATATTCATTTGTCATTTAATCTATGTAGACATATTGGAAGTGCTCAGCTACCAGAAAGGATCAGCTTTGTCTTTGCTTTGTACCATGGGCAACAACCTGCCCTGTTTTGCTCGGTGGTCTGTTTTGTACTTGTAATGATGATGGTTGTGAGCTACTTTTCAAAGGTCATTCTTTCACTTTATACCAGGATCAGTGTTTCRAATCAGAGAAGAATGGACCATCTGTGTGGGGAATCTCTGTCTCTGCAGTCTTCACCATAGACTCTCTGTCTCTATTTTCATATGTGCTTTTTGGGTGCAATATTCTCTTAGGTTGCACAGAAGCAACCTTCATTTGTAGAGATAACAGTTCTAGAAATAATGAATAAATAAACCACTGTCACCTTGGCAGGCTAACATTTCCATCTCCCCCTCCGTTATTTATTTATTTATGCTTCCTGAAGCCTATTTCCCAAATTCTCCTCCCTTTCCCTCCTCCCCCTACTTTACTTTAATGAATCGAGGATTGAATTCTGGAATGTAAGTATGAGTCAGACATGATAAAGCACCCAGCCTTTCTGCAGTCCTGTAAATGCTATGGTGGCTTCCAAAGAGTTAATTCATTACAGTCCATTGTCCAGTCAACTTTGTAGCTAGCAGCAGATTGGAGCCGACTTGAAATGCTGAAGTGGGAATGAAAAATGAGCAGAGCCTTGGTGTGCATTAAATATTTAATATTCTCTCAGTGGGAGGTGTCAGGAAAAGGACCATATAATAAATACTAGGAGAGACAATTCCATCACTGAACTCGTCTGTTAATGACCTCATTTGCTTTGACAGAAAGATTACAGATGCAGCCTCTTCTCTTCTGTGGCCCTATTAAGCAGGCCACATTCCAGTTGGAGAGCAAATTCCTGCTTTTGCAAGGCAGAGGAGTGGGATGGAGTTAGTGAGCGTATCCTTCTCCTTCTACTCGTCTCCCTCCACTTTGTGGACCTGGAGCCTTTAGAAAGAATTTTGCATGGCATGAAAATTATTCAGTAGCTGTGTCATTCTGGTAGGGTGACTGAAAATTATTTTATCGAGTTACTGGTAGACATGAAGCATGGACTGAAGAAAACGCTCTCTGTCCTGAGAGGATCTGACTGCCTCCCATCYGCTGCCATCACCACCTTGTGAGCTGTGAGACCTTGTGAAATTTCTGTATGGACATGATGGAGACCACCTTCAGTTTACGTCCTTGCTTTACTGCAGGCTTCTTGTCTCAGAGAGGACCTAGCATGTCAACTGCTCTGAAATGCTAGCATAGGGCTTCCAACTAAAATACAAGCATCTTTGACTAGAATATGCTCTTTGGGATGGATTGTATCTTTGCCATCTTCTCATTCTGATGACATGGCCTGAGCTGTGAGAACTGTTATGGGGAGAGGAGGCCAAGCTGTTGGCAGTCACGTTCCCATTGACACTGCTGGAGGTTGGAAGAGGCTGTCAGCTGCACATACTCCAAGAGTATGGAGAAGTTGTTCAGCAGAGAGGAAGGTGGCTCATGGGGATGAGTTTTGGGAGAGCGTGGAGTGAAGGAAAACAAGCCAGCTGGAAACTCGAGGAGGAAGAGAGGGGAAAAAATAAAAAAAAAAAAGGCTGGGCTGAAATTGGAAGGGAATGTTGCCTCCCTCTCACGTTCCAGCTCTGTGTAGGCTGCTGTCAGATGCCAAACATTGTGTGCATTACAACAAGGCAGTTGTTTGCAGCACTGGATCTGTGCAACGCGGAGATAAGCTTCTGCCTTTGTATCAGCAGCAGCTGCCAAAGGGACGAAGAGGTCTTAGAACAAGAAATGAGTTCATTTGAATTTGCTCTCTTTTTCCTCTCCTTCTTCAAGCCTGATGGCACTGACGGCCTCCCTCCACTGTCTTGTGTGTTGTGCACCCATCCACCCGTGGTGCTGCAGGGATGCATGCTGCACATGGGACTGGACCGTACACCAGCTGGGGTGAAGACAGGACTTGTGGTCTGCTCTTGAGGGCTTGGGGGCCTGTGGCTACACACTGATGTGCAATAAGTAAATAAAATCTGGGGAGATGCCCTGAAAGGCAGCTCAAACCTTGCCCAGCACGGGGAGGTCACAGACACAAGGGATTTCAATGAGCCTGGGCAGGTAGCCCTGTGCACAGCATTGCTGCTGGCTGAGCGCTTGGCTTTACCATCTTCGTAATGTTCTTTTAAAGTAGCTTTTAAACGTGTGCCATATAATATATATCGTATGTCCTGTCTGCCTATTATATATATCTCTAAAAAGTTTATGCTCTGACATGCGGCACCACTTCACCCCAGCGTGTAGGCAGACACCATTTGCCACCTTCCAACACTTGTCAGACTATGCCTTAAGGTTTATGTTTGCTCTTAAAGAATTATCACCTGCTTGGTTCTTTACCGAGCCACTATCTTTGCTGATAGCCCTTCGGGCCTTCAAAACCTCCAAACACACTCCCCCCCCCCTTTTTTTTTTCCCCAGTCTTTACATAATTCTGACAAGAATCTGGCAGTTTCCCAGCAATCAACATCACGATTCTGATTGGCAGCTCAGGCTGGGAACCTGCCTGGAAATTTGGGCAGGAGCACCAAGACAGTGCAGGGTTCCTGCCTCCTTTGTCAGGGCCAGGAGGATGCAGCCCCTAGCTCACATAGGAGAACAAAAACGTACAGAAGAGGAGACAAAATAGCCCTTGGAGCCCATCCTGTGTCTCCACAGAGGTGTCCTCCAGCTTGAACCTCATGGAGCTCGTGCTGCTCCTGCGACAGGGACCGTGGGGGCTCCAGGTCTCCTGGCAATCTCCCTTTAGCCCAGGGCTGATTTAGAGAGGTCACCTGTCACTTGTGTAAAGGTCGCCAGAGGTCCATGCTGCAGACAGTCCCCACATTSCCGGGCTGTCACATAATCATTTTACTTTACATCTCTGAGGTCCTGCCAGGGGCAGGTAGAAGGAGAGAGAGAAGACTGCGAGGTCAGCAGCATCTTTATGGATGGTGGAGCGAATGTGAGGTGAAAGGAATCGTTGCTTTTGCCTCCCCAATAAACCCCTTTTCTCTGCCTGAACGGAAGCGGCAAGGAGCTGCTCAGCTAATTTATATTAATTCAACTCCATTAATGATGAGATATCATCTCTCCTCTCAGCAGGAGAACCATCAAAAGGATTTAATACTGAGCTGCTCTTTTGACAGCCCCACATTACAGCCGGCAGCCACTCCATGGCCAGGCTAGTCCTTTCCCTAAGTACCCAGCTTTTCCAAGGGCCTCGTTGTAATGGGAAAGCTCTTTCCAGTGTTATTATTATTTCTGAGTTATGCCTTGCACGTGCCTCGGCCGTGCTCAGGAACAGAGGAACAGGGAGGCTCTTGGTGGCCAAGAAAACACTTGTAAATGGGGCATATAATCCAGGTTTTCCCCCAGGTTGTGCTGCCACTAAACAGGGGCACGAGCAGGAGACATTGGAAGTGGCAGGAACCTCTTCATCCTTCCAAAATCCCCRTTTGGGAAGTTCTGCTTCCTGGTTACTAGCACCATGGAGGCACTGAAGCCAGCATCCCAGCTGTGTGGTAAAATCTCCCTTCGTCTTCCAGGATCTCCCTCAGCACCAGGTCAGGGAGACAGGAAATTCTGCTTCCTGAGCCCCCATGTAGATCCAGCTCAGGCTGGATCTCATGGGGCTCCGGAGGGCCAGRCTGGCCTGGCTTGCCACAAGGCTGGTGTTAATCATGTGTATGTGTTAGGAGGGCCTAGCCGCTCGTGGACTGGGGCAGGCCAGACTTGTTCTCCAGCCAGGACCACCAGGCCCTGAGCTCAGACACAGCTCAGGCCTCACCTTTGACAAGATCTTCTTGGTCGCTGTGAGGCCTAAGAGGCCTCTGAGCAGGGCTGGCACCCATCATGTCCCCTCGTGCTGTAACAAAGGTGGTCCCTTTGCCACCATGTGCCAAGTGCTCCCCTTTGGAGGAGAATAGCTTGGACTCAGGCCCATCCTCACTGAGTGCAGGGCACCGGTGGGTGAAGATGCCCCTCGGCTACTCGGGACAGGACCCATGACTGGCCCTGTGTGATGCCTGGGGCTGTAGAGAGACAACGTCCCCCACASAGGGACAACAGTGTCAACACGCGACCGCAGCTAGAGGAGCGTGAGGGGACTCCCATCTCCAGCCGCGTCCTGGCAGTCGGAGACAAGCCTCCGGGACAGTCATGTAATTTAATTTCTCTCTTTGCTGCTGGCTGATAGTATTAAACTCCTGGCCTCTGAAACACACACACACGTCTTTTTTTTTTTTTTTTTTTTTTTTTTTTTTTTTTAATATTAACATATTTCCTTTTGAAACTGTGTGAGGCTTTTCTCAAAACTAATGGATTTTTTTTTCTCCCCTTGTCTGGGCCAAATGTATTCAAATCTTAACTCAGTTAAGTCAGAAGATTCCTATCGTCTCAGCAGGGAATCCCACCCTTTATTCCACAAATCAGCATCCTTTTTATTTGACTTTCTGATCTCCAAAGGAAAAGGGATGCTTTTTTTTTTCCAGGGTTTTTTTTTTTTAGTTTAACTCTGACGTTGATGTTGCAATGCTCTTTGATAGCCAAGAACACAAGGACTGACTTCAGGAGCAGCTGAAACTTCATCAGGAACCAAAATATAAGAAGAAGGGCTGCAGAGTGGGGAATGGTAGAAAGTGATACTGTTGAAACAACCCTTTGAAATTTCCCAAATGATGTTTGATCTGCAAGTCCCTTAAAGCTGCTGCAATACCTCTAGTATCAAAATGATCTTTTTTTTTTTTTTTTTTGAGGTGCATATTGGGGTGGGAAGAAAATAATTTTTAGTAACACTCAGAAGAAATAAGCTTAATTTGAACCTGTAATGATTCCACCTGGATATTTTTTAACATGCATTTATCTGGGATTTAGTGGGCTCTTTTAATCACTTTTATTTATTTTTTTTTCCCAGCACGCTTGAATATTCTTTTATTTCAAAGGAACGGCAAAAGAGACACAAGGGACCAAATGCTGAGGAATAGATTAGTTCTGAAATAAGCTAGTCCAAGCTTATCCACCTCCAAAATACCAAGTCTCTGGAAATGAAAACATGAAACAGAACCTCTCAGTGGCAAAGGAAGGAAGGAAGGGTGGGCTTTTTTGGTCACTCAGCTTGCGGGTCCACTGATTTTTGCACTGGGGAAAAATTAGTGCAACTCAGTTGACTTAGTGACATGAGGCCAGGYTGTGCCAGTGCCAGCACCAGACCTGGGATACCCACTCCTTCTTCCCCATGGAAAATGGAAATCAGACTGGGGAGAGATCCTGAGAGAAGCAGCCTAGCAAGAGCCTTGAGTGCTCAGAAATAACGTAGAAATAATTGATTAATGTCACCCTGCATGTAGCAAAGGCATAGCAGGACTTTTTTCAGATACATCCAGGTCAGCTGGTCACTTATTAGCACCATGATGGCCTATTTTTGTAATTTTCCCACATTCATTTTGGTCATGTATTAGGCAACTGCTCTGAAAAATATCTGCTTGGCTCTGGGTCACACTAGAGAAGTCATACAACTGTCCAAAGTGGTAGGAAAAAAATGCTGCCTAAAATGAGTTAAAAAGCAGGTCACTAGATGGAATTAGCATCTTATCATTTCAGAAAGTGATAATTTGAATAAGTCACCTTCTTCACTGTGTGCTGGGAGAGAGGAACATGCTGCTTCTGCACGGCTCGGTCTGAACTCCCTTACTTTTGTAGGAAAACATCACATGAAAGACTGCATAGATTAGATGACAAGGAGCATGCCTGTTTATTCTGCAATTAATATCCTATGCAAATGAAATGTTTCCATGGGAAGTTTGCAAAAAGGGAATGGTGCCACTTACTACCATCTCTGCTGAGCTAAAAGGTTTTTCACAGATAACATTTTTCATGTGGTGCTGGTGTGCTTTACATTTATTGAGCCTTGGCAAAATGTCTGTAAATCAGCATTGTATAGCTTTGTCATATATCCAGTTTGCAGGAACCAGCAAGTCCAAAGGATTAAGATAATAGTATGAAACCTCTTTGATTGACAGCATCAGAGAGGGGGATGCAGGCTCTGCTCTCTGCACAGCTTTTGCTCTCTGGCTTTCCCTCTCTGTTCGGGGTTGGACTGCTGCTCTAAGCTGGGCTCTGCTGCACAGACAGCTGCCTTTTGGGGGGCAAAAAGTGGGTCAGACACACGGATCATAGAACAGAATGGCCACAACTTCTCTGAAAATCAGATCAGTTGCTCTGAGACACCCAAGTTTAAGGTTTCCAAATTGTGGGATGCTCAGGAAGCTGGAGAAGCCCTCGGGGACCTGGGCCGCTCTCCATTCACACTGGGTGAGATGGAGGTGGGAGCCCACAGCTACAACACACAGATCCACTTCCAGCAGCTGCAGGAACAGCAAAGGGCCCAGGAGGAGCTAGCAGAGCAGCTCTCCACGTTCTCTTTAGGCAGAGAGAGAAAGTACCTACCCATTGCAGCAGTGTGTCCTTGCACATCGGTTGTTCTCTGCCTGCCTTTTCCATGAGGGATTTTTAGCCAGGTCACTTCAAATAAATAATAAAAAAAAAATATGTTATTGAAACATTTTGCATTTCCAGATCTTTTGGAATGCCAGCTTCCCATCTCTGAGCTGTGTCTCTGCTAGTTTGGACACCTTTGGGGTGTACCAGGAATTTTAGAAAATCTCCTTGCTGTGAAAGGTACCTTGCGAGTGAGCTGGGGTCTTGGGTCATGCTTCTAAGCATGGTTATATGTGAGAAGCAGAAATCTCTTTGGGACCTATTTCTAGCTGAGCAGTGCCTGCTAGCCCCAGTTGGTATGAAGAAGCAGGATGGGAGTTGCAGAGATCAGCCTGAAGCCACGGTGATATTAAGAAGAAGATTTAATATCTTAAATCAGCATCAGGGAAGACAAACATTTAAACTGGGATTTCCTAAAGAAGTGTCACAACTAAAAGGCATTGCACAAGCCCCCTTGCAGTGTCAGGATAGGGAACGTTTCTCAATCTGGAGAGGTTGTGAAAGGACTTTCATGTATTTATGGTAGTCCTAAGGCTGTATAACGGGGCCAGTTCAGTGGGTGGGAAACAGTCTTGCTGGAGCTTTGAACAGAGATCCTTTTGTTCGAGATCTGAAAGTCAGTGCTATGACAACAAGTTTAGTCACAGCTACTCTGTTTTTGCCTGTGGTGGCTACAGGAATTGTCTGTAATGTCAATAAAACAGAGCAGGAGAGGATGGTTTTTAGTTCATATCCATTCATTTCTGTCCTAACAAGGAACTCACCCCAGCAGCCCAGATTCTTCTTGTCTACCAAAACCTGTAGCAATAATATCAGCAAGATTGTTATAAAGAAATAAATAAAAAAGCCTAATTTATGAAGCAACCCTTTCAAAGCGTTAAACCATTCATAGCTTTATGACTACATATTAATCTGCTCTCATTTATTGCTTTGTAAGGCTATTTTGACAAAAGTTCATTATCAAGACTGCTAAATGCTTTTAAAGCATTGATTGGGGGAATTATTACATCACAGTGATAGACACAGTGTGTTAAGATGGATTGTAAGGCTCGGACCATCTGAAATTTCCCCCCTTTTAATTGAATCGATCCTCAGAATAAACGAAGTTTAATTGAATTTTGAGGAAAATTGAGCAGTTGTTTTCAAGTCTCTGTCAATACGCATTATTTCAATTACATGATGATAAGCATAGAGAGAGTTTGCAAACAGCCTGATCGGCGGTGGAAGCTGCACACCAGAGAGGCTTTCTGCACATGGCTGGGCTTTACTTTCTTTCTGCAGGATGAGCTTCATTTCCCACAAGCATATCAGCAAGGGCAGCAGCCTGGCTCCTGCTATGCAGCCTGAGAAGATATCTCATAGACAACCACCCCCAACACACACCTCTCCATTTCCTCAGCTGTCTYGGTTTCCTGGGCTGCTGCTCTTCCCTCAAGGTCCTCATAGTCACTTCCCTACAGAGCAGGACAATTTTTCATCCTCAACCCAAGTTTTTTGTTCAAAGACCTCAAAATCACTTGGAGATGTTGACAAAGACATGTTGTGTCAGCAAGCTTTGATGCATCAAGATTAAGAAGCAATTGCCCCTTGCCGTACCTCCTGCTCCACTGATGGGGATTGACATCCCCAGACCAAAAGGACATTTGTACCCAGTGTCTACAGCTTAGGTGCAAATTCCGGCATCTCCAATGAAAGTGCCAGTGAAGGCATGTTCAAGATGAAGGGTTGCAGTTGGCATCAGAAATGCAAGGCAGTGATTTCCAAGGCAGAACAACAGAGGTTTCCAGAGCTCATTAGCTAGATTTCACTGTCCTACATCTGTACAGCTCTATTMAACATAGAGGAGTAGGGAAACTGTATCACCCTTCTGTCACATACTGGGATGGGATCCCAGTACAGTAGGACATCCCTTTTAGCAAAAACAAATGTCTTTAACCTGAGGCCTCAGGCAAATTCCTAGGCTCTTTGGAAACCTTTCCTCAACTCAGAATTATTCCCTCCTCCTTCACAAGCACTAGGGCTGGGCAAAAAGCGAGGGAAACATGACCAGAGGAGGAAGAATGCAGCATCACTGGGAAGGAACAGCACTGATGTAGCACTGGCGAGTAAAGCATTCCCTTGCTCTTCCTGTGTTGCTTTGTACATGTGTTTTGCAGCAATCCTTTACTATGAACTTTTCCTTCTCCCTCTCTGTAAAAACCTGCTCACAGTTTGGTACCAGCCCCAGTATCCAGAGATGCTCTCCAGAAGGGTTCCCTCACCCACCCTGCTCCAAGGCTCCCTCACCCAACACAGCTGCAGAGCAAGAGAGGCAATTTAGCCCAGCCCGTGTCTTTCCTGTTCTCTTTCACTGATTATCCACTAAAAAAAAAAGTAAGACTCGCAGCTGAAGAGCCAATACCCTCTGCACAGTCACAGATCTCCCTTTCTTCCCTGGGCACCCTCTCTCCCATTCATTTCCCTGAGCACCCAGGTGACACCCAGTGCCACGGGAGCCCAGGCTGCACTCAGAGGATGGCAGGGCAGAGCGTGCGGAGGGTCAGGACTGAGCCCTGCTGCTGCCGACCGGCTGGGCATAAAGGATGAAGCCATTGTTATAGGTTCGTTCGTTATTCATTGTAACGGTGTTGATCCTAATGAATTCATTTGGTATTCATTGGCCGTCAYGCACAGTTCTGTAAGTCTTCAGCTCTAATTTAGGACAATTAAAATGAAGTGTTAGCAAGCAATGTTTCCCCTGCATTGCACAATCTATAATATTTTCTTTTTAGGGGAGAGATGCAGACTAACCCGGCTCATGCTGCTGATGTTATCAGGGGGTGAGATCTTACAGCTTGATCCTGCAACGCTTAATGAATTAATACAGCAGATATAATTTTCATGGGTCAGTGTGTTGTGCTGGCCTGCAGATCTGTCTAGATTAGGCCTAGAGAAAGACTAATTGAAAAATACATGTCTTGGTTTGCTTAAAAACAATAAGCAGATATCTACCAGGGAGCAATGCACAAACAAGATGCATAAAAGCCAGCCAGTGATTTGTCATATGCTTCATAGTTCATGTTGTAAATTAGACAATCTTTCATAATCACAGGGACGGGGGAGGGGGCGAACCCAATCAATTTGTCTGTAAAATTCTAAGTCCTTTTGAAAACACAATTGAAATATAATTCCTCTGTGTTTCCCAGTTAATTATCATTTACAATATTTCTGGCATCAAAGCTTTACTAGCATGGAGGGATCATTTCTTCATCACAATACCACTTTCAGGATTCATTTATCTTGTCTTTTAGACTAATTATCCCCAAATTCACCAATAGACTGTCACACTTACATGCTCCAATAAATGTAGTTTTAAATCAGCAGCTTACTTTGCTGCAGTGGTACAAGCTTTCCTGAATTGKGTCTAACTAGAGTCATTCATCTGTGATCACAACACTAAAGGGAGAACAACAACATTAAGGTTTGTATGAATGATCATRCTTATTTATATGCAAATACGTCTGACAAATCAATAATGTATGATTTAGCTGCTCACTGTGCATTAGTAGAAGTGCCGCCAGTCCCAGGTGGCGGCCTCAAAAGGATCCTCGGCTCTTCCCCCGCCCCGGTTTAGTCCCTCTTCAACCAGCTTCTCCGGTCAAGTGGCTGCAAAATCAGCTGCCTCCTCGCCCATGTGCAGGAGCAGGAGCCGCCCCGGCCGCTCTGGAGGTGATGAAGTTTGGAGAAGCTGACGTGGGCCCAGGGAGGCTGCAGAAAAGGCCTGTGACGCTAGGCTGGGGGTGGCACATTGAGCACCCCAAGGACCCCAAGCGTCCTGTGGTGGAGGGTTGCAATGGGCACCACGAAAGGGTGCAGTCACACAGCTAGCTGACAACAGGGGATACGTGGCATCTCTGGCATCTTTTGGCTTTCTATGGRCTAGAGCCATCACAGGCACATTCCTGAAGACTTTAAACAGGCACGAAGCATGATAGCATCCTGTCTGGATCCCAGGCCATCCAAGGATCTCACAGGACTTCTCAGTCCTACTCCTTTTTACCYAGTGACTGCTCAGATCTGCCGCAATTCACTGCCCAGGCTTGGCCACCCTTGTCCGGCCCTGTTCGGCTCCTGCCCACAGCCCCTCTGCAACCCTGCACAAGCCTTTCCCCAAAATGTCAACTCTCCGTGTTCAGAAATAAAAGGGGCAGGAAAGTCAGTAGGCGAAGAACACCGGTGTCATGTGGTGGCGCCGCCATGTTCTTCCTGTCCTACAATGACCGCCTGCTGCCCAAATGCGCCATGGTGTGTTTGCCCTGGGGACTCCTAGTTCCCAAGGGCGCTTTGCGTGAGCAAATTGTCAGGATCTAGGAGGGAACTGGCATAAATACCTAACAGATTCCTCCATCTTGTACCTCTGTGAGGGTGAACTCTGGGGTAGATATTGATACAGTGTGAATGCCTCCATTTCTTCTAGATTTGCGTGTGATGCTGGTGAAGAGGGCTTTCAGCTAAGGCCAGAAGCTGCTTAGGAGCCAAGAAAAAAATCTCTTGTCCTTGAACTGTTGTTATACTTTTTCCCATAGCCTTCAGGCTGAGAAGCAATTGTGTCCTCCTGGGCAAGGCACACTGGATAGGAAATGCCTCAAACATAGCTGGCTGGTTTGGTTGGCAAGAAACACAGATGCTATGGAGCAATGTGAGAAGTTTTCTTTCTCCTTCCAGACCATCCTGAGCCAGCTCAGCAAAGGATGAGGGTGGCTGGAGAAGCCTGCATGGGTTCCCACATAAAGAATCCTAGCATGTCCTGAGATCCCTGTGGGCAGCCTTGTCTCCCTCCTACCCCTCCCTCCTTCCAAGAAAGCCAAGRCTGCCCTGACTCAGTGCCTGTCTACAGCTCCTGGCTGTAGACCAGGGAGAGGAGCTGACTCGCTTMTCCAGATGCTCCCCGATGCCCCTACCTTAGAGGTCACGAATCCCTGCAATCTAGCATCTCATTGCTCCGCAAACCCCTCTGAGCTCCCGTTTCCACGACAGGCGAAGAGTGACCTGTTCTTCCCTGCACATGCTGTGCTGTACACTCTGTCTCAGGGATAAATTGCCCCGTTATTGCCAGCTTAGGAAGCCCTAGTCAGAAAGCTGTGAAAGCAAGCAAGAAATTCCAGTGTACACAAGGCTGGGGGGACAGGGGGAGGAGGAAGCTTAATGGCCTGCATGAATCGTCAAGCAAACCCTCTGCAGACTTCAGCATCTTCAGTGGCGCATTCTCATTCTGACACAGAAGCGACATTTATAGGTTGTAACTCTGAGGAACAGTTGGTCTCTCTGGCACTATTACACTTAAATGTGAAGGGCTTCATCTGCTGACTATCACAGTGGAAAAGGCAAGTTGAGCAGTTAAAGTAACAGTTCAGGAAGATCCCCCAGGGATGCAATGAGCAAAAGAGAATAATCAGGCATTTTCACAACTTGCTCTGATGCTGTATTAGTTTCTGGCTACTAAGCTGCTTTTTGCTTTCCCAGTTTATTTTTATGCAGGTCTCTAGAATATTTGGTGCATATTCCTACTGAGTTTATAATTATAATCGGCTGTCTAGCAAAATAGACTATGGATCAGTGTGGTAGGAAACCACACTGGATGTGTTTGTGTGTGTGCACACATGCACAAACGTGCACATCTGCACACCCCTGCCCTCACACATACAGCCCTAAAAAAGCTACTCAGAGATTGAATTAGCTTAGAAATGGAGCATCTGCACAAGCAATAATTTCATTAYGGGGGAAAGCAGGAAACTGTTTCTCAATGAAGCTCAGATTATGAATCTGGTCATTTGCATTGGAATTTTAATAGGTTTGTACAAAAAAGGACTGGCACACAGCACTTCTCTGGATGTGGTCTGATAAAGGGGAGATGCTGCATGCATTTGTGCACGTGCTGGGCAGTGCACGAGGTTGCAGTGTGCAATAAAGCAAGTGTCCCCATCCTGTGAATGGGAAGCTGGTGAAACGTGGGAGCCTGTGCAATGCTTGGCCATTTTCTCCACCTAGATATTTGCCACTGGAGGGAAGAGGAATATCCTTTCTTTAAACCATTTAATATCAGTGCCATGGCCATGCGTCGTGCTAGGTTAGCAATGCTGCCTCTGAAATGATTCCTGCCAAGGCTGTGGGAAGCTGATTCTGTGTGGCCTGATCAAAAGATGGTGACTGAGGTTATGCTGTTGTGATGACAAAATGAAAGCCAGGGCTCCAGGTTTGGATCGGTCCCCAAACCATTGCCATACTGCACTGAGATTTGATCTCCACTAATAAGAAGTGGAGATTTTATGAGTGGTCAAGTGTGGATGCTTGGATAAAGCAGTATAGAAAAAGCAGCTATACTGTTCTGCATGGGCAGGAGCTCAGATGCTGTGCAAGTCCCATTTTCCCTAAGGATGAGGGAACTCTTATTTTCATATAACATTTTCCCCTCTCATCAACCCAAACTTGGTCAGGCAGGAAGAATCAGCAGCTATTGCAATAGTCCTGTATTTGGGGTGATGCTCTTCTTGTAGGCACCATGGCTCCCTGCAGTCCGTGCCTGTCGTGGTGGTGCAGGGTGACATCCCTACATGCAGAGATACTCTTCACCCACCCTGGGCCTCATGCAGAGCAGGACTACAACTCCCAGAAGCCCCACGAAGGAACAGGATGGGATATTAAGCCCGGGCTTGTTTCTCTTCCTTAACAAATGGCTCTAGAAAATCCATCTCCGATTGGCATGTTATGCCTTTTGTTTTAATTAGCACTGAAGAAGTTTGCAAGAGGGGGAAAAAAGGCATTCATTCCATCATCCCCGTGCGAGAGTTTGTCAGGGAGACGGATAACGCAGAGAAATCAAACAGATCAGCCCACATCTCAGCCTGCCGAGGCTCTTCCTGCGGAGTTCTTACTAATATGAAATATTAAAAGTGCCATGTCCTTTCCTTCACATCTTTCTTCATATTCAGTCTGGCCACTCAATTGATATGTAAATAAAGTGTACCACCACTCTATAAAATGCAGATACTCTGCATTATTTAAGCTGCGAAGGCGATGCATCATCCGTTATGTGGCTCATTGGGGGAGCCCTGCTGTGTATTTGGCAATAAAACCTCAGAGCGCCTCATCAGAAACAGCAGTTGGTCCRGGGGAAGTTCATTTATGCATGAAATATTCACAGAGCAACAATGCAAACCTTAAACATCAGTAATTGTTAGATTTCTATTGCCGCTAACTAGTGTCTCTAAATTATTGCAAAAGACCAGCCAATTTGCAAATTACATATATTTGTCATGCTCTTGTACCTTTAGTGAACAGACCATAATGGTGATAGCATTTTTAATGTACACAGTCACTGAGGTTCTTTTGGAGAGCTAGCCAAAGACTAGCTCTTTAATGGAAAGAGCTGGCCAGGTCGCTGGAGAAAGTCCTTCATATTTAAACTGACTCATTGCSTGTGATTTTCCCAAATGTTTATCTCCAGCTTTTAGTCTATGAAGAAACTTCATCCAAGAGGGTCCTCCCACTCTCTGACTACYTTGGAGAAAATCTGTCTGATCACGTTATGAGGAACATGCAGAGGCCATGGTATGAACAGGGCTAGAGCAGGTTTTTGCCTGGCTTCTGCAAGTCAGTCCTCGTTGCTTGGAAGTAACCTTGCCCACTGGTTTTGTAACCGTGGAGGGGAAGCACCTCTGGAAAAATCCGCCTGTGATCCCATGTTGTAAACCACTGGGCAGACTGAATGCCTCGTGTAATCCCCTTGAAGGCTGCAGAGTCACGCCAGGGAAGACTGATACCTGGGGAGAGATCTGTCTGTGCCACCCTTTGGCATGCCCTGAATTGAGAAAGCAGATAAGCAGATCTACTTGCTGGGAGCTGTGCTGGGATTAGCAATGGACACGGGACCAAGAGTTTGTGAAATGCTGTCTATTCCAAGCTGGGGATTTTTCAACTATCTTTGGTCATGTAGGGCATGAAGACTGCCCGGTGGCCATAGTCCTTTTATAGGACTGGGAGCTACTTGCTGTACCCATGCTGTGTGTGCTGTAACCTTCTTCTCCGTGTCATCTCCCCTTTGACAAGACCAGTCAGAGCATGGACTGGGCAAACGGACACTGTCTGCTGAGAGCCAAGTGCTGCCACAGCAAGCAAGGAATTCATTTAATACCTTCAGATTCATTAATATCCTTCCCTGCAAGAACCAAAACAACAACCAGGAGATCAAAGGGTCAGTTAACACTCACAGTCTCGGATCTATCAGCAGATGAATTTCTGAGCTGCTTTATGACCAGGGTATTCCTTATAAAGGGTGTAGAAAGAAAATGCTCAGTCCCCATCTTTCCACTTCCCGGTTAATGTTTAACAAAAGTCTTTTTATGTGCTTTTCCATTTGATACAGTAATAAAATATAGCATCACCTTTGGCAAATCTCTTCCTCCTCACAAAAGAAAGGGCATATTTCCTCAGTCGACAGCATATTGTTTTACCTTCTATGCTTTATGTCTTCTTGGGAGAGGAACCTCCTCCATCAGGTTGCAAAAACACAGTATCTTTTCTCCAGGCATATTGGTCCTGCAGGAGGACTCAATAGCTCARTAGAGGACAGAGGAAGAAAGCACCGTTTCTGGCTGTGTGAGGTGGGTGGGCGATGCTGGTTTTCTGTATGTCTTGCTATCCCAGAAGGAGCCAACTGCCCTGATGCCATTTCCTTCTTCCTCCAAGTCTCAAAGCAAACTTGACATGGGGTTCAGTCCACTCTGCATCAAACTACCTGCTTGATGGACATGCAGCACACGTTCTTTGGAAAGGTTCTGGTATCTTTAAGTAATGTAGAGTCATTCCAGAAATTGCAGGGGTGGGATTGAAGTTCTCCTGCATCATGCTTCTGGAGGAAGAGCAGCCTCACCTCTGCTAAGCTCACTCKGGGTTCAGAAGACTTGATCACAGTGCCTTCTTTTGCAGATGCTTTTATTAAAGATCACCTCATCTCTAAGCCCTTGTCCATGTTAGGAGGGTGAAGATTATTGTTACAAGTGTGCACARATTCACAGACCAGCACTTCCCCTCCCCACACCCCTAGCAATGAGCCTGGCTCTGTTTTGAGCTCAAGCCCTCAACATTATACTTGGAAGAGCAGAGCTGGAGGTATCAGCTGGAGTGTAGGCCTGGAGCTCATTGACCACATCTGCTCCAGACCTCACAGGAGACTTTCACCCTGCACTGAGGTCTAAGATCTTCTTATAGGAAGGAATTACACCCTCATCAATACGAGCAGGAAAGGCAGCTCAGGACTCAAACCCAAGCAGCAAAATGGCACCTTTTGGCCATCCAGCAGGATATGACACTAAAATCTAATTAAAAAAAAAAGTGCTGGAGTTTTTAGTCACTTAACAAAATGAATTTCTTGTACAGGTTCTGAGGTTGGACTCTTTCAGAGGTGATCGCTCTTGACTCTAGGCTTCTCTTTGACTTGTTTTATGATGTTTGCTGAAAGTTCAGAAAATTAAATCTTTTGCCGTTTCAGAAAAGCACATGATGGATGTGTTTTGGGATTCAAATCAAGGGAGGGAGAATGCTTCTTTAAATTATTAGTTTGGCTTCTCTCCACCATGCTGCCGCTCTGTTAATTAAACAGCGGACATATGTTAAAGCTGTTTTACAAGCATCTGGAAAGAAAAATTAACATTTTTTATCACTGTCACTGTAATTTCTTAACTGTATGTGTATGTGGACAATATGAAAATTAGTTTCATTTAAAAGCTGGAGTGGCTTGCGTTGATTAGAAGACAAGCAAGATGAGGAAAGGGAAGTCTGACAGATGAAGAAGAACCTGGCCTGGAGAATGGGAGGCATAACATGATGCCTGATGAAACTAGTGAATCAGGGTGGAAAGCTAATAGTGTGCATTTGTATTAAAGAATCATGTGCATTTCTCTTAGCCTTTTCCATTTGGCTCTTTGGATAGTCTATTTAACAAAAAACAACAGTAACCCCTGCAACAAATTTTGGTTGGTCGTCATGGATTACATGCAGTCCTTTGAGTTTTTCTTGCAGTTTGGGACCCTCAAAGCATTGAGACAGCAGACTGAATGCCGAGTATGTTACTTAAATATAATTATTTGAGCTCTAATATTCCTCCTTACAGTAATTCTTGCACAAAGTCCTCCCTTCTGCATTTTTTTTCTGCTAAAAAATGTGGAACCTGAGGTCTAAGCTGCAAGAAAAGAACTGTGACACAGGAACCAGGCATGGCCTTCTTCAACAAGGTACATTCTCTTCCATCCCTAACCTGGAAGCCCAGAGGAAAAAAGGAAAGTGTCAGAATTACTGTCTGAAACTAATAGTTGGCTTTGTAAATTGGACGCAGCAGAAATTCCTGCTCTGGTCTGGAGTGGATGAGCCTTCTCAGGTTGCATAATGAATTGCACTGTTGAAATTAAACAATATATTCCTAAATTGATAGACTTGACAGAATCCATTTCCAAGATTCCCAGTCCACACTCTGGCAATATGTTGTTTACCATTTAAAAATTGTCCAAATCCAAATTTTCCTSAATAGTGACACTCAACTGCAGCTGGACAGGATGGACCATGCAGCAGAACATGACAGAGATTCCTGTTTTTTCTAGCTGTGTCTAGAAAAAAAAAATGGGCTAGGAAAAGGGTCTAAGGCTAGGAAATTCACAGCCTTTGGGCCAAGTCTGGCCCAATTTACTCACATAAACAGTCTTTTTAAAATTAATGGGATTATACCTAGGAGTAACGATCTGATCCAACAGCCATTGTAATCAATAACTCTTCCCAAATTTCACAAGCCCTTAGATCAAGCATGAGTGAACAGATTTGTTCATGAGCCGTCAAGGAAAATGAGCAGCAAAATACCGCATAGAAATGCAGAGTAAGTGAGKTTTTTTTTTGAAAATCCCAGTACCTGATTGACTTGCTATCATTTCCTTACCTGCTGTGAGACAAGCCAGAAACTAGTGGCTTGGCTAAACCAGAACTACCGCTTCTGTTTTCATCTCTCCCTAATCCTCACTTTCCCTATCAGTCTTTTTATAATTATAGGAAGAATAATAAAGATATATATATTCATATACCCTACCAACAAGCCAAATGGGATTTTTGCTCTAAAATCGGTGCTTGTAAGGATGCTGAATGAATATACCTTAGCTGACTGCTTAACATATGTAACTCGGTCCTGTGTGCATGTTGTTAAAATAATGAATGCAGAAGCCTGAACTGTCAAATGAATTAATCTTGCGCTCCTGATGATATCACAAACCACTAGGGCTTCACTCTCACAGGTTGCAATCTCATCAACCCCCCTGCCTATTGATTTATACCTACAGAATCCATCCTTCTCCCTATCCATTATCCTAAATGCAATGCTAACGTACAAGAGAAAATCTATTTGAGTTCATTTGAATTTTTCTTTTTAGCTTCTGAATTAATGTTTTCTAAAAGGGTATCTTAATCAGGCACTTTCTTTTTTTTTATTAAAAGAAATATTGCAAGAATAAAACACCAATCCCCAAGATTCAGTCAGTGATGGCAAAATAGCATATTTGGCTCCTGTTATCCCAGCATGCTTTTTTTTCCCTCTGTGAAATTAGTAATGTGAATTAGATCCAAGAATTTTAACCCTATTTGACCAGTGAGAGTTAACTGATGAACACAGTTAATTTATTTGATGAATCAGTGTCAGGGGATTGGTGAGGTTTTTTTCGTCCTTCTAGTAATACAAAACTGCAAAACTGCAGGTTATATAATTAGTTTGAATTATACTGTTGCAGTGATTAGGGAGATTTGCTGTTTTTACTACCATTGACAGGATATTTCTGAAAATGATTCGTTGCATTTTTGCATGAAATAAAAAACACCACTGCTTGTAGTTAGTGCATGGCATCTAACTGTCCAAGCAAGTGGACAAAAACAGCTCACGACTTTGATGTGAGTTTGTTCATTGCTATTGGTAAAGTTTTTAATCCTGCCTTGTTTGCAAACTGCTGCTTGCATTTCAGTTTGTCCTGGGATAAAGTCTTGCCTAGAGGTAATGGTTAAATAGTAATGTTGAAAGAATAAAGAATTCCAAGAGGAGTTAAAATAAAACAAACAAACCAAAAAAAATTCTGAGACTAGGTAGCAAATATCTGTATATTCAAAGTTTTTTAAAAAGTAGTGATTTTAATTAAAACRAGTTTAATTGCAACTAGTTTCTGTTTTCCTTCAGTTTATTTATAAAGCTCACTCTTTGTTTTCAGCTCCAGTTTTCTGCAAAAACTGCTTGCAGGAGTTTGCTCTGCTGGAGATCACTTTGTCTTGACCGGTCTCTTCCACTGCTGCTGGGGATAACATATCACCTCGAGCACTTGTTTTGGCCGAAGCTAGTGGGGGGGATAAGTCCAGCCTGAGCTAATGTGTAACCCATCTTTCACTTCCAAGCGTCGAGTCCCTTCTGCGGCCGTAGGCTGGGAAAAGGATCCGGCATCCTTGTAAGGTTTGCAAAATGCTTCCTGCCTGCATAAGAGTCCTTCACTGTCACAGGCTTTGCCTTGCGGGTTAATAAAACCATCCATTACCCTTCCTGCTGACAGATGTCTAAATGTCCGAATAATGCCCAGCATGGAGAGCTATGCGTTTTGACAGCCAGAATCAGGTTTCATAAGAGATCGAGACGACTCCAGAAGTGAATGGAATGCACAGATGTTAGCAAGCCTGTCCTTCTGATTAAGTTTGCTGCAATGCAGAAGGTATAAATATGTTCGAATGCTCAGAAGGCCATGGGAAATGAGAGGCTGCATTTTAGCACCCAGCACTTTTGAGTCCCAGGGTAATCCTGATTTTAAGTACACCTTTTATAGACCAATCTGGCTGAATTGTTCTACAAGTTAAATGAAGCAAAGACTTTGTAGAAGTATTCTGGCAAACAATATAATGTATCACTTAAAGAGCCATAACCAAGCAAGCGGAAAATGCAGCTCTTGTTGCAATTTAAAGTGGACTAACCATAGTTCATATTTAGCATCCAGTGTGGCAAATGCAAATAAATATCAGCAAGTAAATAGTCAGTGAGCCGARGTACACTCTGCTAGCCAGGGATCAACATATGTTCTTGGGGAGCCATCAGGCAGGCAGTTTATAGCTCCATCGAGTCCTGTGTTTTCAAAGGGCTGGTTGGTAGCAGCAAGAGGCAATTACGGATGGTTTCTGTGGAGCAGCAAACTGCTACAGAGCAACCACTGCTCTTTCTTCCATGGTGAAAGCAGCTTTTATTCCTACTGTACTTCAGTCTTTGGGGCATAGTTATCATCCTGGACCTCCCCTGGCACGGAGGTGATGGGGAGGCTTGGGAACAACTTGATCTCTCAGGAACATCTAGGGTTGCATTTGGGACTCATGCCTTGCCACGTGGCCTGGCCRTGCAGTTCCTCAGGCCTTGCCTGGGGGTTATAGACTATGAATTTCACACCTTTCGCATCCCAGTGACTTCACCGGGCAGAGCTTTCCACTGTTTTCTTTTCCCTCCTTTCCCAAGTGTATGTGACTTGGGAGAAAATTGCCATGCTGTTTTGATGATCTGTTGTCCAGTTTGTGTTTAACGGGACYGGCAGTCCCGTGAAGCAGAGGTGCACAATGCAYGGGGATGTCACAGTCCAGCACTGCYCTGGCACCACAGCAGAATAAAAACTGATSCCAGCCAGTTCTCCTTGTCCAGGCAATTCCAGCCAAGGAGGAGCAGTGAATAAATCAGAGATAGGGGGAATCTCTCTTCGATACTTGCGCTTTACCCATCCATGTCATAGTCGCACTTTGCAACGTGTCCTAATCGGTCACTTCCTGGAATCCCCMAAAATTCACAGGGAGGTTCAGCTGCTCCATGGCCGGCTTTTCCGTCGCGAAAGCTGACACCCCAACGGCACAACTGCTCCGGGGACTCACTGCTCTCACACTGCCCCGGCCGAGCCAGCGTTTGGGAAAGTGGGAAAGTTGGGAAAGTCGCTTTTCAGGGGCTCTTAGCAGGGCAGGTGCCACATTGATTATTTGTGGATCTATAGCTAACTGCATTATTTTCTTCAGGATGATACCAATGTTGATGGGGCTAGAAATGTCTTCTGAGTGACTGGGCTGGATGCTGGAAGCACTTGCTGGTCTAGGTGTCCTAGGGAGGCTCTGCCAAGCGGGTAAATCTGAAAGCTCTAACTCATTCAGGACTGAAAAAATCCTTTAGTCTCCAATGAAGCATCCRAGGAGGTTTTGATGCCTGGATTTTTATAGCCTGGAATCAATAGGAAAAGGAATAAATCTTGATTTTCATAAAAAAATGAGAACAGGAAGAACTCCTCACAGCTAAGGTCATTGTTTGAGACTTACTCTTTCAGGCATTCACTTTTGCTTTCTCTGCCTAAAACTTGCCTTGTGCAATAGCTACCATGCACAAGGCCAGTATAARTCAGACTTGAGCTCCACTTCAAGCTGGACTTGAGCTCCACTTTCCTTTTCTTGCAAACGCGTCGCCTCTCCTTTGCGTTTCCTCCATCCCCTGGACACTGCACAGTGCAAACCAYGACCGTTCCCGCTGAGCGAGCGGCAGCGCCGTCTCCAGCACGCACGGGGTTAATAGCTCGAAATCTAGAGTACTCATCTGCAATCTCAATTTGCTCAGAGTCCAGCAGCTGCATTAGTCGAGATAATTCTGTCAGTGAGTGCTGTTTGTACCCAGAACATGCCTGCTAAATTTGTTAAAGAATACCCCAGACTAACGCATCATTACACTCACAAAGTCATCTATCTTTTACTTCAGATTAATTCTTTTTTTTCCCTCTCTCTTCACCTCCTCCATAAATCCTGGTGCACTTAATTAATTTCAGTTCCAGTGTAAGGTCCATAATACAGAATTGTTCAAGCAAACACAAAATTAATTATTCTATTTACAGCCTTCTCATTGAAAGGAGCATTTCATCTTTCATAATTACATTTTGGAACGTCCAATTATGAATTCAGACTTCTGCTGCTTTGCATACCGTGATTGTACGCAAGTGTCTCCATGCCAATGAGAACCGAGATTTGGGTCTTACATTTCCTTCCAATTAGACTAAATCCAAGTACAGATCCAGCCTGAAAAACCTTTTCAAGAGGTGACAGAGGGAGAGGGTGGTAGATGGAGAGAGGGGGGGCCTAAAGAATCAGGTTAGAAAAATGTGTGTGTGAATGTGCATTAACATTTCTCATCTGGCTGGAGAGATGTCTTTATAACGCAGAACAAGGCTTGCTGTGGCTGGTTCAGTAACCCTACCAGCTGCTATAGGCTTATTTCTACAAGCATGACACTTTATCTAACTCTTTTTGAGATAATGGGAAAATTCTTTGGCTCCTATGGCTTCAAGAAAAGCTTTTGAACTCATGCACAAGTTGATAAATATATATATATCTCCTTTATTTCTGTTAATTATATCTGTGCTTAATGCCTTCGATCACACTAGCTGTTTTCCTCAGAGCTGATTTGTAAGTGAAATTTGAAACCAGAGAGGTTTTCTGCTTGCTGGAAACCTGGGGCAGATTCAAGGTTTTGTGCTGTTTTTGAGAGAAATCTGGCCCTTGAACACAAACCAGGCAAGGAATCCCCGTGGACTCTGCAGCTCTCACTGCTACCTGACTGCGAGCAAAATTCCTTGGCATAACGGAGATCTGTGCTGGGTATTTAGTTCACCTTGAATCTGAAATGCCACGTGAAGTGGGAGGGATGGAGAATGAAGCAGTGCTTTCCCAAGCAGAGGGTTTTTTCACTTGGAAAAACAGGAGGAGTTGGCTCATGTTTAGGGTTTGGGAGGGACCCCATGTGGTGCCCAAAGCTTTTCTAGGAAAATTATTCACCATGCAGAAAGATCTYGGGGTGCTTATCAAGTGAGGAAAGAAGATAGCAGCAAGATAAATCTCATGTCCGTGGTTCAGAGAACATGGAAAGACTTGCCCTGAGGACATCTGCCCACTTGCCATTTGTTTGCTGGCAGATTTGATATCCTTCTGTCTCTGCCCTATTCACCTGGTGCCTGGTGTTTCTGCGTGCAGACAAGGGGCTGGTCTCCATGTGCAAGAAGAGTTTTTAATCCTAGCAGTAGCTCAGTGGAACAAGCCCAAGGCTGGGATATAGGACAGTAGGATGAAGTCCCAGTTTTGCAGTCTTTTTTTTTTTTTTTTTTTTTTTGTGGCTGCCCTGAGCAAGGAATTGCAGCTGGCATCTCTGCAGTAGGATCTGTAAGCTGGACCAGGCAAAGGAGGCTACAATGGACGAAGGGAGCACAGCTGCATGTAATGCATTCACCTAGAGTCTTCCTCACAGCAGTCTTCTTGGCTGGCTGGAGATGGGGCTKAAGCAGGAACGACTGCAGCTTTCCTTCCCTCACCCACCGAGCTCCCTAGCTCCTCAGAGAGCCCTGCARGCAGCTTTTCACATTCAGGAGAGAGCAGAAACTGAAACTGCATCTAGCTAAAGAGGTCACCCAGGCAATTCAATGCTTTTTACGCCATCCCTTTTGCATACTTGAGCAAAGGCCACGCTCAATCTGACCTTTTGAGATATCTGGTTTAAAAATTCCCCACCACTACAGATTGAAATGACCTGTTATGAGAGGTACAAAGTAGCTCCAGAATCCACCTGTCAAGATTGATCATGCTCTGAAAAGCCAAAATGTGCCCATCTCCTTAGAAACGCAAATAAATTGCTTTAGCCTTATCTATAGTTTTACAGTGACTGCTATTCTAATAGGATGAAGCATGGTAATCAACTTTATAGAGCATATTTCCACGGCACACCAGTTATGTCATGCCTTGTTTACACAATTGGAATTAGGGATTAAGAGGTACACATACTGGGCAGGAGTCCAAAAATACTTTTACAGCCTGATTTACTGGCCAGCCCATGCAGGACTTGGGAATCCTGCGTGCGCCCGGCTGCAAAAGGGGTGTTCCTGCCTTCGGCACGTAGGGCTCTTAGCAAACTGCAGGATTGCAGGAGTCCAAAAAAATCCGAGTGGATGGGCTTGGTGGAGGGGGTCTATGTGTCACCACCCGAGCTGGGGCAGGTGGGGAGCACAGCACAACTGTTGCTGCTCCCCTGACATCTGCTCTTCTCCAGGCACCTCTTCGATTGCTGATCGATGCCCAGACGCTTGCTGAAAGTTGTGCTGGGCGTCCCTAAAGCAAATGGTCAAGAAGCTGTGCTTCCAAAGTTTGCCTACACTAAACCACTGAGATGGCGGTTCACACTTTTCACACTTCACACTGAATTTATCTCCAAAATAAGCCATGATAATAAGAGAGTTTAATCTGCGTGTGTGTGTGTGAGGCAGCTGGTCAACAACCTGGGCTCGTAGCATGGGGACATACTGTTACATGCTGTTAAGAGAAACACAAACAAATATAAATATGACTAAAAGACTTCACAGTGAAGTTAATTTTTCGCAGAATGACCATTTTTATTACTAGCAGTGAAATTCATTGCTTAAGAGTTTTAAACAACTTTGTGGATCAGAGGCAAGGATGGCAGAGAGACACTCTTCTATTGGACCAGCTGAGGTGGTGGAATGGAAAAGACAAGTTTTTCATCACACAGGGGAAGAAGAGAGATTTGGGAAGCAAAAAAAAAAAAAAAAAAAAAGCTTTCTTTCTAGTTGTATGACAGTCTTACAGGAGAGTTTTTCTCATCGCTAGCCTGCTTTGATTGTTTTCTTAAATGTCATACTATAACATCATTAAGGTGAAATGTAAATTTGACTATGCCCTTTTAAAATGTGAGTCATAAAAATATTTAAGAAGATGACATAGGAAGAGTTTTTAATCTTAAATRTGTCTTTTATGCCAGGACGGCATGAAGTGTTCTTTGCCCATTCTCATTGGAGAGGATCCAGCCATCCATTACTAAATGGGAAATGGGCCTGATGGCCTCCATGCTGCACAGGTGCAAATCCAGAGGTTTTCTGGGGTTTATACAGGGCTGGATGAGAAAAGAATTTGACTTAAGGGATATGAAGAGAGGCATATTGCTCAGTTAGGCATGATTAGGAAAAGTGTTTCAGATTTGGACGAGTCTGGATGACAAAAGGCCGTGAGGCCTGGTGTGACCTGGACATTCCCACTCTTCACTCGCCTCCTGGAGCAGATGCAAGGAAAGGGAAGCCCAAGGAGCTTTGGGGCATAGCGCAGCCGTGTCAACCAGCTCCTTGGACATCGGCAGCGAGCATGAATGCTGAGGTTCCTGCTGGAGATCCGCAGTCCTGAGACATCCATGGCTCCGGCTACCCCACCACGGCCTGCACTCCAGTATATCTCAGCTCAAGGTAAGAACTGCACAGATCTTTCTTCCTTCTACATAAAATTAGCTAGGCTGCATAATAGCAGTTTAATTTGCAACTGTTAATCTGTTAGAAGTAGAAAAGTGTTAAATTTGCTGGGGGAAGCTAATCTGTGTTGTGTTAATCCATTTAGTAGTGATGTCTTCCAACAGCTTTTAGAAGAGAAAAAGATTTAAAGCATTTATTGCCAAAAAGAGATTGTGATGACCCTCTTGTCCAGCTTGTGGCCTAACACAAGCAGTTACTGAACTGAAGCCCACGTCTTACACTTGCACTAGAGTGTGGTTTATGTTTTTTTTTAAACTCATCCAATCTTGGGCGCATTTGTTCCTTCTAAAAAAAATATTTTTCATATTGTCCTTAGCTGGCAGGAGTTAATTGCTCCCTCTTGTGAGCTGTGAATGCTGCTGTGCTGTTCCACCTGGCTCCTCTGCTTTTGTTTCTTAATTAGGTATTAATTGCAAGGGCTGATGAGGATTTGTAGGGGAAAAGAGCATGTGCTTATTAGGCCTGCACATAGGTGATAAAAGGGATTGAGCAGGACAAAAACAAACTTTGCAACAACATGAATATATACTGAATATAKTCAGTACTATATATATACTGAATATATACAACAACATGAATACATACTGAAGRGTGTAATGTCCAGGAAGTACAAAATATTTTAAAGGATATAAATAACTCCTTTTTTGGTGCTTTCACCAAAAAAGCTTCTATGAGACCAAAACATCAAACTAGAGTTATTTCAGTCATTTCTGATGGAAGAATATATTGAAAGTCTACAAAGAGGAAGACATAGTTTGGWGAATGGACACGACACTGCTAATTGCCTATAGGGCAAAGGATGCTACTTAGCTATAGCAGGGAGGGTTGGTTTGAGGCTGCAGGTTCCTGATGTGCCTTTCTCCTTGATGTCTGGATTTGATGGCATTATCTGCTGTAGGAGTTTTGTGGAAGCCTTAAAATTGAGTTCCCAGAATGATGAGCAGGGCAAAGAAGACAGAAAATGAGACAAGGAGATTTTTAGAGAATAGCTCGACAATTTCCTGTTCAAATGATTGTTTTAAAACCTTTGTGCTTCTGTTGTGCTGCCAGAAATGTGCTAGGATCCATAAGCCTTGCATAGGACTTTTAAAATGATTTTAAGTCAGCTAAATAAACACAAGTATTATTCCTGATATGCTGGCTCATGCAAAGCCGTTCCTTACTACTCCAGCAATCTTGTTAAGCCATATAGGCTTTTCTTTGCAAAGCTCAAGCTCTTTTCCTTACCTCATTCTGCCAGCCCTACTCTAAATGCTCTCGCTTGTGCTAACTTATGCTCTCAGTTTGAACCAGCTGACCTCAGCAGGACAAATAGTGAGAGGAGCTCAGGTGCCACCTTTTATTGGCATTTCTATCAGAGCCCTATCAACCTACTGTATCAGAATAATGTGCTTTTCCTACCCTCAGCACCCCTATTTATCCTGCTTCCCAAGGTTATCAGAGGAATATGCAATATCTGTGATCTATACGGTCATCACAAAGTCATCAGAGCAAACTAAAAACATAGATTATCCTTAAAAGAAGTAAACTCTTTAAGCTGTACTGGAATTRTAGATATTTTCCCCCTCTGCCAAAGACTCCAAAGCCCAGATCCTGGGTAATAAATATGGAAGCATTGGAGGAAAAAAATCTAGATCTGATGATCTTCGGTTGCTCACTTTCTTGTGTTAATCTGTGTTTTTGTGTTTATTCTGTTCTGTATCAAACGGTCTGACAGAATAGGCCAGTTATACTAATCAACATCCTTATGAATTGTGGGCAGCAAGAGCAGGAAAGGATCCAGACAAAGTGATGCATACCTGTGCTTTGCCGACCACGTTGCTTTCCCATCTGCCTCTCCCTTTCTATCTATGTCTTCTCCAGAAGGTTTTACTATCTTGTTGAGCTGCTTGTTTTGTCCCTCTCCTCTATATACACCTTACAGATGCTTTTCTCTGATTATGTGCAGAAAAAGGGGGCTTTGTAATCTTTATGCAAGCAGTGGCATATCTCCCTGGATATTAGTGTTAGTAGATCAGAGGTACTGATGAATTCTTGCATTTTAGAAATATACATTTCTTCTTTTTTTTTTTTCTTATAACTATTTTTTTCCCCCTGTAAATCAGTACTTTCAAGCTGATAGCACTGCTGTGTCAATAGTGAATCTAGGAGACCTTTTGCTCTCTTAGCTCGTGTAATCATGTACTAGACAACATTGGAAGCACTTTAACTATCATCTGAGGATGTGCAGGCTGCCCAGAGTCGTGTTTGCCGGGGAGATGGTGCTGAGGGCTTCCGGATGAGGCTGGATCCCAGCAAGTAAATATTCACCTGGCTATTTTCAATGTCCTTCAGGCTGCCTCGTTGCCGAGAGATGTTTTTAAACTCTTACCAAATGTTTGTAGAAGGGCAGCATGTAGCCCATGTTTGTGTGCTTGGGTTTGTGTGCTTGGTTTTCACAAGGCATTTAATTAACTGTAGGTGACTGCTCTGTCTTGGCTGGAGAGAGGGCAGATTTGGACTGTGACATTTCTGTTGGCTAGATTCGTAAGTTACGTTTATTTTTTTCAATAGTTTTATTGCAATAGTGATAAACCACAGACATTCTTCTTATAAACAGCAGGAAACTTTGAACCTTTCAAGCACTCATTGAACTGTGGCGGACTTGTTAAGTTGTATAAAACTCCGTGAGAAAGCAAAGTGCAAAGTACTGCCTGCCTTGCATTACTCGCAGGTCTATGCAGGTGGCCTCAGAGCAAGGTTCCTGGTTTACCCAGAGAGCAAGAGGAAAGTATTGGGCAACAGGCAGGGAGATAGTGGCACCTTCTAGTCTGATCGTGATCCTGCCAGCAGTGTTTGCTGGAGAAGGTTTTCTTCAGCATGGGGTCCATTCAGTCCAGGACAGAGGCTTCTGAGGGCTAAAGACCTTGGAGAACATTTCCTTCTCTGCCTGTTTCTTTCCTGTGCCAGTCAGGATTATTCTGGGGGGGGAAGGAGTGATGGAGCACCTCTCAAGAAGGAAACAAAACAGAAGCCAGTGTTGGAGTTACAGTGCCAGCAGGAGGGAAATGCACCCTGTTCGCTCGTGCTCTTCCTCCCCTCAAGACGTTTCTAAAATTAGGAAGGATGGATCTCAAACTGGCGTCAGGCCA
Source organism: Nothoprocta perdicaria (assembly GCF_003342845.1). Classification (NCBI taxonomy): domain Eukaryota; kingdom Metazoa; phylum Chordata; class Aves; order Tinamiformes; family Tinamidae; genus Nothoprocta; species Nothoprocta perdicaria. The sequence goes on from NW_020455532.1 coordinate 9,291,913, forward strand.
GTTTGTTTTCGAACTGTTCTGCAGGTCATGGCATCTGAGTATCATATTCAACACCCAAAAGAGAGAAGATGCACAGAGGCTTCTGATGAGCATGTTTTGTTCAAGACTTGCCTGTCACCATGTAACCTGGGGCGTTCTGGAAAGGCTGTAGCTGTGAGAGAGTCTGCCAAGGGAACTTGGATGTGGATAGAGGAATAATGCAGAAGGTAGTGCTAAAATTATCGTGGCCAATAATGCAGATGGTAGTTACAGTCTGAGTGTTAATAGAAGGCACCAGAGATGATWCAAACCGACTCCATGTGACTTTAGGCTGTAAACTGTCATGCCAATGACCAAAGAAACTTACGATAGCAATTTGAGAAGATCTTGAACTATGATAAGCAAGGCTATTCTTTCAYGGGAAAAAGAAATCAAGGGACATTTTACATAAAAGGTAAATTATGTGTTTATTCCAGATGACATTTTGCTCATGAAAACAAAAAGGACACTTTCCCACATGTTGACAAAAAAGTCCTTTGAAGTAGAAAGTGTTCAGCTACCACCAGAAGCCAAGGAAAAGACAACCTCTGTGAGCCAACACTGTTTTTCCTACCTCTTCTCTCTGGCCCTCTCCAAATGCAGTGTGAAAGTCATTTGTTTTGGACTTGGGAGGTTTACTTGAAAACAAATGCACTCATTTTTCTGCAATACTTACAGGTTTTCTCTTAAAAATCACAAAAATTCAGTGCTTAGTTAACGCCTTACTTGAAAAGACCATTTTAAACTCCTATGTGTACATAGTTTTATGCTCAGGTATGGGTTTCAGTATATTTCTGTTTATGTTAGCAATGAATTGGTTTTTTTACTATGTTAGCATTTTATGAGACCCAAAGCTCTCCCTTGCTGCCAAAACATGATGGTTACTAAATGATTCTAATATTCTCTTCTTTTATTGCCAGACATGCTTTTAGAATAAACTGGCAATGTGGAAAGCAATTCSCATATTCTCTTACTGTAGTTTGCTGCAAGAATTGGGAGGAGGAAGAGGTGATAAGTTTGGGGCTSCCTGTAGAAAGAAAAATTGTTCTTTAACACATTCCTCTTCTGGAGGAAGGCTCTCTGGCTTATCCAAGCCTACATTTAGTCTTTGGGGAGATTGGAGACTCCTTGCAGAGTCTGCACCCAGTCTTAGTAGAGTTGTTGGGTATAAATGAGTCCTGCAGAATATTCTCTTTCRCTGTCAGGTTGGTGGAGAAGACACTGCCCGAAGTGTCAAGGAGTTTGCAATTTAGTGGGAAATTTGATCTGGGAGAGTCATGTGTGAAGGATGGACACACATCTAGGCTTTGCCATAGGAGCAGGGGTGGGATTTGTCTGACCAGGTCTAGGTGGTGAGAATGAACATAGCTACAGCTCAGCTGGTTGTTGTGAGCTCCTTCTGTAGTCAATGAAAATCGAGGTAATAGAGCTGATGAAATCTGGAGGGGAATTCATTATTGCCCCAGAATAGATGTCAGAACTGTGCTGCATACGGGATGCACAGAAGTGTGTGCATACAGTTCACCAGTGGGAACTGGGCRTCTTGTGCTAGGGGACGTGAATCTCACCCCATGGCATTAATGATAGTCACAGCTTGATCTTTGAGGACTATTGATGAAACGCTGAGGGGCTTCAAAGTGTCAACGTGTGACTTCAGTAGTTTAGCTGCTGCTTTTCTCTCTCAAACTGAAACTGGGCCTTTCTTTCTAYAATAAAAACAAAACCACCTTCCTAAGGAAGTTATAGTGAATAATTCTCTTCTACAATCCAGAGATCTTTTTTAGGCCTAAAAGGATACTGTATAAAAGTGTGCATTAAGGCAGGAAAGAAAACACATGACTAGTAACAAAGTGCTCCTGATTCTTGGGCCTACCASCATTTGGGGGAGCAGGCAAAGGAGGGCCAGCCTGCCTTAGCTGGTCCAGAGCAATCTGCTTGAGCTTTGCCATGAATCTGACAGAGACCCCTTTCCCAGCATTAGGCTGTGAAAGCCACCAAGACTGAGGCGGGAGGGAGCAGACGGACTGCAAGTCATTTAGTATCTGCATGAAAATGGAGTTCAAAACATTCCCTCTAGAGTGGTATCCGATACCAAAATTGGATTTGGAAACTTGGAGTACATGAATATTTGCGCTGTCAATAAGAGTTATCTGTATACAACCCCCTTTCCTTGTCTGCTTTCTCTACCATGCTTCCTTCTTAATTCATTTTCAGTCTTTAATGTACTGTTGTGTAGCATCCTCTCCCATTAGGCCCTGTAATGTGCTCCGATTGCCTTCAGCTTGACTGCACTTAATAGCCAGCGTAAATAGAACTTAGTGTAGCATGCACTAACATCTCTATCCATTGTCCGGAGATTAAATACATGCCACAAATGGTTTACGCATCATCAGCCTCGAGCCCTCGTTTCATAGCTCCCAACCAAAAGAGGATATTAAATTAATTTGCAGGTTGCTTTAGCAAAGCCTAACAAAAAGAGGGGCGAAAAATCCTGAGGGTCATTATGTGTCTAATATCCATCAATCAAAAAAGCGGGGTGGAAAATGATAATAGCAGGTCATTATAAGAGGACAGGTGCACACGTATTTAGCTCTCGCTCTAGTTCAGGTCAAAGCTTAATGGTGTTAACTGGAGAGGAATGCAGGCTATGTGAACAGTGTGTATGTGTGAGGAAGAGGCAAAAGGGCAGCAGTGTGTCAGGACAGCGTAGCCTCTTGCAGATCTTCGTCCTTAACCCTTTATTCTGCCTGGACATGAGCTCCTAAGAGGAAGGAAGAAGAGCAAAGCAGAAGTTTAAAAGAAGAGGTAGGATTTCTGCATCTCTTTTTCTTGTCCCACTCAAAGCACAGAYGGAAATGGCACTGGTCACAGCAGAGCAAAATGAAATTACAGAGTGCCACGGTGCAGATTAGTAGCACCTGGGCAGACTAGTTATCAAGAACATGGATTTTGTTAAACACACGATTTCAACATGCTCTGCTTTGAAATGGATAGAAAAGGCCTGTTTTCAAGAGAGGGCACTGACACAGAGAGATGATAACTGTTGAAACTAGAGCGAGGCTATATCTTACCTACCAAAAAATTATTTTTTGAAGTGAATATACTCTGTATTTTAAGTTGAGAGTGGAGGACTGCATTCTGATTTTGTTTTTATCAAAAGAAGACATTACCTGGATGTAAGCTGCGGGACCAGGCACAGGTGTGCCATTCTACTTGCAAATCCTTCCCTCTAGCTTGCTTGTGGGACAGATATTAAAAAGGAAAATATTGTAGTCATATTTATAAGCTCCTCACCACAAGCAAAAGGAAAGACGCTTGGGATTAAAGCAGCAAGCTGAAAATTAGGCTGCTTTGATCTGGTTTGCGTCTTTGCCACAAATTTTGCCCCTAGATATGCAAAATGATTCCTCCTTATGCCTTAGGTTTTATAGCAATCCAGAGAGGTGAAGGAAAATATCAGAGATTATCACAGTTTCAGATGTCAGTGTTGAGACTGGCAGGGTCTTGTGACTGCCTAATAAATCACTGCCTCCCTTCTGGACGGGGCTCAGATAGAGTGATGAGGCTCAGGAGGACATGCCTTTCTGTCCTGGAAAAGTGTATTTCCAAGTCCTGCATTCTATAGTCTCCATAAGGAAGTGACTGAAATCCTTTCCCCAGCCACCAGTCGCACACCTTGATTCATGTGTATCCTTCACCTCGGGCCCACAGTAAGAAACACTGAGAAATTATATACTGGGAGCTGGAGTAATTAAGCAAGGAAATATCCTTTAGCACAGGAGTTTAAGTACCCAAGGACTGCTGTCACAGAAATCACGAATACAGAGTCTGTCAGCTGAAATTTTAAATGCTCTTATTCCTTGCCAATTTTCACAATCTGGGGCTATCCATCATGAAGTCTAAAAAAAAAAAAAAAAGGCAAAGCCGAGTCTGGCCACTTTGTCACTATTTGCATGGGCTTAGTAGAAGTTGTGGGCAACAAATTTGCTGGATAAGCCAGATGCAACTTGAAATTGGTKCCTCATTTACAAGGGCAGCAAACTGGCTTGGTCCACAAACATTAGAATAAAAAACATGGYTTATTTTGAAATGGAAAGAACTCATTGGGGAGGATTTTTTTATTTTGTTTTTTGCTGGAATGACCCGTGCTGACTGTCACCAATGCAGAGAGTGCCATTTACCTGCTATCTCTCTGAAGTCTGGTTGCCCAGTGGTCAGGCCCCAAATTTGCTTTCAGATGACATGAGCTGTTTTCTCATATGTTCTAGCACTCTTTCCTTCTTGCTAGTAAATAGCAAAAGCTGCTTGTTTTGACACTAGATGGTTGGGAAAAGTTGTGATTTTCATCCTGACCTGCTACAGAGCAACTTTTTGCCAGCTCCTGTCTGCTTTTTACTTCCAATAGATACTTAATCCTTGCGTTTGTGTGGCTACCATGGGGGAATGAGGGCTGGATAAGGAAGTGAGAGGAAGAAGCCTGATGGGGCTGTGCTGTGTCCCGTGCTCCAGAACAAAAGATGATCACTCTTAATTATGGCAGCCTCAATGGGCCTTGCTCTGCCAGTGCCTTTCCTCACCCTARCTGATCAATACAGCCTTAATTGCTGAAGAAAGGGAGTATCGTCCACAATCACAGCACAATGGTTTARTCACTTGGACGCTTAAAGTTCATTTCAGGCGGTTCATTTCTCATGGCCGTGCTCGCTCCACCAGAGAGGGCTTGTCTCCACATGTGCCCTTAGCTCAAGGTGGTTTATTAATAGCTTTTAGCGAGATTATCGGAGATCATTGAAAATGCAGGAGATGTTAATATCACGATATCACGCACAAGCTTCGAAGGGTTTTGCTGGGGTGATGTGCTGCAAGCCTTTGTTGAGATGTTTCTGGAGGAAAGAAATTAAAAGGTCTCCTCTTGGCTGTCTTTGGTGCCTTTGCATTGACCTCTCCAGACACTCTGCAGGTCTGTAGGTTTAGTGAACAGGAGGTACAGCAGGATTTGAAACCTCATTAACACAAACAGATGGAACTTATTTATCCTTGAAATATGAATCTTCTTYGGCTTTCAGGGCTGTTGAGGCCTGTAAGTGGTAGCTCCATAGGATCCTTCTTGTGATCACCAGATCTTACCCACCTGAGAAGGTGGCATATGGTACCAGTGTGATCTTCAGCCCAAAATAAGGGCAGATGTGGCCTGCTGTCCACTATATTTCTGATATTTGCAGATCTGTGGCTTCAGGTTGCCTCACTTTCTATATGAGGGTCTACTGTAGCATTTTAATGCAGTTATGAATATTATCCAGTGGGAGCACATGGAAACCTCAGAGCTGGGAGTTCCAGCAGCTAGGAAGGTCTGGCTGGCACAGGGAAAAAAGAGAAACCTGAGAATCTGCTCTCACAAGGTCCATCACACCAGGGCAAATCAAGCCCGTGGGGTTGCCCAGAAAAGGCCACAAGGGAGACAGTGCCATAGGGGTGAAAGGGTAGAGGAACAGCAACTGTAAAAGCCGTAAGAAAAAGTCATTTACAGGGACAASAAAAGTGTCCTGTGAAGCATATACCTGATGATGGTGTGGAGTGCAGTAAGGATGGGAAGTAGTATTGCTTAAAATGTATCTTACAGTTATTTTAATCACCTTTGATCTGTGTTGATACCATTGACGAGTGTGACAGAGCATGGAGGCGCTCAGGAGATGCTGCTGAATGTTAGATGGCCAGATAAAGATTAAATTCACAGATATTTTTGTTTTCTCCCAGGAAATTGCTTTTGGGAGAAAAATGGTGTCCTGGGTTTTTGTGATTATTTGCTTGCTCCTGCAAGTCTGAAATTCCATCTCAAGTCCATCTCCCTCTGTGTCCTGAAGATCATTTTCCAAGACAAATAATGGGCAGTGTTAAAAAAATTTGATAAGAGCATCTTTCTCCTTTGATGTGTTCCTGCCCAAAATCTGAGGAAGAAGATRGGGAATTCAGCAGGAAGGATATGGACCAAAAGAAAGGACTTGACAAACACACTCACTCCCTTTGTTGCAATGCTTTAGGCTAACCATTATTCACAGCCCTTTCCTCATATTGCATCTTTCATGATTTGCTTAAGCGATTTTAAATTGCTTTTGTGATTTCATTTAGCAGAGACCACAATAAAAGTGACCCCTGAGTCTGTGAAATGAAGCAGCCTGCACAAAGGGACTGAAGGTCCCAGCGGTGGCTGTGTGGGGCGACGGTTTTGGGGCTGCATGCAGCGTGTTTGCATGGGGAAAAAGGACAGATAACGGGCTCTTGGTGCGAGCAGAACATCATTGCTGCCAGTGGCTGCTCAGGCTAATGTGAAATTCATCTTAGCCACCTCTTTGCTTGTTTTAGCAAAAGACTCAAGCCGGTGCTTSTGACCAGGAGAACGGCTGGATCTCACTTTCCAGATGCCATGAGAAGCATAAATCTTGTCCCACAGGCTGCTCCCAGACAATTCAGAGATGGCAGAGCATTGAGGGTCAGATAGGCATTTGATGCAATGTTTGAGTCAGCAGAAATCTTTGGGAAAGAGGATGTATTGCTGCAAAGAAAAGAAAAAATCCAATCTGTCCCTGCAGAAGCTGCTGAGAAAGGAAGACAGAGAGGGAGAAACAGGCGTTGGGCCTGATTTTTCAGGCTATGTCTTATAAGTGCCCAGCTGCTTGAGAAGAGAATTTCAGCCCTTTTACTTTGATACCTGTCAGAGTCATCCTAAACCTGCTGGCCAGTTACACTGATGGCTCTTGATACTACATTTTTGGCCACACAGAAGTACAGCTTAGATGTTCCAGAGCAGAATAAAGCTCAAACGAAGCGAACCTCAGCAAAGATGTTGCATTTTTATACTTTCAGCTGTGCCAGAGAGCAAATCCCCTCTCAGTTTCTCCTGAATGGAGGATTCACAGGTCTGACCTCTGCTWTCTTCCCGGAGGCTCCAAAGCAATCCATGGGGAGTGGGGCTTCCACCCCAGGAGACCAAAAGCTCAGCAGAACGTACAGAGGAAATTATTAAAAAGCAGCCTATTTTCATGGTATTTGGCTGCTCTTTACTGTTGATGACAAGTGTTGTGGTGGTGGTAGACAGCTCCCAGGAGGGTGAAGGGCAGCATTTGAAGCACTTTGCTGGTGACACCTCATTTAAGGTATTACTCCCACTTCCCTCCACTGTACAGAGAACCAGTGTCTGGAAAGCCCTAGGGAGGAGGCTGCCTGCAATGCTGCCTGCTCCTGTGAACTTGCAAAATGAATATTGTCCCTTGCAGAGGATATTGTCTCTGGGGACCAGCAGGCTGAATTTTATTCTCGCCAAATAGCAGCTTTTGTCTGTGCTCCAGGAGGGGCCAGTGGTCGTGCAGACACTTGGCATGGTGAGTTGTTTTTACTCAGTGTTTTGCAGGAGGATTCAATGAATCTATGCAAAGAAATCTCACCCTTCCCTCTCTGCTTCGTACTTTCTAGCACAAAGCAGTAAAAAGATCCAGAGCAAACTTTTATAGAGTAAGAAGGGAGAAAGCAATAGGAAGCTGAGGCAGTGGGAAAAATCTGATTTTGAGATATTTGTCGCTGCGGTGGCACAATTTCCTACAATGCAGCTGTGTAATGAGTTCACATCTGTTAATGCCACATGTTGATCTGCTTTGCACAGATGCAAAGTCTCAATTTTTCTAATTAGCAACAACATGAAGTATATCTTAATTTTCTGTCCCCTTCCCCCTAATAAACGTGGTATTAACAAGGTTATACGCCTGCTTTCCCGACGTTTAATTGAATGAGCAGTGCGATKGGGTTGGATCGCCCCGTGCTTTATAGGTGGGCTCTGCCCAGATGCAGAGGCATCGATTCCTTGCACTAACCAGAAGGCAAGGGGTGGGTGGTGGGACACAGACSCCTCTTCTGCAGCTGCCACGGTGGTCATAACCAGCAGCAACTTGTGCGTGTGATTCCTCAAGTCCCTCTGGACCAGGTTGTGTGTGTGCATTGCACATCTATCTTTATTTCTTGCAATTTATTTGTGTGAGGGGCCTTTAAAGCTGGTTCTGACCTGAGATTCAGCTGCATTTCTGCTTCAAGTGCTCCCAGCCTTGCAGCACAGGCCATGTTGTCCGTGCAGCACAGCTGGCTGTGACAGGTGGGACAGGAGCAAGAAGAGCTAAAGACTAACAAAAAAGAGCATGAGAAGGAAACCCTTGGAGAGCAAAAAGGACATACATCCCCATATCTTCATTATAGCTCCTCAGTGGCAATCCTAAGAGCATCTTCACCCCTGGCTGGCTGTGAAAGGGCATTTTTGGGACCACCTGTGGACCCTGAGCAGGGTCTTTACTCAGAGGTGTCCCCTATAACGTTGACATGGGGAAAGAGGAGGGAGGCGCAGGGCTCCGTGTCACGGGAGCCATCCCTCCTGGCCAGCCTTCATTCATATTCCACCTGACTCCTTGGGGGGAATTCCACCGGGATGCAAGCAGCAATTACTTGTGTGATTTAATTGGCATTATCATTTTACTGGCTTGACAGAGATAAATCGCCCTATTGGAGGAGGCTGCAACTGTGACAGCAAAAGCAGGAGGAAAGACTGTCTCCTTCTCTCTGAGATAGGAGATGACTACCAGTGTATCTTAATAATTAGTGCTGTTATAATTAATCGGACTATTTGAGAGCCAATCTAACAAACAAATGGAGGGCTTGATTGTTTGCTAATTGACAATTTRTTTCCAATATGGTATCACTTGCTTCTGCTGGTGGAAAAGAAAAAGAATGATGAGCAGAGGGCTGGGCCTTGGCCACATGGAGGACAAGCAACYGTGCAAGAGAGCAAGGAGAAAAGGAGCATTGCCAGGCACTATATGTCCCAGGAACCCATTTGTCTTGGGTACCTACATATATGAGTTGAGATTCCTTTAGTTTCTCCACTTTTCAAGCAAACAGTTGTTGTTCCCTGCATGGGTAGTTTTATGGAAAGTTGAGTTTTTCAGACCTTGAAGCATGGCATGGGTTGCTTTGGAGCTCTCAGTCTGTTGCTGATGCTTAGGGTGTGAGTATGGCATGAGGTGACTGCCCAAGGAAATACATGGCAATATGCCCTTAGGCACCCTGAGCCTGCATGATCCTGTCTGGATGCAGTGTGCACTGTGTGTGATGCTGTGCGTGTGTTTAATTTGTCTATTCCTGCCTCCAGGGAAAGTGCAGTGAAAGCAGCCACAGGGTAGGGGAAAGCAGGTTGCTACTTTCATCATAGAAATGGGGGAAGCAGGACACAGAAATTTTGCTGGGAAAAGCTATATATGGTGCTTTCAGTTTTTGAAAGACTGTTGGAAATCTCCTTTCTCCAGCAGATTCACTCTTGCTCTCTGGATTATAATTCTTTCTCTCTTTCTCTCTTTCTCTCTTTCTCTCTTTCTCTCTTTCTCTCTTTCTCTCTTTCTCTCTCTCTCTCTCTCTCTCTCTCTTTCTCTCTCTCTTTCTCTCTTTCTCTCTTTTTTTCAAGCAAAAAAATGAATACCTCCAAGTCCGCAGTCCATTAGATCCTCCTATGGCGTGTGCTTAACTCCCATGGGCTTCTGAACCCCCATTGCTGCTGACCTGGAAGGGGCTTTGTATCACATAAAAAGGGAATAATAATCAYGGCTAGCAGAAACCATGCAGGGAACCCCAAATCCTGAGTTGTGTAGACATGTCATCAGACATGCATGGRTATGTATCCGTGCAGCCCAGATAAAATCATTATGGAGCCAGCGTTTTGCTCCCAACACAATTCCTTCTTGTGGCAACAGCATCGTTGCTCTATCCGAAGAGGCTGCAAACAGCTCTGCCACGTGGAAGTGTTTCCCCCCTTACCCAGTTTAAATGAGATATGAATAATTGATTTGCCTCCTGAATAATTAATTGGATATTCAATAATGAAAGTAATTGTTTGGCTCATTCCCACATTGATAATCAAGCTAATCTTCTCCTCCAATATGTGGGCCATACGGATATGTAAAGCAGAGAGACACTTTATGGGCTGATAATGCAGCTAATGTGCTGGGCACGAGGTCACCTTGTCCAAATATCCTGGCAGCTCCCAGGGCTGCTCTCAGCTGGGGGGTCTCCTGTACAGCCAAGCCCTGCGTGGGGAGGGTTTTCTTCTCCTCTCCTTTGATTGCTGACCATCTCCCACCAGGGTCAGGGATTCTTCTGCAGTTTAAACAGAAATCCTCAGATGTCACTTGTTCCAATTAATGCTTGTGAGGGGGGAGGTTGTTGTCCTTCAGTCAATAGTAATGTGGCTTAAGGAAAGCAAACAGCTCTCTGGATTTACAACAGAGCTGCTCATTTCGGGAGGCATCGGCACTGAGCTTCACCGAGAGGTTCCTGAGCCASAGCTCTGCTGTTGCCACTAGCCTTAGAAAAAGGAAAATCAAACCTAAACTAGCATAAACACGTTAATGCTGGTTTTACAGGTGCTGCATTTGTTTTTGAGCTTCCAGTGCTGAAAGAGCTGCAAAGCCCCGGAGGCCGAGCTGACACCGTGGTGCAAAGCAGAGGTGCTATCTGGAGGATAGCTCAGCTCTATAACAGAGTCCTGTCTATYCCAGAGAGATGCAGTCCTGTCTATCCCAGGACTCTTAGGATCTCCATACGAACTTTGGATCCATCCGTTTGGATCCGTCTGTTCATGAAATGCACCTAGGGCAGCTACTGTGACAGCTCTGCACAGGAGGAACCAGGGGACAAGCGCTCGCCCACACTCAGACAGGGTTTTCATGGCAAGGCAGGGACCAAACTCTCCTTCTGGGAACTGGGATGCCCAGCCTTGGATTAACTTCTGCACTGCAAATTAGGGTAGGACAGCAGAGCGATGTCACAGRATCAAACAGCATAAACAGAGGTCCTCATTGATGGGGACTACATCAAACCTTAAAGGGTTTTAATGTTCATCACTGGTCTTGTTGTTCCTGCCCCTTCCAGGGAGTCTGAGCAGGGCCAGGGCCTTGGTGAGTGTGAGGAACCAGGGCTTCTCCTGCCATGAAGGGCAGAAAACCCTTTCAAGCCCTTCAAGGTGGTCCTAGAGCCCAGAGACACCAGCGCCCGTGGGTTAATCCTCTGTAYTGTCACAGGACAGTAACTGATAAAAAAGGCCTTTAGAAAGCTCCTTTGAGACCTACCCGGGTTTCACTGTGGCTTGTTTGTAATGACATGGAGGGCCTAGAGAAGCCTGTCCCCACTGTATTTTTTTGTTTAAAGCGCAGTCCTACTAATGACAGAGCTTATCAACATCACTGTGGGCAGACGGAGCAGAAAAGGCCTGTCAAGATGTGGAGTGTGGTCAAGTGAGGCCTGGGACAATCCAGCACCAGAGGGAAAAGTGGTTGGGCTGCTCGTCCCACTGTGGTACCTCCTGAGCAATCAGTGTCACACGTCCCCTGGGCACTGAATGTGCTCTTGAATGGCTTGATGTGAGTCATGATGGGTTGCTGCATTCGGGACACCTGGGCGTCCCTGGAGATGCCTTTCCAGGACTCCTTGCAGGGGGCTCAGGGCCACCCAAGGCAGCCAGCAGCTCTCCAGGCACTGGAGATACGTGGCTCCAACAGCCTCAGACTGCCCTGTTTCTGCTGGGTCTCTGTACCCTGAATGCAAGTTTTGTATGAGAAAGCTTTGAAAGATGGGACAGGATGAGAAAGATTTGATAGATGGGAGCTCATCCTTCAGCCTCAAACCTCCGAGGTGCTGAGTAGCCCTTGAGTCAGGACGTGGCTGGCACGTCCACACATCTGGCTCGTATATCCTGACACTTYGAGGCTTAAAACCACTGGCCCTGACTTCTCCCATCAGCAAGGGTGAATGAACACACTTACCTGCAGATAGGCGCCTTATTACAAATGTGCRTGTGGGAATCATTTAAAACAAAACAAACAAAACCAAACCAAAACAACAAACAAAACCAAAGAAGCAGCAACAGATATTTCTGAAGAAGAATTTGTGCTAAATGACAGCACAATCTGCAAAACTCTCCCCAGCAAAAGCTACTTGAATTTAGGTGCCTTTTATTTTAACCAGTTTAATTTCTTTATGAGGATTTTCATTTGAAAAATTGGCAACACAGACAGGACTTGGAAAGATGCATCTTTAGCCAATTTATTTTGCAGCAGATTTGTCATTTCATCAGTAATTTAAGCAGAGACACTCGCTCGTGCATTCATTTATATTGCTCTGAGWTGCTTGGGTGTGGGTTGCTTGCAGAAAGCATGAGGATATATCACAGGCACAAGGGCAACGCCAGGAGTTTTCCTAAGAAATCTCTGCAGAGATGACACTGTCCATGCAGGGAGGAAAACACYGGGAGTCCGTCAGCTGGGCAAAGGAAATAAAACCCAACCTCACTCAAAGCTCTTCCCTACCAAGGGCTAATTCAGCACCAAGACGGCATCATCACCCTTCCCTTCCCGTCGTTCTCCAGGCTATGAAGGGGCTCGTGATGAGTTCCCAAGATCAAAGCCGGGCTGTGATTTAATTGATGGATGATCTGTGGTGAGCGGCGCGGGAGGGGCCGGGGAGCCAGCCAGGCTCCGGGCAAGGAAGAGGAGAGCAGAGGACACATTTCAACCCCGTGGGAAGAAATACAGCGCGGAGGCGCCCGCCTCTGCAAGGCGATCGCCCGGTTATTTATGCACACACATCAACGGCTTCCTGCAGCCCCCTGAAATCCCTGTTATTTGTCAATGGGATCTCCCCCCATCTTGCTCTGCCTTAGCTAACGTTTACAGTAAATCTGTTACACTGACCATTAAATCTGAGCCTGCCCTGAGCGATAGTTTCAATGGGTGTGTTGACAGCCCGAGTGTTAATAATGATGCAAACACTAACCTGTTTATTGATTTGCTTTTTGTACCCTTCATCCTAGCTCACTCCTTCTCACTCTCGGAGGAGAAATCCTAGAATTAGTAATCAGGTGACAGCTCAGAGCCCCTGTCTGTTCCCAGCAGTGTCATCCACCCCAAACTCCCGGAGATAAATTACAGGTGCCGTATTCTGCCTCTGCCAGCCATTCAATATACTGTTACTCAATGCGAGATGTAGTATTTGTCATTGGTGCCAGCAGACAGGAGAGGAAAAAAAAAAAAAAGAAACATTAACACAGACATGAAAAGCTTTTAACTTTGACAATAGAAGCAGAGGAAAGTTTTAAATTTAGCCTCTCCACTGAAGACCATTGYGTTGTACATTAAAGCATCGTATAGCTGACGGCCAGAGGAGCTGCACCAGTGCTGGGATGCTCAGGAGAAACTCAGTGTGAGGTTTGGTGCTTCTTCATCCTCCTTGGCATCCTCCTCCAGTCTGCAASAACACTATTCAGGAGCACAAATTTGGACTTGTTGGGTGCCTGTGGACTACTTGATCTATTCATGAGCCCAAATTCCTGAAAGCAAAGCTGGAAATGGGGAATCTGCAGGGCTTGCCCTGCCACTGGGCATCAGGGCAAGCAGAGTTGCTCCATTGACATTTGGCCCTGCTTGGGACAGCCAAAGCAGCTTGATGGACTTGCACAATTCTGAAGTATTGACCCCCCAAAATAGTCCATATCTGAGCTCATTGGCAGGGCTTTCCAAATTGCAGTGTGCAAAGATAAATGCAGACATGGTGACTACGTGTGATCTTCTCTACTAGACATTGTAAGCTTARTGATGAGCTACATAAGATTGTAGCTCATTGTGTAAGTCCCTCTCAAGAAGAAGGTGATATTAAATGAAACTTATGCTTTGTGCTGTCGGTCTAGCAGTGCTTTTCGGCTATGTTTTTATGGTCAGGAGAGAAATGTGCCAGTAAATAAACAGAATTTATAAGCCCTGCAGGGTTGCTGATCTACCCCCAGGAGCCAGGGCCCCAAAGGCTTTCGGTGGCATTTATAAGCTTCACTCACTTGTCAGACTCCTTAGATCCTTTTATTTCTGCTAAATTTATAAGCTCTGAAAAAGCAGCCTGTGGCCTTTATTAACTACCCCACAATACTGAAGCAAAGCAGCTGATCCAAAAGAAACACCTTTCTACCTGTCTGCTTAAATGCTTCAAATCAAAGGTTCTGCTCATTTTATCCGTCTTCTAATATGCACACACATCACCAAACATATGGACACTTCTTATTCTAGAAAATAAAATGATTCCCTTATTAAAAATCCTTATTGATGTCTTATATCAGCTGGTAGGAAACTGAAGTAAATATGCAGAAAACCACTAAAAAGAAAGTGTGTGTTGGGTCTCCTATGTTAGCATCTATGTAAATATTTAATCGTGCCCATAATGAGAATGTAAAATCCAGTAGGGTCAGGGAAAATAAAATAAGATTTTTTTAAAAAAACACCACATTTACTTCAATGAGACTCATCATTTTCAGATAAGGTCCTTCAGTGCAGGAAATACAAAGAAGTGGATCCCAGGGACTGGGGAATTAGCTGATGGCAGCCTGTATTTTGGAAAAGRAGAGGTTGGTATCAGCATCTGCTGTGATGTTTGCAGTGGTGCTGAGCAAAACACAGCTCMTTTCATGATGGAAAGAACTTATGCATGTTCTTCATTTATTGATGTCCAACAGCTGGAGATAGGGTGAACTGGTAAGGGATGATGAAATACCAAGTGCGTGTGTAGACAGAATGACTAGAATGACTAGAAATAGGAAAAGAGAACAAATAAAAGCAAAGCCCAAGGGGAACAGAAAGCACATGAAATTAGTGGGAAGAGGACAAAGTCTCATGCTCTGAGACACAGCATAAGACAAATCTTAAGWAATTATAGCCACAGTTTAACTCTAAAATCAGGATGTGTATCAGTCACATTCCTCTGATAATGCAGGTCTCCCTCCTCCTCCTTTTCTTTGCACAGATTTCCCCAGACGATTCACAGTCCCTCCCTTCCTTTATTTCTATAGGTTCATATTTCGTAGCTTTTTTTTTTTTTTTTTTAACAGTATTCCCCTCATGATTTATGACCAAAGAGAAGCGCAGCACCCAAGTGATGATCCAGTCCATTATTCCTACAGTGATGCTGGCCACCGTAKGGATGCAGAGACCTGTTGTTTAACATGATGGAGAACGAGCAGAGGGAGGGGGCTTCCAGATGGCAAGGAAAAGCACAGCTTGGGACACTGGGATGCAAAGAAAAGGGTATATTATAATCACAGGGTGCACTTTGTGGGTGCCACATTCACCTCCAAAATATCCCCCCGGGGCAGACCCTGCGCTAGCACCAGCCATTGCATYTCGGAGTGGCCCACAGGGATTAACCCTGGGCAAAGTGTCTCTGCTGGGAGCCAGTTTTGCTCCCCATGCACTGCTTTATGGTGGCTTTGCAAAAGAGAGTCTGCTGCTCTGGTTTTTACTGGGGCCTTGTTTCCCTAGCCTGGATTTCTTATCCAGTTTATCCCTTCCATCCTTATTTTTCACTGCTTTTCCCAGCAGAGGAGGAAAACRCTTGACGATGAAAGACAATTTTTCCTGACCCAGTGGGCGAGTGCAGTGTGGTAACTGTGCTGYTAAAAAAAAAAAAAAAGAAAAAAAAATCCAATAACTTCCATATAAATTGTCCAGGAGAGAAAACTTTGTGTTTTTGACATCTGTAGCTGTTTCAGCATTTTTGTGGAGAAGATGAAAAACTTTTGCATTGAGCAAAACACAGATTTATGATCAATAAAGGGAAGTTTAACAGTTTATAGGAGCCATACATTCTTTTTTCTTAAAAAAAAAAMMCTGATATTAAAAACTATTTTTCCCTCCCATCCATGCAAGAAGTGCTCTCCCATGTCACTCAGTATTTCAGCACAGCAAAGCAACTACCAGAGCAGCACAGGTAATTGTGTTTTAGGCTTTGCTGCGGGGCATCCCACCATGCAAACTGTCCCAGATTCCACCATGCAAAAGGTCCTGGCTTCAGCTTAACGGGATCCCATGCAATAAACACCCAGATCCACTTTGAAACCTAGTGTGGGCCTCGCTCATCATCTGCATTTCCCCAAAGCTTGTGAGTCCCTAGGAGTAGGGAGCTGCTCTAGCGTCATGAAATAAAGTAATTGCCAATAACTCCCTAGAASGGCTTATTGTGGCCCAAAATACAGCCAAAAAAATGAAGTTTTTTACTGTTTTTTACTTAGCATTTGATGAAGGCAATAAATTTGCCAAGGAGAGAAGCTTTGCTGCCCAGCCCATGAGATGTGCACGAGGAGCAGCACGATCACACCAGTGAGGTCCCCCTCCTCCCTTCACGTGCCTCGAAATTTATTAGTTGTCATGAACTCCAGTGACATAAATCCCAGTGAATTGATGGGAGCTTGGACCCTCACTGGGGTTTATATGGAGGGTCTTAAATGCTTAAGCAGCAGTGGYAGCCTATGTTCCCTCTAAAGCCACGCTGTCCATAATTCATAAGCCGGCACTTGCGCCTAACCGGCCACGTTTCCTGGGAGGAAAATCCTGATGAAAAGACTGTGATCTCAAAGCTGAGCAGTGACACTTGAGAAGACCCAGGCTTGCCACGATTCCTTTGGACCACACGGCCATTTGCACTTTAATAAATAAGTTTGGTTCTTGGAAGATCTGAAAAGTGGCTTTTAGACAGTTCTGCCTAAAAGCTTGCAAGTTTTTCAGTTGCCTTTGAAAAAGAATTCACACTCGGAAAATTAAAAAGTCTACAAAGCAAGATTTTCTAAAGCAAGCGCTGACATTAGAAGCATCTTCTTAAGCACTTGCATTGCATATCTGTGCTAAACTGCATCTTCTGACTGACAAAGCCGTCTCTTGCTAAAAGCCACTGTTATAAAATTATGACTAGCGCATATATAATGTTAGTGTTTAACAAGACGACAGAAATGCCACCTTAGTAAAAACTGATTATGGTTACAGCTGAACAATTCACATCATGCAAGATTTATCATATTAAGGTTATGCAATCATCTAATCGGAGAGACAAGCCTTGAGTAATAATATGAAATGCATGTGCTTCAATCTGCAGCAGTAGATTCATTGCTGTTTTCTTATTAGCTCATGCTAGCATTAGGGCTGCATTATCCATTTTGCCATAGTCTAATTCAGCATTTCCATCTGAAAACATATGCACAATAAGTGATCTATGCCAAACAATCAAAGGGAGACAAAGCCATTTGAGTGACTTCACAGCTATAAAAATATACATAATCTGGAGGTCTTTCAGCAGTTTCCAATACTTTATACTATATTTCTTTGCATGATAGGTTTTCCCCAAATAAAGGAAATGATAGAAATTGCCGTTTTTCCTTGGGAGAAGAGTGTTTTAGAGGTTAGACCAGACAAGGAATTCAGCCCACAAACTTCTCATACTGCAGGCTAGACATCAGATCATCTTATCAGTGTTGTACCAACTCGCTGGGAAGTCACACGTGTAATGTAGGACCATACAGAATGACTTACAGCTCATACCACCCAACTCGCATAAAACTGCAATTATTTAAACTGAAGGGGAATCTCTCTTGTTTCTTAGAAGCGTTCAAGTTCTGACATTTGGTGAACATTTAAGCTGCTGTCATCCAACAGAAAGTAGGAGTGTGTAGAAAGTCTAATCAGTTCATTATAGCCCAGAGAATTCATGGTGTGTGTCAGGTCAAAAATGAGGCCYGATGACAAGTGTTTATAATGCAAAAAATCAACCTGATTGACTAAGATGYCATATCAAAACGAGGCTTTTCTTGCCAAAATGCAGCTGCAGGAAGGGGGCTGAGTCCCTTTTGCAGATGTTGGTCCTGGGAGGCAYGAGACATGCGGAGGAGAGGACACAGAACCAAGGACCTTGCGGCACCAGYGCCTTCGGGCAGCGAGTTGTTTCAGTGCCCATACGTGTAGGTGGATGCGTCAGACTTTTGCAATGAGTGCACTTCTCGGGAAAGAAGTATTTCAAAGGTAAACAGAAGGCATTCGTGTCCTGGAGTCTGATTTATTATACGCACTATATATAGCTGTCATTAAATGAGCAGGCTAACGTGCAGCTATTCATCACAGGGTGGGCAAAACGAACAGGCTGTTCTCTGCTTGTCTGGAATTGTTCATATTTCTGAAACTAAAAGCAGTGTCTAGGAAAGCAAGGAATACCTAAAATGCCATAAGACGCTCCATTTGTCCTGCTCAGCAACACCTCTCTATGCTTGCTCTGCCCAAGAGCAGCATTTTAATCAATCCATGTAGAATCTCTTTCTAGCAATCCCCCATTCCCCTAAACTCCCTGCTAAATACCTTAATCTGCCCCTGTTTGTTGCTGTTGCCATTAAAATAGACTCAGCTAAGTCTGTAATTTTTGTCTGAATTTGAAGGAGTGTTTGAAGGACTTTTTGTGCTTTTTGTGAAAATGTTGGGTTTTTTTTCCAAGGCTTTTCCTTTCTCCTGGTTCCCAGCTTGCCTTTTTGAATTCACTTAGCATTCATTTGTATAACATAAAAATTGTCATCTCCCTAAGCAGACTGGGACCCATGTTAGCAGCACCAGCATTTTTTTACCCACCCCAGTTCCAGTGAGGTTCTGAAAAGTGAACCCTGCCTGTTGCTTCCCTCTGCCTGCCACAACCCTCTGTGAAGCAGACACAACAAGGATGGGCCAGCGAGCCCTCACTAAGTTGGAAGTTACAAAAATGTGGAATTTTAAGATGGAAAGAAGACCATCCGTATTAAGTGCTTTCATTCCCACTGTGTTTTCTCACTCCACCTGGGTAATTTTTGCTGCCCTAACTTGCACCGTGAGGGCAGGAGCACACTTATGTGCAGCAGTAGCCACTGAAGGAGGCCATTGGCTTTATCTGCTCAGGCTGGGAAAGCTGGAGCCTCCACGAGACCCCAGAGGCTCTCCTGATGGGCCAAGCTCTTCATTCCCCAAATGCAAATTGCAGAAGTGAAGGGCGGAATAAGAGCTGCTGCTGCCATTTGTTGGAGCTGTTTATTTTCCTTCTTCTCGGCGAAGTGGATGGAGGCAGACCAAAGCTTTCCTGCAGGAAGAACCTTGTGCCGAGGGATTGGACTGGAATCGTGTGCCGAGTCCTTGGGCTGTGAAGCTGGACAGAGGTTCAGGACAGATCTAGGTCCACGCTCTAGGAAAGTAGAGCTGCATCCTGGCACGTGAGACGTGGTGCATTGGAGCAATTGCAAGCACTGCTGATGAGTATTGAACTGCTTTTTCCTTCCTGCACCTTTCTGCCCGCAGTCTCATTGCTAAGGGTTTGAGAGGGGGTTGCTTTGTTTCCTGACTGGGGGAATTGGGAGGGATGAGCGGCTTGGGAATGCCAGGAAGGACAAGGAATCACTGCCTAAGGACAAAGAGGACACAAGAGATCCCTTCCAGCTGTCAGGGAGATGAAAGGCCCTTGGTGACAATAGGGGCGCGTGGGTGTCTCCCATCAAGCCAGCTGCCACCCTGTGCGAGCCACACAGAATCCAGGGAGGGCTTGGGTCTTCCTCATGCTGGCAAAGCTAAATGCAGATGTTGCCCTCAAGGCTTGGCTTTCTACSCTGCTCCTGTGCTCGAGGAATCAAGGGTAGATGTGATGCCTGGGCAGGAATACCCTCCCTTGCTGCTTTTGCAGAGGTTTTGCCTCTGTTTTCTCCTGCTCTTTATAGTTGTTGGGAGAGGAAAGAACCGTCTCAGCCACCCACTCGGCATCTGCTTGGACTGCTGTGATGGAAACCCTGGATGCTGAATGCTGCATATGGAGCCAGCTCTGCACCAACAGATTGTTCCTCCTTCCTCAAGAGGAGCTCAAGGGGAGCGTGCTGGGTGGCTGAAGGCGCGTGCCAAGGTCTGCCCCGTGCCACATACCCTGACACAGGTCTGCTGGCCCTGGCCTCCATGGGGCAGCCRCAGAGCCTCACATGTCTTTGTGATTCAAGGGGGTCAGGTAGGACCCGTTGATCAGTTAAAGGAGTCTCAGTAGAGAGCTTTATGCTCCCTTTGCTGTGTCTAGCRTCTCCTTAAAATGGAGAAAATGGCATTTTGGATCTTGGTGAAGGAATAAGAGCAAAATATTTGAAGTTGCCCCTTTGTGGTAATACAATTACGTGCCTTTTGGCAGATTCACTATTGTTTCACTAAATGACTTTAAAGCCAGAGCTGAACACCTACCTTGTCCTACAGAGGCAAGAATAAATTTATTCGCTGAAAAATAAGGCCATTCCTGCAGATTCATGGATATTTCACACTACAGATTTCCTGGCTGTGCAAGAACCTGCACATGCACAGACTACCCGCCCCAAAGCACCAGCAGCCTGGCAGGGAAGAGATGATGTGACCACAACATCACACAACTGCCTATGTGCAGCAGAGATCCAGACAGAAAACCAAAGTGTTTTGGTTTTGCTTGAGTGAGGAGGAGAAGAGATACTGACTAAAACACTGGTTTAGGACAAAAATGAAGCTATTATGACCGGATTTCACTTTGCTCTGCCCCCTCCTCTGAGCTMCCCCCACATAAATACAAAACAACCTGCAATCCAATTAGCACCGAATGTGTACGGAGTAATCACATTTAACAAACAGAGCTAGTGGGTTTTAAAAAATACGGTCTCGTCCGTGACCTTTTCTTAATTTTGTCAGATGTAATCTGAAATTCTTGCCTTCCTATTTACACTGGGAGTTTAATTAGAAGCAGCTATTTCACCCCTCGCCTACCTACGTGCAGGCACGTATGGGATGCGCTCACATGCRAGGGTTTTGCACCGTCCCTCTCTTTTTCCCCAGGAAAATGCCTTTCACCAGCACATTGCTGATGACCAAGGGGGTCTGTGTGTGCCTGAACGTTGGGCCCTGCTAACAAATCAGGGACACAGAGAGGGATTTGTGTCTTTTACACCCATTTGGGATAGGGGCTGTAGCTTTTWTCAGCCTGACGTGTTGTCTTTTCAGTTTAACTTCTGAAGCCATTGCTTCGTTTCATTAGAGGAGGTGCCACAAAAATCTCTCGACTCGCTGTACAAAGAGGAGTGATCCCCTCTGAGCCCTCCTTTTAGTTCTTTGAATGTGGACAAAGCAGCAAAGACCGGACAGAAACAGCACAAACAACACGCTGCAGTTTCCAGAACTGCTGTTGAAAAACAGGAAGTTTCAGGCTATGGTGAGAGGTGGGGAAAGAGGAAAGAAGGGCCTGGAATGGTGCCAGAGAGAGGCTTTTATCAGGAGGATTTAAGATTAATTGAAAACATAATGAAATATCACCTCCTGCCATGCTTAGCCCGTTGATGAAATCCATCACATCTGGAGAATCTTTGATTGTGCCCTTTTTAGAAGGTASAAATACGCAGCAAATGTTGGAGCAAGAAAGTCCTGATGAACCCCAGTGAGCACCAGAGCATTCCAGTCACACCATCACACCAGGAGCTGCCGTGGCCAGAACTCACAGGCCCTACAATGGCCTAGTGATTCTTGACACCTGGTGACCACGTTACTCATCTCATAGGCTTAGAGGGGATCACTGCTCTTTGTTCAGGGAGTTGAGAACTTTCTGTGGGACCTTGTCTGCTGAAATGGAAGCTGAGCAGGGAGAGGAAGATCTAGGACACTGAAGAGCTCAATGTCAATCTACCAGACTTGGATCCCCATTTTCCACATTTAGGGAAAGCATTTGTTGTGCCAGCAACCTTTAAGGTGAAAATTTAGAATAACTCTGATCCCATGGCTCAATGAATTCTTAGTGAATCACCTATGGCCTGAAAATGGCCTAAATATCCTGCTTGCTTTCCCACTTTTGTGAATGACAGTGGAATTCCGAGTTATACTGCTTTCGGGGGCAAAACTAGCTTAAGAAATTCACACTCTTTGCTCATTCTCCTCCTCTCATCTCAAATTGTCTCCCCTTTTACCTATCCAAGTAAAAATAATTTCTGCTTCCCACCCACAAAGAGCACAAGGCAAGAAACTGGCAAGAAGTGATAAGAACTTCATAAAAAGACTTCTCCACTTGGGCCAGCATGGCATGGACCTGCACGCTCATGATTCCTCAGTGCCAGACATTCCCAAATCACCCCAAATGCACCTGAGGTGACTTTGAGGTTTGCCTAATACTGCCCCCCTGCAACAGTACTATTTTCTTGACTTCATGAACAGGGGGAGCACATGAGACCAAGAGCTGGTTGTTTCATTTGCATGTCAGGGGGCCAAAGTAAGGAAATAAAAACTGCCACACAAAATGAGCTAGAATTGGAATTGGCTAAACGCTTTCCTGTGAAATGGATTTTCAAACTGACTCTTGAACTCTTCAGTGGAAAGACAGATTCATTTTCAATGGAGTTTGATCTTGCTCTTCAGCTTCATTTGTAAGACCAATTACAGAGCATTTTGTACAACAATTACGGGCATTAAAACCGCTCTGTTCCATTTGATGAATTTTAATAGTAATTGAACAGAAGAACCCATCAACTGAAAGATTGTCCAATCAAGTATGCCCACACACTGAACTGTAATTTCCACTCCACAAATGTGTAATGCCATCGGAAACTACCCAAATGTCCTCTCCCCACCAATAGCAAAGCAGATCCTCACAAATTTGTTCCAAAACAACTTTATTCCTTGAGGCTTTTAAGTGTGCAGAAAACACATGGGTCGTGCTCGTTCTGTAATCCTGGTGTACAGCAACCTCCCCTTGCAAAGTTCCCTTGAGCTCATTCTTGGACAGGGCCTTCTCAGAGTCCTGGTGATCAGCAGGGTTTGCCAGGATGCACTATACAAATCAGCTAGTACCTTTTGCCCTCTTTTGTGAAGAAAGCTTTTTTTTTTTTTGGTTGATTCACAGCAAAGGCCTGTGTAAGACATTGTAAGAACTGGATGGCTGCTTTGCATCATTATAGAAAATGGAGCCAGTCACCTAGACTTTAGATCTGGTATTTAAACTTGGGGTTCTTTCAGCTTCTTCTCTTAGGAAGAAAGAATGTGAAGAACGGATGGGTTAAAGAAATATAGGTCTGATCATTCAGTTATGAAGACAACTCCCTCATAACTGCCAAAGAATAGATATTTTGACCAGGAAAGTCCAGAGATATCCCTTTCACATGGTCTCCTTGGGCCACGAGCCCTGCAGAACTTATGACTTATTACAAATCCAAAAGCCACAAATGCAATGTACTATGCTAGACATGAAAATAAAAAATAAAGACATAAAAAAGAAAGATCAAAGGCATCACCAGGGCCCTGGGTCTCTGAAACATGCTAATGCATTTCTTAATCTTTGTGTGTGAACAATCTGTTGGTTTATTATTATTATTATTTTTGTACTAAACTTGTTCTTTCTAGCTGGGGTTGGCCTATGCAATACTGAAAATTCCTCGAGGGAAGCGATTGTTTTCCTCATCGGATTTGCTGGAAATCGAAAGAACAAAAGACCTATTTTGATGAACTTGCTCTCAATGTGATTTCCAAGTTAGTCTGGGAAACAAAAAGAGGTTGCTACAGTTTAGATCAGTGGGAGATAAACGTCCAACTGTCAGAGCGGTCCTTTGAAGCGGGTTTCCACTTGCCAGTATTCGCTACAACTGTAAGTTCAATTTAAAGACAAAAGATGAAGTCTTGGCCTTATTGAAGTCAATAAGAGTTTTGTCACTGACAGCTCCAAGGCCAGGATTTCACCCAAGATGTTTGTACAGGCACTTACTTTAGCATCTGTTGAGAGCTGCATGAAATATTTATGCTGAAGAGTGAAACTCTAGTGCTTTCTTGCAGCTCATTCTGAACACAAAAATGACCGTGTCTCGCTGGAAAAATCACCACTCTTCTCTGAAAAGAGCGTAGTCTCCATTGAGAGATATTTCATTCCACTCTGATCAAATTAAATGCTRCGTACTTCTTAAAAATATACTATTTAAAATTACAATTATTATAAGCTTTATTCATTCAGAAAATGAGATCTGGGGAGACGGGAAAAGGTGACAGGGCTTGGGGACAAATAAATGGGGAGTTAATCTCTGGGRTAAAAAAATTCTCTCTTGTTCCCTTCTCCCTTTGAAATATTTTCTATTATTAGTTTAATTTTATGCATTTTAGCATCTCAGTCACAGGCTGCTACATGGAGTGTTTTCACCCTTCACACACCATCCCATACCGCCTGCCTTCTTCTGACCACAGCCTATGTTGTAATAATAATAATAAAAAAACGGAGCCTGATTTTAATTTGTGTAATGTTTTGGTTAAAAAAAAATAAAAACTCAACAGCCTAATTAGGAAACCCGTTAAATGGCTGCAATTCAAATATAATTCTATTAAATTCTCCCTGTAAAGTTAATGTTACAGACTTTTTAACAGATGTTTTAATTAGACATTGTTATTAAAAGGAATACTGTAGAAATTACAAGTAGGCCCTAAATGTGTTAACAAAGACACTTTTCCTGCACACCATCGATGGTGGCGCAAACCTTAGCAAAAGGATTTGGGCAGTAGGTCATGAAAAGAAAGAAGAAATGTGTGAAAGGAAGCAAAATGGTCCATGAGAGGTGCACGGCTCAGCTGCTGGGGGACAGGGGTTCGTTGCRCACCCTGCAGCACCTCGGGCCATGAGCGGGACGGTAGGGAAGGTGCCTCAGCACGGTGTGGTGCTGCTCGAGGAGCCCGGGCAATGGCACAGCGATCATCAGATCATCAGATTTCATCACGTGCATGTGCCCCAGGGCCCTAGGGCTGCAGCGGACTGCGGGGCAATGCATGTTCTGCAGCTCGGCAAATGAAAAGAAYTCAGGGCCATGTTTTTGGAAAAATGGGTTTAAAAAAAGCACATGATATTCTCAGCCCTGAAGGGATATTTTCTGAGACTAGTAACACTGGCACCTGCATACAGGTGAACAGGTCAGGCTTCATACAGAACTGTTTTGTGATGGGGTCAGTGAGGGGTGGGGACCTGGTGGGTCTCCATTTCTTCTATGCCAAGTGTMCAAGAAGGCCACTCGGAGTTGCTGTAGCAACTCCTTCTATCCATACGCCTCATTTTTTCAGCTGTGTCTACCCATTTATAGATGGGAGATAGAGCAGACCAGGAGCAGATCTTCCTGATGGCATCAGAGCATGAGTGGCAACACAGGCGAGCAGCTCCAGCGAACATCTCTGTGAGCCCCAGCAGAACTGGGACTTTGCCCACGTGCTTGACAGCTTTGGTTACACTTTATTCTTCTTTGTTACCTCTTCCCTTTAAAGGCCTTTAGCTTAAAAGCTGTGCAATAACCAAATTAATGCGGTTCTCAAATCTTAATGACCATTGGTGTCAAACTGGCAAACCATCTCTGTGCAGGCATAAGGGTAAAGAAAAGGGGCAAAAACCCGCTAGCAGAGACAACTAGCTAATTAATGGATGTGAAAGTGGTGTAAAAAAACAGAGCCTAGAAAGCAAATGAAAACTTGCACAGCAATTACTTCCAGAAAGGTAACATTTTCCCAATTAAATGTGTTCTGAGAACTTCAGTTAATTATGTAGGTTTTCTTCTCTCTCTCTCTGTCTCAGTTTCTCTTTCTCTCTCTCTCTCTCTTTCTCTCTCTCTCTTTTATTAAAGTCCATCAGGGCTCATGATGTGTGGGAAAAGTGCTAACATTTGCAAATTGCTGGTTTATGATAAATGAATTGTGGAAACTCAGCCCCTTGGTTGGGGCCCGGCTAGATTGCAAAGCACCAGCATCTCCGGCTGCTGCAGCCCTGACCCTGCCTTTACACCCATTGATCACAACTGGTGCATAGCCATGACCACCAAATGCATACATTGGAGCTGGGGGACTTGCTTTTCCCATAGTATTTCATCATCGTTCCACATCGCAAGCGCCGGAGTAACCTTTGCCTTGCCGTCCTGTAAGACTAATACCTGCAGGAGATTTCCTCTTGCCCCAGTAATCACTGCTTCAGCCACTCCATCTTTAAAAATCCCTTAGTCATTAACCTGGCTTTGATTTTCAGAAAAAAATATTCATTGATTTCCATAGCGCCAAGAGGAGGAGAAAAAGCCAGCACTTTGGAAAATCAAACCCGAAGTAATTCCAACCTACATTTTTCCAGTTATAACTTCCTATGGCTTCCCTTAATGTTTTCATTCTCCTCAACAGAAATGCACAGCATCTTTTCTTGATGTTGATCCCAGGGTCCTCAAGGATGTAGCGGCAGAGAAGCGCGGCTGGTGGTATTGCAGGCATGACGTGCAGCACATGCTTCCCACAACTGCTGCTCCTTCACACTGRATGTTTAGAGCACAGGAACGCTTAAAAGGCCAACAATTCCAAGCATAGCYGTGTCTGGGATTGTATAAATATGTAAGGGATGTCCTGTGTCCCAAGCAGAAAATCCATGGCAAGTGAGATGCGCCAAGGCAGGCAGGGAGCAGGGGATAAATCACAGCCTGGCTCCGTGTGAGCCTCTCAGCAGCAGGAGATGGTGGTGGCCACCTTGCCTGGGAGCTGGTAGCCAGGAGGTGTCTCCGAGCACAGTGCTGGGGTGGGTTTTGAGGAAAGACTGTGCTGGCTTTAAGGGCTATTTATGGTTTGGGAGAAAAGCTAACCGAAAGGAACGCCGAGCCCGGCAGCTGCACGTCAGCTGAAATTCCTGCTCGGGGAAATTGTTTCCATTCCTGCTTCTGGGGCTGCACTAAGGTCCCGATCCTGTGTTAGGGAAAACAATGCCTCGAAAGGCAAGGGCTTCCCCCTGCCTGGAGGACTGTGCTGAGCATCTGCAAGGAAGTGCACACACGCATGTGCCAGCTCCTGCACACACAGGCAGGAGGGAGATGCCCTCGAACTCCRCATCCGATGCGAAATCCAACCTCTGTGAAAGAGTCTGGATTAGAGATAAGTGTGTTCCAAAGAGACGCAGAATAATGAAATTATGGAGGGCCAGGAAATGTGGATGTTACTTTATTGTGATGTATTGAAGAGCACTTTTGAGCTAGTGCTCTACGGGTTGCGTTCAATAAGAAAATACTACCTCTGTTTGCCACACATTTCCACTAAAGTACCAAAAAATCAATTTTAGCTGTTGAATTGGACCCTAAGGTGTAGGAAAATGGGTAAGATTCACAATAACACAGTGAGGAAAAACACACAGTCTCTGGCCAAAGACCATTTTCCTCTTCCCTTCCTGGTTTGATCCACACAGGAGCAGCACTAAYAGAGCGACCACCAGCTGTCCCCAAAGCGTCCCACTGACCCAGCCAACCCACAAACCAAACAGTGAAGCCTCCATCACCTCTGCCTCCTTCCTTRGCCTAAAACTCATTCAAAATTGATGACTTTGGAGCAAAACTCACAGCCTGCCATCATGAGGTGAGCAGTGATGCTGTGGCCTAGCTGAAAGGAGATGCCACCTTTGGACCACCGAGTTACTGCTCTGCTGGAAGCTCCTGGGGTTTCCTGAGTAAGCTGAAGTGGTTCTAAAGGCTGGATTTATTTAACACAGCCAGCTAGCTAGCATCTTGCAGCCCTCTGCTCGCCTGCAAGCTCTATGGGGCACAGTGACATATGGGCATGGCTTTGGAGCAAGAGGTCAGTGGAGCTTGGATCAATGTAGGGATGGAGGTTCAGAGGCTGATGCATCCACAGAGACCATCACTGTATGCTTAGGATGTGAGTAATGTCATGGTGCTGGAAATTGGTTTTGAAATTAATTTTGAGCAGAAAGGTAAAAAGGGTAGAAAATTCCTTCCAGAATTGCTTGGCATTTTCTGGGCAGCCCCAGTCCTCAATTCTCTGTCTGTGTCAGTTCTCTCTTGTCTTTATTAGTGCTCTGAAGCACGGTGTCTGAAGCAAAAGTTATTGAATTTTCACTAAAACCTTCCTACATGCAAAGGCTTTTTCTACTTTAATGTTCAAAAAAGTCTGAGTCACAGCCACCATCTCTAGCGTGCACCCATATCTTTTCTCATTATAGGCTGAGGTCCAAAACCAATATGAATTAAATAAATATCCCACTGAGAGCTGTACTTTTGAAAACAGGCTTATTGCAGTGCAGATGTGGGCTATCTACAACTGGCTTAATTTTTTTTTTTTTTATATATATATTTAAATTAAAAAAATAAAATAAAATCTAAATATTATCCTGGAAGGAAGTGTTTGCACTGGTGGATGTTTGATTTTCATTTTTCTCCCAGCATGCTCTGTCCTTTCATCCTATAATGGTTCTTCTCTATTAATCCTTCTTAAAACCCACAGGTAGAGATGCTTATTGATAGAAGGCCAACGTGTATCTCAGTTTACAAAGGCATGTTAAAGAATACAAGTAACATATTTCACTTGATGTCTTCTTATTAATGCAATTCCACTCAGAACATTTTGGCATAAGAGGCATTGCCAGATGGAAGATAAAACTTCACTTTTATGGGTATTTTGAGGAAGAATACATTTGGTTTGCATCAGTTCTAAACGAATAATACGCATTGCCCTAATGATTTGTGCTTTATAAGCAGGATAACAAAAAGCACTGTCAATTACTTAGTATTTTAACAGCCTTTTTTTTAAAAAAAAGTCCGATAACATCAGGTCATTTT
The DNA here is from genome assembly GCF_003342845.1 of Nothoprocta perdicaria. NCBI lineage: Eukaryota > Metazoa > Chordata > Aves > Tinamiformes > Tinamidae > Nothoprocta > Nothoprocta perdicaria. The sequence continues at coordinate 9,320,408 of NW_020455532.1, forward strand.
AAATGATCAAGTGCTTTTAAAGCGAAACTGTAATAACCCGGAGCAATGGGTTATTTACACAGAGAAAATAAATAAACACTGACCCCAGCTTGGCTGTATATAAAGGTTCTGTCATTTCTCACGAGGACTCATGTGCACAATGTGCTTTGGGGAGCCTGGGGTGTTACAATTACAAACCCAGCTAAGGGGAGGATTTGRGGCACAGTGCTGGACCTGCAAGAAGTGGGGTGGATTCTGCAGCCCTTTTTTCTCCCAGGACATCAGTTGGTCCCGAGGYTGGCAGGGCTGGACTCAGGGGCTGCAAAGGATAATCCTCCTCGTGTCTTTACCCATCAATAATTTGATTATATTCAGCTCCCACCTTTATTGAGGATAATAAGATTCTGTATTTTTTCTTATTTTGCAGTTTCACTTCCTCCTGCTGATTCCATTTGGTTAGCAGCATTGTGGGCATTAGGCTTGAGTCTCAGAAAATGCTCAATGCATCCAAATCTGAGGAATCCCTGCGGCACCCGAGCCCTCCTCTCTCAGTGTCAGCATCTGCCCAGGGTTCTGACTGTCAGGTCCCACTTGGAGGACAATCTCTTCTCCCCTTCATATGAGCTAAACCCGTTGCACCTTTCAGTGMTCAGCCTCTCCTAGAGCAACACAAAGGGGAAATGGTCTAAAAATTAAAGCTAAGGAAATAAAATTATTATTAACCCATCCAAAAGAAGTGACAGGAAGGAAAAAATACTGATTTCTTATTAAGTGCTACTTTAGCACCTGGTAAACTCAGGCTTTGGTTGGCACCTCAGAAGATTCAGAATCAGGCTCTTCAAAGCTGCCTCATTTTCCTTTTTCCTCTTTTGTCTTATAGCCTGAGCTATTAGATTGCCAGTGCTGGGGACACAGCTGAGGATGGTGAAAACTTGAACCCCACCAAGGATCCACTTKTTTTGCAATCTCTTGAGCAAGCTGTTTTGATTCCGAATTAGGGCAGGACTTTGGCAATGTCACAAGGGAAACCTTCTCGTTGTCCATTCTTCCCATAATAAATCTTTTTGTAGTCATCAGAGACTGAAATTYGTTCCTATGGCTTTTCTAGCCTAACTTTGTGCAACCAAAACGGCAAAGGATCTTTCCAGTCTAGGTGAGATGATGCCACAAGAGGGGATTATGAGGATCCAAAGCTTGGAGTACTTTCAATGTAAGCATGAAAGAGTATTTCAGTACTCTTCAGGTAAGATGTCAAATGTGTGTTTGAGACTGCTGGAAGTGCTCCCTGTTTGGTCAAATAGATGGACATTTGTCTTCCCTTTGAGAAAACTACTTTTTCCAGCTCTCTTCTGATCAAGCATCAAGGACCAGATGATGTTGCCCATCTTGGAGACAGGAGAGAAAGCAGAAGGAGATCCTGAACACTGACAAAGTTGAGGTTCTGTTGAAGTAGCATCAGATTTATTCTGACATATTTCATGGAACTTAATATTGATTTTCAAATAATCTGGAATGCTGTTTTTATAAACAGTTATTGGCAAGGGGAAGCGTTGTTTTTGGAAGCGCTTGTATGTACAGTAAGGCTTTATTTCTTCTTGTTTTGAAGTGCTGCACATCTTTTAAAAAATGCTGTTCAGGAAACATCTGCTGTCAATTAAGGAGTAACACATTAAGGCATATTAAAGTGCACTCTTATTAGTGTTTCGGCAATAAAAAGCAAGGTTTTCTATTTGAATCATATGTTCTTTAACACATCTGCCAGCCATCTGAAACTTGCAAATGTTCTTCAATAAAAACATCTTCATAACGTTGTAAAAACTTTGGTGAAACATGGCAGCCTGATTTAAAAAAAATCATTCTTGTGCTGAGTTCAGGTATTTCTCCTACAGCGTTTTGGGCTGCTGATGCCAGGTTTAGGGGAGGACAGTGACTGCAGGTGCTCTGTCCTGCCCCACTAAAACCTCCAGAGAGCGCCTGGGAAAAGAAAACTTTCATTTTTCCAATTCTATGAAAACTAAAAAGAAGGAGGCATCAAAAATATGTAGGTCAGGAGGGATCATTATTGCCCAAAATTCTCTGTTTTCTGGTTGTATTACCTGAAGCTCCAGAAGAAGCTGATGTCACTTGGCAAAAGCAGTTGAAAATAATAATACATAGAAACTGCTTTTTCACCAGTATAACCTTGCAGGTGACTCAGTTACCTGTAGGCTTATGCAAACAYGGTACTAGATGCTGCTATTTATCCAGTTGGCTGATTCGGAGTTAAATTAGTACAAAACAAGGCTAGTTATCTGGGCAAAAACATATCATCTTCTTTGGCCCCACTGGCCAGGTGCGACCTGGATAGAAATGTAGGCCACCTCAGGAAGGTCAAGGTTAGCCTCTYCTCACAGGGATGTGGTGTGACTGGTGCCACAAGGGATCTTGGCACAAAGGCAGGAGGAGAAARTTCATCCGACCTCAAAGAGGATGGGAAAGAATGAGAATTAGACAAGGGGGGAAGAAAAAAAAAAGAAAAAAAAAAGGATTTTTTTTTGTCTCTCTTCTGCTAGTAAGTGTTATAAACTCTCCAAACTTCACAAAAATGGAGAGCCATCCAAATAACTCTCATGCTAGTAGTCCGTGGCTACTCAGTTCATCTTATTCCTGGTAGCTTGGAGGTGATCGTCACTTCGTGGTCCAAAGCCCTGGCCAGTAAGGAAAGGAGATTTCCTATTTCTGTATTCTGTGCAACATCTGCTAGTAGATGTTGCAACGGAATGCTGCAGTTCGGTGACGGGTACATCTGTTTGGCTAAACAATAGAAAATTTGCCTAATTAAGATGCAGTTTGAGGCTGAGCTGCCTCTGTGATTTTAGTGTGCAGATCTTCCCACTGAAGGATGATACTCTTCTTCCCTAGAAAATCACAAATCAAAGCTTGATCATGCTGCTTTCTAACAGCAGAGGGATTGTTTATGTTTTCCAGAGCTGCAGGGGGATATTTGCTGGAGGTTCGAGCTACAGAAGGAAGAAAAGGAAATGTGACTTTTATTCAAAGCTCACAAAGTAAATGCCGTTTGCCCAGTGGGCTTGCTCTTCATGGGGAGCTGCAAATTGCCCGTTCTGCTGCCAAGCAGGAAACAAACCAAAAGATGGATGCAAAAAAGTGCATCAGTCGCCACTGAGCGACTACAAGCTGGATGCGTGTTCAAGCATGGAAGAGAGTGTCTAGCTAACTTAGGAGAGGGCACTCAATGCAGGCCAGCTCCAAARCATCTTTCCACTAGTCCAAATGGCCTTTGGGATTCTCTCACCTGCCCGATTGCTGGATTTCTTTCAGGGGATGGTAGGAAAGAGCAGTCAGGCCTGAAACTAGAGGCAACCGATTCGAAGGGCTTGGCTAGGGATGGGAGTCAGGTTCGCTCTGTTTTGATGCTCTATTTCTTATATCGCTCTGTTTTGATGCTAATACTGCCAGCATGATTCTGACAGGGCTTTCTTACCCAAAAGCAGAGAACTTTTTCCCAGGACCAACCCCATACAGCTAGTCTAGACTCTTACCAAACGGGTCTGTGGCAACCTGGCAAGTGAAAGACTCCAGAACTGATGCCAGAATTGATGCTTCAACTATCACCTTGTAACCGTAACCACAGTAGCTGCTTGTTTAGGGAAGTCACAAATTTCCTTTTGCTGAAGGCCAGCAATAACAGGCTGGGCTTTGCAAGGAGTTTAACTACAGCTGTGCTGAGCATTAGGCAAAGAGATTGGACTGGATGACCTTGGTTTTGAGCATCCCACTGTAAATGTGGTCAGATGAAGAGATAAAGTACAGGCCTGACATGGGAAAGAAGCTTGCTTTTATTTACTAAACCATTTTTAATAAAAGCTATAGCAATAAAACACATTATTTCATATTTGGAGATAGAGTATTCATGGAAAAGGAGATACTATTGATCAGCACTACTGAACTGATGTTATTGAAGAGCARTTCTGAGTAGATCTTTAAGGGACCGAATGGTGGAGATTGCTTTCTGCTTTCTCTCCTACCTGTGATCATTGATGTTAACTTGGTTGCAAAACCTGAAAACAGTCACCGTGTAATTCCAGGTATTGCCCTCAAAGCTGGTGAACAAAATGAAAYGTGAATCTTAGGCTCTTGGCACAAGTTTGAGGTGAATTACTTAAGGGGTCCCTGAGTGACGATTTAAGAATAAGAGAGTTTTAACAAACATACCCAGCAGTGCCCTGCAGCACGCTGACCCACACAATGTGGGAGTCCGATACCACATGCCACATTTGATTTGGTTTGCTGGAATATCTAAAATATCAGAAATCAAACAGAACAAGAACAAGAAGCTTCTCTGTCGGCTCTTATCCTAAAGTRCTTGGGTGCTATGGCAAGGAAGGGGCTGGGGCAGAGCATGCAACAASAGGCAAAAAACCTGCAGAGCAGCTTCAATGATCGTTTCTTCTCCCCGAGTGAGTGACAGATGCCATTTCCAGGCAGGTCTGGCAGTGAGCATCCTTCCTGGTGAGCTCTTTATTCCTCCCTGGAAATAGGGAGAGACTCACATGGTGAGCTGCAAAGATGCTCTTCGTTTTCAGGGCTTGCAGTCGCTKCTGTCCCCTAAATAAACTGAAGTCCCCACTTAGAAGTGTTTGCCAGGAATAGGCAGTTGCCTCTGTATTGCAGCTCTCCTTCAGCTCCCTTGCCAGTGATGAATACTGTTTAATTACAAAAACAGAATTTCTGTCATTTCTCTCAGCAGGGCTTCTATTGGAGAAGATTAAACATCAGCCAAACATTACTGAATTACCTTTTTAAACCTATTATTTCAACGTGATTAACTTCGCTTCTTTTCATTTAGCTGTAAGCAAAATCTTGTTTACAAGGCAAAAAAAATGCATTTGCTATAATATCGGCAATAATAATAAAAATGAACATCACGGGGAAATAATTTATGTGTAAACCAGCATAAAAATGTCATTGATGCATGAGTTTCCTCTTCAATTAATAAAAAGGAGGAAATATTTAAAAACAATTTATCAAAGAAATACATACAGTTCATACATCATGCACTCGCAAAGACTGTACTAATATCCATTCCACAAATAGCAGCCTGACCTGGAGTATCACACAGATGCTGGGTTCTTTYGTATGACCTATTTCAGGAAAGGTGCTTAGGACCAGACTTTGACTTTAGCCCAAATGAAAATTCAGGGCTGAATTAGTAAAAGTATAAGCATATTCTGCTAAAACAGAGGGCAATTATTGCTGGGTAGATAGCCCAAAATATATAAAATAGATGTGTCAGTACTGCTGGCTTCATTCTCTACCTTTCACTAAAAGTTTTATCCTTAAAAAACAGAGAGTGTACTCAGAAGGGATGAAATATGATGTTTTATATGTGCAATGGAGCTACATTTCAAAATGGTCACAAGTTTAGCGTAAAATAAGACATAAGATTTGTAATCATCCTTTCAAGAAAGCATTATTCAGAAAATTAAGAGTTAAATGAAATCCAAAACGGTAACGAGAGGAGAGGCTCTGCCCAGCAGATGAGAATTAAARAGAACTTTGAAGGTGCATTCCCTATCTCCCTTCATGGTGTCAGAGCACAGCTTTGGATGTTCCTGCGGGACAAACGTTGGACCACAAACCTGCAGTCTCTGAACCAAAATCTTTGGAAACTCCTGCAAACCATCCAAGGTATTCTCTATGCAGCATTGGAAAATAACACAAATTAAGGAAAAAAAACTGTTTTCTCCCTAGTCTCTTTTTCTGGTCTCCTTACAGTGAGATGCTTTGGGGCTGGTGCCATTGATTTGCTATAAACTTGCACTGGACTCGATGGGATGGGCCTTGTGCTTAGTATAAAACATGTCAGTAAGGCTTTGTAGAACTGAGGCATTAAAGTACATTGAAGTTATTTCTTTTCCAGTTATTTCCATGAGTTTTACTTTAGATCCTAACCCAAATGAAAGTAATTGCTGAAGTATAAAAGTATTTAAAAGGCAAGGTATCTCTTTCAAGTATCCTAGCTCCTATGTCCATTTTCTTCTCAATTTTAATTGGTACATATAAGGACTGTGGTAATCCCAAAACAGGAATATTCTTTTAAGGAACAAGTGAGTTCATGGAGAGGCAAAATCAAGTAGTCATAATATCTTTGTCTACATAACTAGCATATTTCAATATATCTGTTTCTTACAAGATGTTCTAATGAGAGGTTTCATGCCAGCAGTAGCCATACCTGGAGCATACCCACAAGTGTAATTCCATCTCCTTGCAGCTCCTAATCAGGCCTAAATGATAATTTATTCCTAATAAATGAATTGTTGGTGGCAATAGAGACAATATTATTTTTGTCTAATAAAAATATTTTGCCTCCACTTTTTTTTTTCCTTTTTGAAAAATACATCAGAGATCACAAGAAGATACTTTGGGTAGATCCTCACCTCACTTAGAGGCAATGCAGCTTCTTTGGCGCCAACAGAACTGCATAGATTTGGGAAATGTGTTTTTCCAGACCTGGTGCTGGAAAAACAGGTATCTTTGGAGTCACACATGGAATTAAACCCATCTGTAGAAATTTCAGTAGTGAAAAAAGTCTAACAGGATATCTGTGCTGAATGAAGATATTGGCATTACCAGTTGTGTATGAAGTCTTGTCCATTGGGCTGTGGCTGTCTGGATAAACATTTTCCGTTAATTACATCCAGACACAGAAACTGATGCCTTTCCTACACTTGGCAATCTATAATTCACATCTGATACCAGTCTCTAAAAGTGGAGCTTCTTTTTAACGAGACCCATTCTGATTATAAAGTATTATAAAATTATTTTCCCTGATTTTATTGCATTCCCTATCTGAAATGCATCAAGAATGATTTCCAAGGGAAGGCAAATTAAAAAAATAAATAAATAAAAAGCTGACCTTAATCTCATTCTATGCAGGAAGCTGGTTCTAACAAAAGGTGTCATTGTCAGCAAGGCCTACTTTTAACGGATTGCAGTTAATTTTTTCTTCTATTTTGGCTTACAGATATTGAACTTGAGGGTAGGAGGGAGAAGAGAAAGAAAACCTAACCCGATAAGATTAAGTGTACCAGTTCAAGTTATCCCACTAACATGTTTCTGTAGAAACCTGATAACAAAGCCAACTTCCAAGTAAAAAGCCTGGAAAGGGAATAAATTCAGATGTTTGCAGTGCAGAAGCTGCTACCTCAAAAACAGAGCTCATACAGCTCTGTAGGCTTTTGCCACTCAAAACAAATAACTAACAACACTACAGTCCTTCTGGGAACCAAACCCAACATGACTCCAGACCTGGGGGTGCAGGTTAAAGGCAGCTCAACGATCTGTTTCCCTGAGATTTTTCTTGTTTAGGATTATCATCGGGTAAGTGCATATGAAGTTAGAATTACTAGAAAAGGAGTCCGGAGAAGCTTGTACATCCTTCCAGATGATATGTTTGGCCTTAGGACCAACCACAGTTAAAAACTGCTCTCCTGTTTCAGGCTTGCAGGTGCAATAGGCTTACAGGTGCTGGGCTCCCCTTCTCCTGGCCCTTGGGAAAGAAGGACTTACTGAGTGATGTCCTTTTTTACCCTGGTGTTGCAATCGAGAGGAGCAAAATATGAGTGATTTGGCACAAGATGCTTGAAAGTCGTGCCAGACTTGTATGAGGAACGTGTAGTATTCCCACTTGCTCCTCCGGATCCATGTCCTCCAGACCCACATCCATAACGTGTATGGGGAGCAATGGTCTTGGGTCCAGCTGCTGCACCAGCCCCGACAAAGGGGCGGGATTTGGGTTCTCCAAGGAAGCAAAGGACCTAAATGCCCTCCTGGGCTGACTGCTGCCTCCAGCTGGCATTGAGCAGCTTTGGGAAAGCTACAGATGGAGGGGACACTGCTGCACGTGGCCAGCATGTCTCCAAGGAGGTGTGAGAAAGGCAAGAGCTTCTGCATGTGGGAGCTGCTGATTCATTCCCATGTGGCTACTTGGCTTCTGGGAACACTTACATCCCACTGCCTGGGAAGGCTGCTCATCCCATGGGGGGAAAGAAAATACACGTGCTGAAAACTCATGGGATACTAAGCAGATGTTTGTAACTCACAGGGATGGGGAAAGATCAGGTCTGTAGGGTAGACCTAGACCCTAGAGTAGGTGGCAGCTGGTGGGTCAGTGTRGCTCACGCAAGCACGGGGAGCACAGACATGCTCAGCAGGACTGAGCTCTGCTGTCTGCACTGACCTCTGCTCCACCAGCACCTTGCTGCTCACTCTACCTGAGCTGATTGGCTTAARTCTTGCAAGAAAAACATAGGCTTTGCTAGCCATGGCTAAGTTTTGGTTCCCCTCTCTTCCCTGGCTCGCTGTGAGTAGACCACCCTCCATTAAATATATATTTTTGGGGCATTACCATCTACATTGCAAAAGCATTTAGTGCTTTTAAACATTGACTCCRGTTTGCATTCCTCATGCAGGCAGACTGTGCAAATGATGCCACATTGGTTTGCCAAATTATCAGGGAAAAAGCACTTGTAGGTGTTTTCTTAGTTACTAGCAGAGACCTTGACCTCCTTCTCTCACATCTCTCTCCATTTCTTCCATGCTTGAGTGCTATAGAAAGGAAGACACAGGCATCTCCCTGGCACTGCTGCTGGCATGTGGATTTGCATGGTCTGTTTGGATACCGCTGCATCAGTGCCAGGACCTGGTGAAGGAGCATCTGGGAGTCACAGCAGAGGGGCTGGCACCTCTTTTAGTGGCAGGAGGATGTCAAAGGTTTCTCTGTGCAAGGACAAGACATGGCATGAGGCGTTTCTCCTGCTTGCTCCTCAGTCCTGGGTCCCTCGTGGATTTATGGAGCTGCAGAGGGACTCAGCAACATCTGAGAATTAGAAATTACTYAGCCTGCCACTTCATAACCTAAACTGTGACTGTGGTGGAAAGGCAAAGCCCTCTGCACAGGGATCTGCCATTTGCTCTGTTTCTCCAAGCAGATTTCCTTTAGTTTGCCAATACTCCAAAAAAAACAGTTGTCAATTCCTAATCTGAGAGGAGCAACTCCCCACCACCCCTTCTGCCCACTAAAAATGCCAGAGGGCTTCTTGTTTCCCTTCCAAAACTTCCTCTAGCCAGGATTTTAAGTAGTGGCATTATATTTTGCTGGCCAGGGAAAGCACTTGTCCCAAGGTAGTTATTTTTAGCATCAGAGCTGACATCCAATACGGTAGCCCAAGTTATGAAATTTGGCCAGCATCATCTCTCTGTGAGTTATGTTCTGCTTCTGCATTATTAACTGTATTTAAAAAAATGAGCTCTGAGTGTATAAACAGGAAAGCAGCAGGGCTGGTTAGAAGCATAAATCAGACAAATATTAAATGGAAAAATACATCCAAATTGGTGCTTATTTGCTCAGAGCTATTTAAATTAAGGGAAATATCATCCCTTCTAAAGAAAGATAGTCCATAACTTAACCAAACAAGGTCTAAACCAGCCTGAAGTAACTCTACATTATCCAAAACACTACCRACACAGAAAGCGATAGTGGAACAACTTTCTAACAACATGATTCTCCATCGAATGACTTGCAGAAACATCCTGGCCATTGAACAAGTATGGTTAGGAGGTCACCTCAGCAAAGAGGGTGCAACCTCTCCCAGGTTTTCCATCTCAGCATCATGAGAGAAGGAGAAACTTTCTTTCTTAGTTTGACCACAAATAGGTCTTTTTATGGCCTTGTTGATGCCAAGAATAATTGGAGGCCAAGAAAGCCTTGCCCTAAATTGAAAATTTTGAAGGGTGCCATATCCTATACATACAGAAAGGGAAACTGCATTTCCTCAAAATTTCCATGAAAATACAGAAGAAAATTTTAACTGTTGGAATCCAGCTCTCCTACAGCTGATACCTCCTGGAGACACATGAGCTGTTTTGATCTGCTTCTTGTCTATGGGAAAGCTRCACTTGGGGTACCCAAGACTGTTCACTCTTTGGTAACACATGCAGGTTTCTGCTCCAAAGCTCCCAGTGCTTCCAGTGCTGTTCAATGAGAGCCCATTCCCAAAGCTACAAAATCCACGTGGCTGGAAGCACCAGTTGTTATCTTTCACAGGCTTGTCCATTATGTTTTCCCACCACTGGTAACAAGCACAGATATTTGCTTGTGATGAAACCYGAAGCAATGGCATTGCATTAGGATGGGGTTTTCTCAGGGGAAGGACTTTTTATTCCCCTGTAAAACAAATAAGGGTTGTCTCTAGGTTTAGGTCTCTGCTAGGAGCATGGCCCACAACATCTCCCTGAAGCTCTATCTCATCCTCCATCTAGGATTCGACATTTCCCTCAGCGTGTTGGCAGCAGTCACTGCCCAATGGTCACATAAGTTTTCATTGGCCACTTGTTCTGGCTTTATGTCTTTTYTGTGCACCTAACCAAAATGTATTAACAATCTCCAACAGATCCATGAGGATTTTCTTCCCAAACTCCCTGGCTCGTACGATAACATCATCACAGGCTTGGGTTTAGTTAACCCTGCACACACTGCCYACCTCTCCCCCACTATGGTTCATACTTCTTTTTGCTCATCCTGACAAGTTTCTTTCTTGGAAGTTATCAGCGGGAGAGTTAAAATGGTGTCTTTTCCTTTTAAACACTGAGAAATGAAAATGCATAGTTAGGGGATTTGCTTTAATTGGGTACTTTTATATAAAACCTGCTGTTGCATCTTTATATTGAACACGCTTTAAAGGAAAAAAAAAAAAAAAAAAGAATGTTATTTTTCTCTTGTTTAGCTCTAAGTTTTTCACTTGCTTTACCAGTTGGAAAATTAATTGAAGTGACGCTAAATCAGGCATGAACTTGGCCTTTAATATTTTAAAATATTAAAGATGAATCAAGTTATTCCAAGAAAGCAACTCATCAAAAGCTGCTCGGGAAGATAGAGTTYCTTTGCAGGCAGCTCTTGGCAGGGGTTGCTTCTCTGTTAGGGGTACGCAGAAGGATGCACGTGCTGCAGCAGAGCCAGGTCCTTCGTTTCAGGCTGGCCAGCTCATATCAGCTAATTTTGGAGGCCAGGCTGGGAGGTGGAGGTCACGGCTATGGAGCTGTCATGAAGCACAGCCAGAACTGGCTGGGCATTTCCCAGAATGAAGCAATAACGAGGATGTAGGTGGCATCAAGGGCAGGAAGGTGACAATGGTTTTCACCCCATGTGTAAAGGACTGATTCCTTCTAAACAAGTAGATTGTCAAGAAAGGGGCAAACAGTAATAGGAAAGGATGCATATGGAAGGTTTAACAGTGGTTCAGGACTGATGGATCTGGAGCATCCCAGGCATTTGACTGAATGGGACCAACCTGCTTCCAGCAGCTCATGGCTGAGTACATTTAAAAGAGTAGTATTTGGGCTCGGGGCACACTGTGCTGTTTCAGACATGAAGCTGTCACAGCACACAACACCCTTGCTGCGGTGACAGCCCCATGAAAGCCTGCATCAACAGCCCTTGGGTGTTTACCTTGACAACGCTCCAGCGCGTTGCTTCGCTTTGGGCCGGGGGAGACGCGTTCCGAGCGCTGCGCCTCGCTCTTGTGAAATATTATCCGCTGAAGCTAAATGGATGTTTATTTTAACAATAAGAGCTCGACACGAGGAGAACCCCTGATGGACTTCTACAAGTAAGCTATTACTGGTCGTAGCTAAGAAGCAAGGGGAGAGCAGAACAGTGCATGGGCTTAATGTGGGACTGCACCAGTTTATACAAACATTCGGGCCTATTTTATGCACCAGTCACCTTCCTTGCAGCACAAAGACACACCTAGAACACATTGCCCACGATGCCATGTTTGCCATGCAGGTCGCACAAGTTTTGGGTCACAAATTCTGCCCTTGGAGATGAGCAGTGCAGCTCAGCAGCTCAGCCTGGATACGCAGATAGATGCTCATTCAGCTCTACATCCTGACCTGGGATTTCAAATTCACTCTCAGTTCATGATTTTCCACCACTTTGATTAGGTTTGGACTTGTCCTTTATTTTCATTACTTAACTTAGTGCCGTTATCAGTTTACAATGGAAGCTCGGAGCCAGCCACACAAGTCACTCCACATTTTTTTCACACAACCAACTTACGAGAGAAGTTTTTAAATCCTAACTGGAGAGTGGCAAACTTCCAAAAGAAGTGGAATTCAGAATTGCTATGGAGAAACATCCAAAAAACTTGGGCATATCTCCAGAGTTTATCAAGCCCARACACAACTGGCCTCTAACCTGGCAAGGCAGTAAGTGAACCCAAGATGCCAGCTGGACATGAAACAAGAATACTATCTTGGGTRGTAGCCTTGGGCTTGTAGTTTTGGTCTAAGTTAACAACCACAAGTCCAAAGGTGGTTATGTTAYCACCTCATAAAAAGTTTGGTGTGAAGTTTCATCATTTCCTAGAACAGAAAAGCTRGAGGGACACACTTGCTCCCCTGGCCTGATCTCCTGAGGACCCAACTCTGGCCACTGCAGGCACAAATCAGGTTCCACTGAGTAACAGGCACGAAGAGSAGAGCAATGGGAAGGGCTGCAAGGCTGCAAAACTCAGCTGATGAAAAAGGGCTAAACGACTGGATTTGTGCAGGGCATGAACAGACCAAAGGGAAAGGTGCAGGGGAGCAGCTGGGAACACGTGGTGATGACTCTAGGAAATTGCTCCCTAATCTGTTACAGGATGTCCTATTTTTTTTTTTTTTAATCTCTGGGGAAAGTCTTTTTCCACTGATAGATCTCATTTAACTTTCTAGTCTTTATTACTTAAAATACAGGCAAGGAATGTTTGCATTTCTTCTACCAGGGGATAGAAAGGGAAGACCTTTTTTTTTTTTTTTTTGAAACAGATTTCTGTCTTTTGCTAATCCCTTTCATTAGCATCCTTCCCTCCATGGAGAGACAATAGATGGACAGTGGAACCCTCTGCATCTCCAAATTTCTCCTCTGTAAACTGGACCATAGATATTTTAAATGCTRTGAACTGGTGGCTCATCGATCTCCGATCCCCTTGCCCCAGCACAGAACTGAGTGTTGAGTGAATAGCAAAACAAGCCTGTAACAGCCCTGCAACCGGGACAGGATCAGAGGCCACAACAGGGGTGTAATCTAAGTAAAAACATTGTATCTGTCTGTTTATGGATCTAATAAATTATGTTGGAATGGTGCAGTTATAAATCCAGGCTGTCCAGTAAACCTAACAGCTAATTTGTCAGCTGCTCGTCTCGCCATCTGACGAGCCGTTCCAATTGTTCCCCATGCAGATAACAAGGTGCCTTACAAATCTCTTGGTTAAATGTCATTTGTTTCAGTGCCATAACATGCTATGGATCATTGCTCACACACAGTAACCCAATTATATTAACCTGTGCAGCAATATGGTGTAATGACATGACATTAATGCGAACACTTCAGAGGTTTCCAACCATTTGGTCTTTGCTTTTGCAGTCCGTGTTTTTCTCCTTAAGCATTTTTGCCTTCTTTCTTCTCTCCTGCAGTGCTTAGGGGCAAAGCAACATCTCAAATCAAATCTAAAACATAGTAGTTTCCCAAATAACTGAAACTCTTCCTTAGCTTGGAAAGTCTGATTGAGTCATATTGCGTGTTGGAATCCCTCCAGATCACAASTATTGCTGTTCTTTAGGTTGTGACTTCCCTTTGGTATATTTACAACAATACTTTTTAAATACACCCCCTTATATTTCTTCTGTATTAATCATGTGCTTTTTGTGCTTTTACAGTCACAGGGGAAGATAGCATTTTTAAAACACACACAAACAATCCCCCCCAGCCTCCTGAAAGGTGAAACTGTTTTTGTTTTCCACTCCTGAAAGAATATTAACTAAATAAGTAAGCAAGTCACTTGGCTGATTTGCCTTCAGTTTACATTGCTGCAATAGGCAGCAACTGAGTAATAAAATGGAAACAATAAGATAAATTTTGGAAAAATTATGTAGTTCAGGCACCTAGGCTTCTGGGTGAATTGAATAAAAGAGGTTGAGGGGATTATTCTATAATAATGAACAGGGGAGTTTTTTTTTTTAATACAAGGCAAATGAGTTTTAAATTACTGCTGAAAATCTCATTTCTTTTTATTTTTAAGAGCAAACTCAAAGCCTGCTGCCTTATTTCTCCAGCTGTCACTGGAAAAAGTCTCCCCGGTGCTGTAAAGATGGGTGCAGCAGAGTAACCGGCTTGTTCAGAGAGGGATGCAATCCTATGGAGAGATCTGAAGGATTTATAGCTGGGCTTCATGGTGGTAGCTGTTTTCCATCATTACGATGTGTGGCAGGATATGGGTCAGATTCTGGCACTTTGGTGGTCCTTCACTCTCCAAGCGCTTTGCTGTTGAAGGTGACACCAAAAATGGAGTAAAGTGCCCCAAGTATGAGCTCAGAATATGTGCCCGGGTTTCTGTATATTTATGTCTTTTTGTTCAGCTTCTGCAATGAAGGCAAGTAACCCTCTTGCAAGCATCAGGCTAAACTTGCTGATATCAGCTAAACTGCGCTTCCTCCTCTAGCAAGAGTTTTAGTAAGTAAAGAAATAAAGAAACTCGTCTRTGACAAATCTTACCTGGCACAAACGTATTTTGATCTGCCCGCCACAATCTGCAGCAGCCACATCTAAATATTATGAAGAAATATGTGGTGATCAGCTCCAAATACATGGCCTGTAATGTATACTTGCTAAATTCTTTCCATTGTGCTGTTAAATGCATCCAGCTGTCCATACGTTAAAGTTAAATATACTGTACTATAAAACTGAACTGAGAGTGGAAACTATTAAAATAAACCCAGCTATTTCCCTGTTCCCCCTCTCCCTCCCAAGCAAGTATATTTTAGTTGGGGAAGGAGGAGAGTTATAACAACAATTATTTGAGGTGGTGCATGGCAATGTCAGGGGAAGAGTGACAGGGAGCAGCCCCCATCTCTAGAGCTAGGAGAAATGAGGGTGAGTGTTCTGGATGACGGATTTATAAATGAACAAAAATGTTTTTTCTTTAAAAAGAGCTTTGAGAGCCACTCATGCAAACTAAAAGCTGGTTCTGTTTGATTTCTTAGTTATCATTAACTGCAATGAAAGGGCTGAGATACAACAGCGAGATGAGTGCGAGCGGGAATGATTCACAGCCCTTGCGAGTGGCACAAGTTCATCACTCGTAGCCTGAGATTAGATTAGCAAAATTAGAACTTTCTTACACAGGGACTGGAACAAGAGCAGTATGATGTAAAAGGTATAAACAACCTAGGAGAAAATAGTTTTTATCTAAGTTATTTTCATCCCATTTTTTCAAGAAAATGAGGTGCATGTTGTCTGTCTGACATGTAATTCTGTTACTTCTTTTTAAAACAGAAAAGCAGAAGAGAGATATCAAACACGGTGCTTCTGCTGAAGGAAGGGTAATTACAGCTTAACCCTTATCTGTTTTGATAGGTAGCAGACAGGTGGCCAAGTGGGCCACTTGCCCAGCCGCGGAGGCAGAGGATGCAAGAGGGAGTTGGGAGATCATTTTCGCTGGGAACACAGGCTATCTGTCAAGGATGTGGGACACAAATCTGTAGGAAAACAGGTTTTATCAGTTCTGCTGCTCACAAAACAGCTTGTCTTGTTTAGTAYGGATAGGTGGGAATTGCCAGTTTTGACAGGAAATCTGGTCCATTAATAAGACGCCAAGTTTAGACTGTGGTGAACATGTCCCTAGAGGTTAAGACATTGTGATCTCTTCTGAGTGTTTGATTCTGGACCATTTTCTTCCCAAATCACTATGGATGGAGTCCAAAGTGAATATACTTCATCTTTCTGACCTGGTTTTGTTTAAAGCAATGCCTATATGGAGCTGGGAAATATCTCCTGGGCACGGTGGGATCACGGGTATCTTGCAGCCCACTGGGATCCCCAGCAGCTGGAGAAGAGGACCCCTGTTCCCAAAAGCAGCCCCTAGTCCCAAGCCCTCCACTGGACACTTAATTCATGGTAAATCTTCCAAAAGTTTAATTATGCACAGCTGTGTTGGATAACATGCTTATTTAGAAACAGATCTGGATGGCAAGGCAGGGACACATGCAACAAAATGGACCGGTGACCCTTTTCCCCTTCCTGGGTGTGAGCATGTGCTAAGCCTAAGTGATGGACCAGGTCAGATGAAGATTCCCGCTTGAACAACCTTGGCTGAACTACTGCAGATCAGTTTTGTCCTCCAGTACCTCCCAGTGAATAACAAATATTAAATTAAAAAATAAAAATAAAGGAAGCTGTTTGAGCATTACATTTGCAGCACACCAGATGCTCTGTGATGTTTTTGAGCTTGTGCTGCTGCCGTGTGATACAAACACCAGCTGTGTTATACCTCTGCAAGTGTCTCGCATGCAGGAAGGGTGGCAGTGTGCTGTTAGTGACATTCACCTGTAGACCGTGGTGAAAATGATGGATTTTCAAATAATAWTCAAGCTACTTAAATGCCTTTAGAAGCCCCATTTTCAGAAGATTAAAGAGCTAGAAAACTAAATCTCATCTACAGTTTGTGATATTTCGGTCCAAGTTTTAAGATCATACAGTGAAATTTCAGAAGTCCYTTGTCCCGCAGGAGTCCACTGCTATGCAGGTATCAGCTTGCATAAATATATATAAAGTCCCACAGTAGGTAAGCGCAAAAGAAAGGGAGTCTAGGGCTGAATTAGGCTCTCTGGCAATGTCACTGTGTCCTCATATTTCCTCTCAGGTGTAAAGTAGGGAGCAAATAACTGAGCTTCTTGAAGGAAATCCGGCAAAAAAAGTAAATAAGTAACTCCAAGGGAAACTGTTGAGGATAACAGATTTGGGCAAATCCTACTACGGGGTAAAGAGGGATGTGGGTCTTGCTAGAAATTAGTCTGTTTCTCACTAAATATGAGGCTGCTTTATACAAATGAGTTAGTGACCACTGTCACATATGCAAGTGAGAACATTTCCTGGTGAGTAGGCCTGGAACTGGGCTTCCTATGTCACATTTTCTTGAACTTTGCAGATTAAAAAAACTACAAAAAGAGCAGAAAAAAAATACACCAAAAGCAGGTATGGGTTTTTCCTCTGTGCTCATGGAATCACTGAGATTGTTGCTGTTGTTCGCGGTCTGAAAATTCCAAAACTCTTTTTTTTTTCCTTTCTTTCCCCAAAATGTTCCTATCTGTAAACACTGCAAAAACATGCATTCAAACAGTGACTTTCAGATCATAAATGGAACATGCAGGCACTGATCTTCTAAGGGTGAAAACACTCTGTGGATTGATTGTACTTTGCACAAGAAGCAACAGATTTAAAACGCATAAAGTAAGATATAGAGAAGAGGACAAAAATTTCTAAAGAATAAGTAACCAAGGAGCCTGGAAATAAACTGCCCAGGGGGAATATCTAATTGCCCTTCTCCCAGGAATTATTGCTTCCCCCAAATGCTCTGGCTCCTCGCTCTTTAAGACAGATACCTCTCAACAGCAAGGTGCTCCATGGATACCATGAAATAATCCACTTAGTCCCCAGTTATTTAATGCTGCACAATTATCTGGTTGCTATTTGTCCTCTGGTGGCCCAGGCAGCAGCAATACAGCATTTCTGAACCCTCGAGTATGTCTGCATGGTGAGTCGCTGCTGAATGCTTCGCAGTTCTGCAAAGGTCAGGGCGCAGAGGGTGCTGTGAGGAGCAGGAGACTGCAGAGATGTTTTAGGGTGAAGAGTGATGGATAGATCAGCTTGCCAAGTGATGGATAGATCAGCTTGCCAGTGTGCGTGGAGGTAGGGCTAAGGAGAGCTAGTCACTTTTTGAGGTTTTGCCTCTCCCCCCAAAAAAAGAGGGAGATGGTGGAGAGAGATGGTTTTGTTTGGAGATGCCCCACACACATCATTGACACTTTCCTTTAGCATTCTTTGAGACAAATACTCCTCTGTCACACTTAACACACTCAGCCTGCACAGGAATAGCACATAAAAGCAAAAMCAAGCCATGTTAAAATACCCTAGGATCAGACTAGCAATTGCTTTTGTAGCTCTGGCGGCCTGAAATCCCTCTCTCGTGTCGTATGCTTGAGCTGGGAGTGCAATGTGCTGCTTGCCAAGTGTCAGTTTTCAGGAGTATTTGGTATCAGTCTACAACGATCAAAAGGAAAATTAAAGGTGAACTAGAATAATCTGTGCAGCAGAGAGTGTAAATGTGTGAGATAAGACGAGTTTGACACCGGTCCAAGTTGCTTCCTTTCTCTCCTCCCTYCCTAGTATAGATAAAAATGAAACTTTTCACAAATCATCTATTAWCTTCTCGTAACCATCTCTAATTTCTCCTCTTCTTGCTCACTGATTCCGTGGCATACTTGGTTTGATTTTTCCATCAGGGGAAATCTTTATTTTAAACTGAACAAGCACAWGTTGAACTTTGCCATGGATTTTTATCTAGCAGTTTTTAATGGCTTCTTGGACCAGCTTTCGGATCAATGTGCCCAGCACCTTAGAGAGAAGGGAATCATACCCCTTTACACCCATTTCCTAGCTGAAGTGAYACAGCCTTCCTACTTACACAGCCTCTTTCTTGCTCCAGAAGTATTTGACTCTCAGTTTGCACAAAGGTGCTGGGGAACCACATTCCCATATCCCCCATGACTGGCTTTGCTCCAGTCCTGCTGGAAAACCTCCCTTTGGGTTTCCCACTGACCCACGGCAGACACAGCTGGCACAAATCCTGCCAGTCGGGACCATGCCGATGCCAGCGGKGCAAGGCTGGGATTTGCAAAGGAGTTTGGGGACCGATTCCTGCTCAAAGGGTCTGGCAATAGGACACTTAATGCTGTATGGCTTTGCTGACAGTCCATTTCTTGCTAGGTTAATGGTGTTACTGAGATTATTTCTCTTCCCTGGATGCAATGGTTTTATAAAAGGTGTGAGAGCAGAGCCCATGACAATCCTTCACCAGATTTGAAAACGGGATGATTTTGGTTCAGTTCTTGCAGCATTTGTTAGACTAAGTAATTTGACAGARTGAAGGCTGTTGGCCTTTGCTCAACCAGTAGGTAAATAAGAGACTGGCTGCTTTTTCTTCTGCCAGCAATAAAATGATGCATCTACAAAGGGCACAGCACATTTTCACTTCCATTCATTCCTCCTGATACCCGTTTCATTGGAAACATGAGGATTCCCCCATCCGACTTTTGCTGCAAAGGATGTGTCATATGTAGAGCTGTGTGCTTAAACAGCAGCAGACAAGTCAGCATCAGAAGCTGAAGGTGAATGCCATGTCATTGCTAGCACGCCCGCAAGCATTGCAGAAAGACACGTGGTGATTAAAGCACTGGTTTTCCCCAGTCCTGCCACTGACTTTCCTATGACCTTGCAGCAGATATACAAATACCTGCATGTCCCGTTTCTCTTCCCATTCACTCTACAAGCATCCAGTCTAACTGTTCATTTCTAGCCTTGACCTACGTGGTGAATTTCTGCTGTTTAAAAACAACATGAGGACAGAGGCAAAGCTGCAGTTCAATTAATTGCACAGGGATATTTTTGGATGGCTGCAGGGAAGCCCAGTTCAGTTTGTGCCCTACTATTTGTTCTGCAACCAAATACTTCCAGACTAAATTTTGGGGGACCCTCTGTGGTGACTGCACGTCCATGCTGCTGAACTACTCCCAGGCAGAGACCTGAGACTTGCAAAGCTGCTTTTGCCCATGTCACTTGTAATGCTTCGGCAGAGGTCAATATTTGTAAGGAGATGAAATCTCTGATGTACTTAACTGTGCAGGCAGCCCGCCACTGCATACTGACAAAGCATTTCCARGGAAGATTAAGGTTTAGCTACGCTTTAATTAGGGAACAAGGGAGAATTATGGGTCTGTCTGCCCGCATCCAGGAGCTTCAGAAGAGAATCCTCCCTCCCCTCTAATGCAAGAACCCTTAATAGGCATTTCACGGGATTTTTTCCTGAATGTAGATTCAGAAGTTATCTCCAAAATAACAATTAAAGGTCTATTAATGATAACAGACAGTCTGGGAGATAAAGAGATTTGTACAAGTTGTTTTCTCTAGGAAGGGGACAATCCAGAGAGAACTTTCCCCCCCAATAAGCATTTATCTTGTACTCAAGTCCRCCGGCCAACTCCCCAGCCGATATCAGTCACATTTGCTGCCCTGGCCTCAGCAAAGCTGCAGTGATTGCCACCAGCTCAAGACAGGGCTGTTAGCAGAGCACACTCAGCAGCTTCTGCACTTCTTGGGTATTCAAAAGCTCTAAGCAGCTATCAGGAGCGATGGTTTATAGCTGCCTTGTGACTGAATTTCAACCACCTCTTTCCATCCTGTGTAAAGTCACTTTGCTTTCCTTTAAACAGCAAGGCACYTCTACCAAGCTTCGTTCTTGCTCCCTACAAGGGAATCAAGAGAGAAGGAAAAGAAGATGCTGCCACTTAAAATAGATAGATAAATAAATAAATAAATAAACAAAAACAAATCTCAAGCTGGTCCAGTTGGCTAGGGCTCAGATTCCTGATGTCCACCTACACAAGCCTTTGACGGATTGATTTTATTTACCTATTTATTTTGCAAAAATCCTAAGCGGGGAAAGCCATGAAAAGAAACACTGTCACTGGAAAGTTAGTCATTAACAGACGTGTGTCTCCCAGGCAAGACAGAGATGCTGCAGCCTCTCTGAAGTCTGCATGTCATTACAGAAGTGTGTTGTGCTGTGACAGACATGGGAATTTAAGACAGATCTGTTCCCTGCCCAGGCTCTCCTCTGCTTCTGCAGTGTTTATATGGGTTTGCTGTGCTATATCAAGCTTTCAGTATCAWATGCACAAAGTACTATCCACACGCATCACCCGTCAAGAAAGATTAACTTTTCACTGCACAGCAGCACAGAAATRCTCCCAGGGCAAAGCAGGACTGCCCAGACAAGGAGTTTTCTTCTTTTTTTCCACTGTCTTCTCATTAAAACTSTAAGTGGCTGATGGAAACGGCTTACCTAGCAGAGAGAGGACTGGCCAAGAACTAATTTGCTGCAGGAAATGACCCTCCACATTCCCATTGTGGTTCTAGATAGAACAATGATTTGGCACTACATTGATAGCGCTTAAACTACTTTGCTGAATCAAGTCAGAAGCTAGAATTGGATTAAAAACATAACCGATTTGGGATATAATGTCTTATTATGTTGTACTGTGGCTGCTCCTGAAGGGACAATTCCTCATCTCCTTCTCTTCTAAATCCTTGTCATAGCCAGTCACAATCTCCCAATGGAATATAACTGGCAAGAAGGCCCAGAAGGCCCAGAATTTCCCCAGTGGTCTGGATTTCAGCTGTAATCAGGTTCAGTGCTGTTGACCTTGACAGCGCAAGTCATCAGGCCTCTGACACCCAGCCATTTGGGCCAAACCCTTGAATCCTCAAGGATTTGAGTGTCCATCACAAAAAGATTGAGGCCTCCTGGTTGTAGTGTAGGCTTGGTAGGCCCCAGAGTCCTTCTGCCCCACCATCACCTCTGCAGGCCACTGTGGTGGCTTCATGTGGTGGCTCAGGCAGGGCTGATTTGGGGACATAACCACGTTTACTTCCCCAGGCCATCCCCCTTTAGCACCGTGTATGTCCTAGAGACCTGACACAGCATTTCTTCCCTCCCGTGTTWCAAGAGGGTGCAGAGGGAGGTGGTAGGGGAACACTGGGCACCACTGACCAGCCAGAGATCGCACTATGAAACACTAGAAAACAATCCCCCCATCTCTATTACTCAGATATGCATGGCCTTAGTGGACTCAGGCAAGGAGAAATCATTTGTAAGCACAAAGCTGTTTTGATGTCTCTGGGCCTATGYTCCTCCAAGGAGCTCAATATCAGACTTGGAGGCATTTCCCTCTGGGCAAGATCCATAGATATACGACATATCTAAATTAGCTTATATATTCCCAGCATGTTAATGAAACTAGACCTAAAAGACTAACCAATAATCAATACTAGTGTGCATTAATATTATGTACCAGTGACCTGACACCCTTACTTTACATGGTTGATGTCATTTTTCAGTACGATTTTCTTTTGTTACATGCAACACCCAAGTGGGATGACTTAACCTCACTTTGAAACTCTAGCAACCTTAAAAAGATCGCCTTTTGGTATTATTTTAGGGATGATTCACTGCAAGTAGCCATTAAAACAATTTATCATGTGGCATTTCAGAGCAGGGCTAMAAGAAGAGACGCATGAGTTCAAAGAAGGAGCTATCGCTAAACTGCTGTTTCCACAATTAGTGTGCTTCTTTCCGCAAGCAATACATGAGAAAAGCAATTTTCCAAAGAGAAGGAAAAGCACATTGCGCTGACAGGCGGGAAGCAAAGAGATGGGGAAAATTCACTGTTTGATGCCCTTAATCCTGTTATCTGTAGAAGCATCAAAAAGCAGGAGGGCAAGAGCTCCCAGAACAGGAACAGAAGAAAAGAATGTATTTTCTTCATGCCTTTCCTCAAATGTTAAACCTACCTTTTATTTATGTCATTGTGCCAAGATCTGCTTACACAGAAGACATGAATTGCCTGACAGTGATGACAAGCTTAGATATATCACTCATGTGTGAAGGCGATGGACATACCAAAACTTAAGAGATTGATGATCCTCAGATACTGGGACAACTACCAAAGGAAGAGTTTCAGCTCAGGCTTCTCTTACAGTTAGCATCTGAAGTTTATTTTTCCAGAGTCATTTGATACGTAAAATGAGATCTGGTGTTCAGCCTGGGAAATATGGAATATCTTGGCACTGCGTATTATTTTCCTATTTTATCGACGGGAAGAGCTCTTCTTCTGTTTGTTTATTCTTCTCCTCAAGTAGAGTAAATTCCTTGCACATGATTATGATGCTAAAAAAAATAACGTGCACTTGAAAGGGCAAAAGGAACCTATTTTACTGCACTCCATGCTCCTAGTACACCAGACACTAACTTCTGCAATGTAAGACATGTGTGACCTATTTGTTCTAAGATACAAGCAGGCAGTATCGAAGAACTAATGTGGTTTAGCTTGATATGACTGGTTCTGGATGGAGACACAGAAGTAATGTATTAAACCTCTTTTCCTCAGCCACATAGAAACACCTCCCACCAAAAAAACGCTACCATCAAACCAGAGTCATTTTTTTTAAAGAAAAAAGCGATTTTTCACATTTTAATAGCTTTCATTCCATGTCTTAATAAATGCGTGTTTGTTGATTTGTGTAAGCATGATGTAGGATTCTGCAAATGAATGTAATCTGCAACAAGGGGATAGCTAACCACTAGCTAACACTTTTGAATAATGAATCCCTACTGTATCAGATGGACGCAATTCATAATAATTCCTTGCTTTTCTCATTTTGTCGTGTACAGTAGCGATTAATCAATTTGCAGTGTTATGTCACCCGCAACAAATTGCTAGCACCAAGACAAATTTATTGCTTTATGATAAAAGAACTTGTTTAGGTAGAAATAAATTAAATTTGGGGGTTGTTATTTGAGTTTGATGTTTACATATATGACCCATGCAGCACAGGCCAGCAGAGGTAAGGGTATCCAATTATTACTCCGGTGTTTTGAGGATAGTTCAAAGAGATGCAAAGCAAATGATATGTTTGTACAGCTAACTAGTCCTTGAAGAGAACGAGTCCTCCWGGGAACTCTCGGTAACATCAATGAGACTCTTCACAAGAATTTGGAGGGATTATCAGGGAGCAGAGTCRTGTGTTCAATGTTTCTTCCATTTTAAGATGGTTTGATACACTTTGTTCTTGGGGACCTAGAGGAGAAGCAGCTCCCAGAACTCTGACAAGTGGCGTTTTTACAGCTCTTCTTCTGAAGGTTGTGTTGCTTTGTGGAAAAGGACCAAGCAGAAATAGGTTGGAAAAAAAAGGAGACACCAGGAGGGATCTGGCCACCAGCATGTATGTGCTGTCCTGCAATCCCTCTCTGCAGACCACATAAATGTGTTGCACTAACATTCACAGCTGTGCTTGCAATAGCCCAAGATTCAATAGCTTGGATTTTAGCAGTGTTTATTTGCTCTCGCTCATTCAGCTGGACTCAGACTCTGGGGTAGCTTCCCAAAGTGCTCAGCTGAGGTGCCCAGCCCCAGGGGTACAAATACTGATTTATTTCTGGAGATAAGAAAGTCCAAGGCACAGTATTTTATTTTATTTTATTTTATTTTATTTTATTTTATTTTATTTTATTTTATTTTATTTTATTTTATTTTATTTTATTTTATTTTATTTTATTT
>NW_020455532.1:9345170-9354735 GCF_003342845.1 Nothoprocta perdicaria
GAGGAGAGGAGAGGAGAGGAGAGGAGAGGAGAGGAGAGGAGAGGCATAAAACTCTGAGCAAGCATTTGCCCAATGAAAGGCAAACACAATTTGGGAATTAGGGTAGATAAGGTCTGATGCACTCTTAAGATTTAGGTCAAAGCCTGCCATTAAATCCAAGTTTCACCAGACTCAGTGAGTTTCCCCAGATTTTTGCTAGCATAACTAGTCTCAAAGGGTCCTGATGTTAGTCAATGACAGCACAGTAATGGTCTATTAATTAAGCAGCTCCTATCAACACCCGCGGTGCAGTTTTATTACCCATGACGGCAACCAGCTTTTGATAGCAATCTGCCCCCAGAATCAGGTGAGGAAGTCTTCACGCTTGCTGAAAGTCATCATCTCTAACAGTATCTGATGAAATCAAAAGCCATTTCATGAAGATTTCTCACCATCAAATATTCCTGAAACAGAGATTAGAGGAAAAAAAAAATCCCAAACGTCCCAAATTATCTCATTTTTGCATCTTGCACCTGGTTTGGCTTAATGCATCAGCTCCCTCAGCTGCCTACCAGAGGCTTAGAAGAAAACAGACAGTAACAGAGAGCTGGGGGATTGTCTAGATTAATGAAATTCTAGGTGTAAAAGAAGCCTAAGCATTATTATGAGCTTTTGCGTTTGTGTTATGGCAGTTTTGCTGTGTCACACCCCAGTCCCAGCCTCCCGGTGCCGGTCACGGTGCGGTGCATGTCTTACACACACAGATCTGTGTGACAGCGAGAGGTGTAAATGCAGCATGTGGGTAAACATAGCCCGATTAATTTGAAATAGCTGCCAATCAAGGGTAGCTACTAATTTCAGCGTGAGCGAGCCACCMAGTGCCTAACTGGTGTCCCTGGATGGCCCCAACAGCCCAGATCTGGCCCTGGCCCTGCTCCCCAAGCGCGAGTCCAGCTCAATGCCTTGGGTATGTCCAACAGCGCGGGCACCTCTGATGGTTATTGGCCACATTTAACCAAAGTGGCAAAATGTGAAGCAATGAGGAGGGCGAAGGACTTGGTTTGGTTACACCAGCAGCTCAGCCCAGCTTCATGCTGTGTCAGGGTGACGCTCTGGGTCCTCTTTTCTCCTTTAAAATGTGTATACAAACTTTGCAAGTGTTCAGGACTACATTTTTAATTGATCTGTTAAGGCAAAAAAAAATTAAAAGAGGGTAACAATCATTTTTTAGATTGAAAAGTGGGGAAATAGCACTGAAGTATACAGCTGCTTCAGTCAATTAATTGGCAATATTAAGTCCTATAAAATAAGTTTAAAGACACACTTAAAGCTGGGCTGTCCTTAGGCACAAGTTGGGAGGGAACTGTGTTGCTTTTAGAGTGAATCAATATTTTGACAAAGCTGATATTTATGCTTGCACATTTGCAGCCCTTTGCTGCCCACATGGGACTTGGCTTCACAAACATGCGTTGATAGATGCATATTCATTAACCTTGCAGTTGGATAATCCAGGGAAAGATGGAAAGAAGGAAGGGAGAAGGGAGAAGGGAGAAGGGAGAAGGGAAGGGAAGGGAAGGGAAGGGAAGGGAAGGGAAGGGAAGGGAAAAAGGAAGGGAGGGAGGGAGGGAAGGGAGCAAGGAAGGAAGGAAGGAAGGAAGGAAGAGCAGTGCTGTGGTATATCAGGCTTATGGAGTCATTTATGGTAAACATGATGCGAGTGTCTCAGCCACACTCCTGCTTCAGAAACACTGGCCTCACATCCCCCCATGTCAGATGCAACACAAAGAAAGGAGCCTCACTCCCAGCTAAATGGAAAAAGGGAATTAGTAGGATGTTACTTATTCATTACTGCCACTTTAATCACTTAGAGGCCCAATTAAGTGTAAATCATCAGTATTAAGTTACTTTCTCCAAGCCTCCGCACTGCGCACATGGCTGGATTTGGAAGGCTGGAGGTGGCTGGAGGTGGCGCGAGCTGGAAAAGGCCATGGGAGGCTGGTTCCCCCCTTCCCCGTGCTGTGAAGTTGATAAATGAAGGCTGCGTTCGAGGTGCAGCAGTAATTTCTGTAGTGCAGTCAAGTGCTAGGTGCCTGGTCCCCAGCGAGCGATGAGGGCAGCGGCCCCGGCGCCGCCGCCGCATCCCCCGGGCTGCCCCAGCACCAGGAGCAGCTCCATTTCCACCCGCAACCCTCTGCATCCATTAACGGACAAGGAAGGGGCAGGGGGGGAAAGCAGCTCCTGTTCCCTAACCAGTTATTGTCCTAATCTCTCCCRAAGAGCAAACGGGCTTAGGAGGCATTTTAAAGAAATGATGTAATATCATCCCTTAAGATACCTTCCTCTTCCCTTTTTCTCCCCTTCTTCCCAGGGATGAAATTTCCCCAGCGACCTAGATCGCTGTCTGGGAAGCATATTTCCTTCTAATCGGTTTTACAGCTCTTTTAAAGTAATATGTCAGATCATTTTCTCCATATACATAGTTAATGAAAGTAACCCTACAAATTCATTTTAAATAGATGGAAGTTGTTATAACCCTGATCTGGAATTTATTACATTCATTACAATCTTGCTGAAGTAGGTAATGTAATGGACTATTACTTTTATTATCTTTTTAATCCCTCAAAATTATTAGGAACTGACTAATATTTGGCATCACCCTGTTAATGTTTAAACAGAAATTGATATCTTCATTCATCTAATAAATGATGGGGTCCTTTTCTGCCGAAGGATGAAAGCTGGTGACTTTTTTTCAACCTCAACTAAGCCGAAAGATTTCAAAGTAAAATCATAAACTGACAATGTAATATTTTTATTAAATCTGCTCTTTTAGCAGGTTGTGAGAACATTTTGCAGAGTGATTTCCATGGCTCTGGACTGTCCGAGGAAGTCTGGACCCCATCGGTTTCTGAGAGGGATGGATCAAGATTTTCCCTCTGCAGTCAGCCCCTCACTCTGCATTTTGCTTCATGACCAACATAAGCAAAATATTTCATAAAAATTTCCCTCCATCCCAGTCAAAACAAACTTTTTTAGCTTCTTTAGAGAAGAATTGTTCAATAGATGCATTAAACCGAGCCCCAGGGGTAACCAGGGGCAGTTTTGCCACCAACTCTGGCAGGAGCAGGATTCAACCCTGCTCAGATGCTCTTTTCCATACAGAACCTATCCTCTGGACTTCACTAAGAGCAAAAGCACCTTGTTTTACTGAGGGGGATGTTGGATACACTTTTCAGAGACACCTAAATGATAAAGTTGAATTTTTGGATGTTATTTAGATAAAGACTGTAACGATGCAAATAAGACACAAAAGAGATTTGCAAAAGCACCTCAATTTTATTTTAAATGGGTGATGATGAAGGTGCTTTTGAACCTGACATGAAATACGTATTTGTACTTGTGCATGACTTTCTGCATCTTTAAAAAAGGGGGATTGAAGTCACAACCAAAATTGCACTGACAAACCTGGCCCTTTGGCACTTCCAGAAATGTTACCCAGCCTGCAACCTTTGAATACATCCAAGCTGTGTTTTAATGCCTTTAATCTGCACCTCACCTTACAAGTGCTATTAATATTCATTATAGATTAAGGCCAAAATGAAGATAACAAAGAACTCCTTACATTTTCTTTTGAGTTAAAACTGAATTTTGCTGCACAGTGAAAATGAAAGACAAGAAAAGTTTCTTTGGACAGTAGCCCTAAACACCAGTTACTTTACTGAGTTTTATACATATATATATGTATCTATATATATTTAAATCYCTTTTTTAGTGTAATACAGGTGACAAAATTCAGATAGTTTGTCGCATGATAAAAGACCTGCAAAAGAGACTCACAGCATGGTTTATTTTTAATTGAGAAAAACGAAAATACAAGAATTGAGAAGCAACCTTGAAAGCAAAACATTTTCTGCAAATTAACCTGGCAAAATGAATATAAGATAATATGTATTCATAGTGGTAAAGATCCCCAAGCCAAAATACAGAAGATAAGTACTAGTTTCCGGGGGGAGCAATAAGGATATGAGCGGAATGGATGTGTTCATGCTGCTTTGGAGGAATCTTTGGGAATTGCACAGAGCGCACCCAGTGCTTGGAGAGCGGCTGGTGCCGTCGATGCAGCCGGGCTCTCTGCACTGGCTGCAATGACCTCCTGCCAGTTTGCACCAGCATAGGATCCGTTACCACCATAATCACATTGTGCCCTCGAATGTTCTCTCAGAGATCCATTACCATTTTAATCTTGTAAAACTGAACCTGATGCAGGTGCCTGACTGGAATAATTGCTGGACCATGCCAGTGCTGTTAGCCACAACCTGCGYTTAGATCATGGATCAGAGAGACACAAAAAGATGGGGCAGAAAGATGGGTTTTGCTGGGACATCTGTAAACCTAGAGACATTTTAAAAGGACATTTCCTTTCTGTGCCCCYAACAGTTGTATGAAGAAAAAAAATAAAAGAAAAAAAGAGGGGAAAAAGAAAACAATCAAATAAACAGATTTGGTATCTGGCTCACAAAAGAACAAGTCTCTGAGTTGCGCATTAGRGTGGACACTTTTTGGTCCTTCATTAGTGCTGCCCTTGCTTTATGATCTGCCACTGAGACAGACTAAAAGGCACAAGGGGAAAGAATCCTTTTTTTTTTTTTTGTATTTCAAATACTGCTTTAATAAGACTGAAAGTCTCTCTCTTTCTCTCCTTATAGCCCTACAGCAAATAAATGGAGGTGTCAGCCCAACACCCGTGTAGGTTTAAACTGAATGGAAGTGTCCTTTTGAAAAGCTTGTTCCGTCTGACAGTCCTGAATGTGCTCCTGCTGCAGTTCCTTTGAACACCCATCTTTTCTGTGTTGGTGCTCTGCTGACATGGCTTTTCGTTCAGTTAAAGATTAACAGAATGCTATAGAATGACAGGACTTTGTGATAACTTAATTGCACAAAACACAGTTGTTCCTATGCAAATCAGAGTATAATTGGGCTCGAAGAAATTGCTCTCTCCATGTAAAGATGGCGAAGTGGATTTTGGACACATACGGGGAAAAAATAATCTGCTACCTTTTATTGTACTTGAAAAACATAGTTCACAGTTTTTATGGTGAGTACTAGACATGTGCTTAATGACATGAAAGTAGTTGATTATGTGCGTTAAATATCCGACAAAAAAAAAGTCTGAAAGGTCTAAAGCCTCCTTATTTTATGTATATTTTAAGTGCTGACATAGAAATTACCATAACAATGTGCGAGCCCTGCGACACGCTCGTAAATCGTGGCTCGTGATGGACATCCCTTCCAAAGGTGCCTGGGCAGCAGCAAGCCAGAGGGCACAGCAGAAGCTCCTCTACATGAAAAAAAGAGGGAAACTCCCTGAAACTCTATTTTTGATATAATTAGGCTTTTGTTATGGTGAGTATGGAGCATCTTCTAAACAAATACCATAAAGCAGATAGAAAGGCGATATTATAATCGAAACGGGGGACCATTCCAGGGCAATTGCTGTTTACCCAGAGTAAAGTCCGTGCTAAAGAGCAGATTGTGAAAAACAAGGTTAGCGAGGAAAGTGGTGGGCACTGGCCACAGAGCCGGGTAATGCCATTTGCCAAACTATTTGAGACTCTACCTTTAACAATAGCTGGGGCTCATAAACCAAAGTACAGGGGCTAAGCCCTGCCTTGAGCCCGGAGGCTGCAATTACAGCACATGAGCCTCAGCTCTGCCTGGGCTCCACCGCAGCCTCCCGACCCTTTTGGACTGCTTAAGCACGACRGAATGGAAATGGGATTGGAACAGAAAGAGCCTCCCGAAATGAACTGCGCGCGCTGCGTTGTGGTGGCATGATTGATACTGGAGCATGTAGGTGTAATGAAACTGATGCTGTCTCTTCTGCACCTGTGATTTATTGAGTACAAATTTAAGATGAGAAAAGGCCCCATACCAGGAGCTGCATCTTCCCCCTCAAAGAGGGTATGGTCATCCATCACCAGCCATTGCAAAAGGCCCAATAGTGAGCGGCTCATCAGATGAGCCAATAGTCTCTTTGTTGGGATTCCTAACAAGTGTTGGATCAGCAAAAGTCTATTTAGGCTGGTGGACCTTTCAGGACCAATTTGTAGTGGGTCACTGATTCTGCTAGTGTATTATCTTCTTTACTACTAGTACCAGTTGGGCAAGCAGCAAAGATTAATGATTTTAGCTGCCGACTGTTTGTGGCAATCTACTGCTTCTGGACCAAAGATTAAGATTTTTTTGTGCTTTACTAGAAAGGACACACCTTTTATCCAGGACTCATTTTTATTTGCTGAGTTCTGTACAAATAATAATAATAAAAAAATAATGGGCACCTCAGCTGCCACTTTAATGGCAATAAAAAGGATTTTTGCTGGTGTATAGCACAACAGGAGAGATTTTTGCAGGGAATAATAAAACTCAAAGCTGAGCATAAGTTTCATTCTCATTGAGCTAGGGAATATGGCACAGAACAGCTCTTTTCCCAGTCCCACTCAACGCACTGTCCTGGGGTGCTGCAGTGATGCCCTTCCTCCTCCTTGAGAGGGTGCGAAGGAAATGGAGAAATGCAGAAATAGTTCCTTTTCTGGGCTCGTCTTTCATTATTTTCCAAAACAGAAATCCCTGTTGCAAWGGACTTATTCAGCAAATGTGCAAAGCACCTTGAGAGCTGTTCCCAGGAGCCTGGTTCTGTGCTGCGGCCCCTTGGACCAGAGGACTTCAGAGAAGCCCAGCTCTGAGCACCTTCAGTCACTTTGAAAGCCCATTTCCATAAGGGAATTGGGTGGTTCTGCACCATATTATCCCCAAGGCCATAAAACCTGGCAGTGCTGCTTATAACGGGTAGCACAACCTGGGAGCCCTGACTGATAATTTCCAAGCTGGGAGCCCTGACTGATAATTTCCAAGAAAACAAAGTACAGAGGAGAGAGGTCTGGTTAGATGTGTCTTTTTGGAGATGCTAGCTGCATCTACGTGAGCAGCTATACAGGATACTGGGCACTTTTAAGGGGAAATACAACTCACTGATGCCTTATAAAAGGAATCAGCGTTCCACTGCTCGGCTCCTTGCGGCCAGAAGAAGGGACAAACAGCTCCTGGGGAAATTAGAAATAGAAATACAACAACAAATAAGTAATTCTGCTGTTGGAAAGACACCAGCAAGCCAGCAGGATACAGGAACGCTGAAGGGCAGCATTTGTCCGCGTTTTCGTTTTTGTGTTTATTTGCCAATAAGAGCACAACGCGCTGAGACTTCCCTGGGGCTGGAAGGAGGTTGCAGCTCTGTCACGGGCAAAGGCCAAGCTGGCAGAAAAACCAGAGCGAGCAGCGGTGTGAGAACGGTGCAGAAACGAGCGCAATCCCTGCACGTGCCCAGCAGAAATGGATCTCTGCAGAGAGGCTTCAGGTGCGGATAGCCAAGGGCTCGGGACGCGGATCCCCGCGTGCTCCCGGGATTCTCCCACCCGCATTCACTGAAGGCAGTGCACGGCAGCATTTCTGAAGGAGAGCACAGGATTTCCCTGCAGCTGGAAAACAGGACAAAGCACCCAAGTGCGTGAAAAATGCACTCATCAAGGATGGGATTTTTAAAGGGAAGAGTTGTATAAATGACCTAATAAAAAACGGGATCTAATTGTTTCCACAACTGCTTCCGAAATTACCAGGGCCTTTTCTCCTCGCTTGTCATTGTTCACGGAGCCATAAATCACAACCCAGGAGATCACTCAGCCCTTGACAATTTGCAGCCATGCTCCCGAGTCTCACATTCGGCAGGGCCGAGATCACTGACAAGCTGTTACTTAAACACTTGACAGGTTCAGAATAGCTCAAGCTACAAGGATGCCATCAAGTAAAGAGCTTTTAATTTATTTTTCTTACACCCTTATCTCCTGGTCTTGTCGTGAGCGCTGTCAGGAAACATGGGTACTCCAGTGGAGGTGTTTCAAAATSTCTTCGTGAAATCTAACAGGAATATGAGTTTTTCTCCATGCTGGTTCCTGAAATATCGCTGCACACAGCTGCACTTAGCACCTGCAGGCTTTATAACCCAGGCTCTGCAGTTCTGTAAGGCATTAAAAGTCTCCCATTTTAAAGTGCACCAGTCATTTATTCCTAAAAGCCTCCCACGTGCTTCATGCAGGATGTCTTCTCACTTCAACTGCTAAAAAGCACATGCATCAAACACAGAAAATGGAGAAAACTAAATTTTAGGGAAAACATTGTCCTTTGGGAAAAGCGAACAGCCGCGTCTGCATCTCTCACCTGCTCATTTTGCCGTGGTGGACGAGCCTGTGGTGGCCCTGGCCCGTTCCCTAGGGATGAGCTGCTGGATTCGGGAGACAGGGCAGGTTTCCTGTCCCGTTCGGCTGCAGGAGCAGTGTGACGGAAGAGCAAAACAAACAGCATTACTGGCAACAAAGACACAGTGATGACATATATATTGTAAAATCCGGCTAGTCAAACACCAGTGGGTTTTTCTCAAATTTTATCCTCCGGATGACAAACACCCTCCTGTCTTTTGTTCCCCCAACAAAATTGAGCTTGCCCCTTTTGCAGCTGTATTTCAGTGCGTGGTCAGCGTTACAGACATGTTTTCACATTGCTCAGTGAACCCGGGCTGTATTTTAAACACACAAGCGCAGAAACTAGGGTGCATCTGGCACTTTGAAACATAACACTTGGAGCCTCTCTTCCCCACTCCTATGAATGGCAGAAAATGTCTTTCCCAGTCTGCTTCACAAATAATCCCACAATTTATAAAGTTCAGGCTCATTCCTCCAGACACTTTCTTGGATTTAAAGCTGYTAAACAAAGAATTTGATGGGAGATAGTAAAGCCGAACTCAAAACTTCAGACAAACTCCCTTGTCAGTTCTTCTTTTCGGGATAGGCATCCCACCTGTTGTGGCTTCTCTCTTCAAGGAAGCTCTCTGATATCYAGGGAAAGTAATAAACCCAGTTTCCCCAGTGAATCATCGGAACTGCCCTAACCTTTGCTCGGAAGGAACAAACACCTGCTAGGAAAGCAGRGGCTTGGAAACCATCTTTCCTGGCCCGTCCAAGAGATGCAAAGAAATGATTTCAGTGGTGGGACATCAGCACAAGGAGAGGCAGCGCTGTGGTGAAGCTGGGAAGCAACTGTACCAGGAACAAAGTGGGGAATTATCTATGGCAGCCGTGAAAGATGGGCAAATTAGGACTTCTATTTCAGCAAACAAGTGAGAAAAGGAATAATAATTTAAAAATGAGAGGGGAAAAAAAAAAAAGATCTTGGACTCGGATTGCTTCATGACAACTCGACTGCTGAGAGAGGTCACAAGTGGGCTGTGCTAGGAAGGTGTTAAGCACCAAGCTTGAAACCTTCATGAACCTGGGCTGGGAACCAAGCCAAGTCACCTCTCTGTGGATATGAAGGAGGAGAAGAGGCTTATGCAGAGCTCCATGCCACA
Organism: Nothoprocta perdicaria; assembly: GCF_003342845.1. Taxonomy (NCBI): domain Eukaryota; kingdom Metazoa; phylum Chordata; class Aves; order Tinamiformes; family Tinamidae; genus Nothoprocta; species Nothoprocta perdicaria. The sequence continues at coordinate 9,354,601 of NW_020455532.1, forward strand.
GGGCACTTCCCTGTGCCAGGCCCCACAGGGGTGTGGGAATGCTGCTTGGCTATGGGTAAATGCTGCTTGGCTTTGGAAGGGGTTTCTCTGTAGATTCAAGTCCTTCAGCTAGTGCACATTTTAGAAAAAAAAAAA
>NW_020455532.1:9354835-9365774 GCF_003342845.1 Nothoprocta perdicaria
AAAAAAGAAAAAAGAAAAAAGAAAAAAGAAGGAAAAAAAAAAGAAAGGAAAAAAGAAGCCTAAATGCAGAGATCCTTTGTAAACTGGGCAGAACAGCAACAACTGGAGACTTTCCTTCCATTTCACACTAGGCAGAGCTTTATTGCAACCAAGTTCAGGCCTGGATACAGCTTTTCGCCTGCTGAATTCGAAGGCGAAGTGCACAGCTGGCCGAGGCTCCAGCCTTCTGTATGCAAAATGGACCTGCCTTAAAGGAAGATCATCTCTCTGCTGATGACACTCAATAGCTGGAGCAAAACAAAAGGGCATCACGTGCRGTGCAGCTGGTCTGAAACTGCTCGGTGGAACACGGCTAGATGCAGAGCAAAGCCAAGCCACAGAGTGCTCAGATGCCTTTGCATGGAAACTTTGTGAAGCGCTTAGGACAACATGGCCCGAAGCAACGTGTCTTCATTAGAGCTGAGCAGAGAATCAGCCCCTGTGCAGAACCAAGAGTGAATGAACATGAAAGCATCAGCTGCAGCTACTTGTTAAGTTACCTTCATGAAAAAAAAACAGAATTTTGGAGAATATATTCGCCTTCATTTAAGTATTTATGTAGTTGTAGAGTGATGTCCTAGCTCTTCACAAGAACAGTTAAATAGGCACAGAGGGGCAAAGTGGCCTGAACAAGACCCCACAAGAAAACTAGTAGTGCAATAAAATTCATTTTCCCCAATTTCATCAAGTGTCCAGATTGCTGGAGGATCCTCGTTAAAACTTAGAGCAGTTTCAGTGGTTTAAGCATAGCAAGATGCTGGAGCAAAAATGTGCTTCTCCTCCTCGGCAAAAGTATCTCCCAACCCTTTGAGCGGGGAAGTTTAGGACTTCAGTGAAGTCCCTTGAACAAAGCAAAGCTTCTGGGGAACACATAAGCAAACGAGTTATTTTGAAAGGACAACTTAGTGCAATAATTGGCCTTCACAATGTGTTCTGCACTCTGATTACAAATGCAAACACAATAATTGAGAACAACATCATAAAACTCAAAAGGAAGCTGTAAGTCATATAATACATGGACATGTTCACTACTTGGTGCAGCAGGATGCCTCTGTGATGTTTTCTCCATGTTTAAACAGGGTGGAGTTTTGCTTTTCTTTCACAAGGTTAATTCCATCATAGTGATGGAATCCAGCCTCGCCACTTACAGGCCCAGGTCAATTAAAATCCAGCTTTCCAAAACATTTTCTCTCTTTCCAGATGACAAAAAAATCTTCTTCACCTTTGGAAGATAAAGGCAGCTCAAAGGGAAGAAAAAAGAGGAGGCCCTAGTGTGTTCTCTGCCTGTGACCTCTCCCTCTTGCCTGCAACAAGCAACTCCACAGGGAGAAGTGCAGAAAGGATCTGGGCTTGCTCTAGTTCTTTGTCCGAGCTGTTCTTGGGCTGATTTGTCCCTCATAGTGGTCCTCAGCAGAGGGTCCTCATGCCATTTTCTTCCAGRCACCTCTGTCTGGGCAGTGCAGACCAGTGGTGGCTCTTAATCTGTTGTGTCCATTTAAATAACTCTACCAGTGCTGGGGCATGGAGACATTCAAAGCTCCAGTTTGCAGTGGAAGAAGGGCAAATAATTTAGGCTTTTCCTCTGAATCTCTGGAAGGAAAAGAGTGAAAGAGGAGAAAGAGCTCAGTCCTTCTATGATGCTGGGATTCAGAAAGGTAAAGGGAGCATCAGGTTCTGACCTTTCTCAGGGAGAGGACAAGCACAAGACTTGATGGCGATGTCTTTTGTATGATGCCCCATCACCACGCACCAGTTTGGGCTGTCTACCTGCAAGGCTTTCCRTCTCCCACCAGAGAGAAGGTGCTCATGAAGGCTCCCATGTGCCCTCCAGAACACTCGAGAAGCCTGGGGCTTCATGTGATACCCCATTCAAAGCTGCAGAAGAGTCTATGAAGGTCAAATCAAGTCAAACAAGCTGCTCACAGGCTGTCTGAGGGTTTTCTACACAGCTGGAGAGCAGGAGGATCTACAGTATCCTGCAGAAATTCTACTTGCAGCTGTTGGGCRCTGTTCCACATGCCAGGTTTCATTGACTTCCCTTTTCCCCTCTTGCTCCTGTGTTCCCTGTTCCCATCCCTTCTCCCAGCCGTCCCACAGGTCATGCTCCTATGATCCAACTGTGAGATGACAGGGAAAGAAGCAAATGACCCAGAACCTATGTAACCTTTCAACTCTCGGATCCCTTTGTTCCTGGTATTCATCACTTTGCTGTCCATAGTCCACCTGCTGGCAGTCTGCAGCTCTTCCCAGGGTAGGTAGGTGAGGGATCCATATCTGCATCAGCTCCTGTCCTCTCCTTGGCCAACACAGCTTCTCCTCCCTTCTAGAGCCAAACCATGGTCCTACTCCAGCAGAGATATCAAAAAGCTTGGCATGGGATTATGCACCTTGAAAGTCCACCTAGACACAAGAAAGAGAACAGAATTAAACTAGATTACTAAATGTAAGAATATCGTTGGCCTTTGAGGGCTTCCTCTGAGAGCCTGGATGGCAGGAGGTGTGTGCAGGAGGGATGCTCAGGAGGTGCCACAGGAGAAGCCCTGTGGCTGACGRAGGATCCAGGTAATGGCATGGGCAAATAGCAGCAGGGACCAGACTGAGCTTGTATACTTCGTCCTGGGCTTGTACACTTGCTCCTAAAGACTCACCTAGGCTTTATAGCTGCTAGTCAAGATGACAGATCATGGGATTCAAGCCAGAACAGACCAACATCCCTTTCTAGATCAATGAAGATGTGTCCACTGGAGATCTGCAGCTTGCTCTCTCTTGTGTGTGCACACACCCTATCTCTCTAGATGGGCCTGATCTTCAGCAGTGCTGAGTACCTGCAGCTTGACAGGCTGCAGATCAAACCCACCACCTCCCAGGAAACCTGGATACCTAGTGGAAACTCTCATTTGAGGCTTTTAACTGGTTCCTGCTGGTTTCAGAGAGCAAACTATGTTTTGGAATAGAACGAGCAATGGATTACTCTGTTTGGATAGCCCACTCTTCCAGGAGAAATTAATCCAAGTCCATGAAAACTAGGGAAGGAATCTAGTGAAATGTCTAGCAAGGTATTAATTAGGAGGAAAAAAAGATCTATTTTAAAACATTGAACCAATAAAAACAGCTCACACTTGGCTGGTTAGAACTGTTCATCAGGTGACTTGCTGCTGAACAGATGTCTCCAGCTGGGAATTCTTGGATGAAATTCTCAATCTTCTCCTTTTTTTTTTTTTTTTTTGTAAACCAGTTATTAAAGAAGTACATTCGAGGTTTGAAGCGAGTGTTAATTCAAGCCAGAAAAACAAAACAAAGCAGAAACCACACATACATTGCCAAGAGAGAGGTTGCTGAGGTGTAATCACAGCTTTAAAGGGTGAAATTCCTTATCTTGGATGTTTAAAGGATGAAARCACAGTTATTAAAACCCCTGGAAATAGAGTTAAGATGGAATATAAACAGGGCACTCATACTGAAAGCAGGAAGATTCATAGAGAAGGCTCTCCAGACAAGTATAAAATTGCCTTTCAAAATGCTCACAAAATGCACAAAGTGGTAGTTTATTGTATATATGTCGATTAGACCACAGCAATTAGAAAAAAAAGTATTTTAAAGTATTTTGCTTTTATTTTTTAATTATAGTAATAAATKTACAGTAATAAATATATATTTTAAAAGCAGAATTAATGCCTGGAGTTATTTAGCCAAACATTCTAGTTATAAGAAGGAAAAAAATTATTCTGACACAGTCTGGTATAGACTGATTGGATGGAGGAGCTGTCATTTTTCTACCTTGCAGTGTGTTGGCTGGATTTGGGGGATGTATTTTAATTTCAGTAGCATAAGAGGTATTGATCACCTGAGGAAAACGAACAGAAATGATCTCCTTTGCAAATTCAATGATGGGCCACGTAGGGTTGCCATCAAAATAGGCATAGGAATGCAGCCCCCTTTAGCAACCAAGCTTCATCCACATTCATCCTCACAGCATCCTCACTGCCTCTCTCCTCACTGTGCTGCTCTGCTCACCCTCTCTCCACCTGGGCAGATGTAGTCACAATTTATGGGGCTGCAGAATGACCCTAATCGGCAGCATTGGGCCAATTGGGCCAGAGAGCATTTTGCTTAGGAAACGGAGCGTGAGAGTTTACAGCAGTGCTGGGCAGTATCCTGCATATATATATTTAATGATTGGGTGGAGATGTGCTGAAGGGAAAAGGTTGTGCAGAAGCTGCAGCCTGAAGCTGCAGACCCAGGCAACTCGGCAAGTCCTCTGCAGGTCCTAACCAAGTTGCATTAGGGACCCATAAGGTCCCATAGGATCCTTAGCCAATGGAAGGGAATATCTCCAGCTTTTCCAAGGCCTGGAGCCCCAGCAAGAATTAAGCCTGGAGGTGTTTGCAGCCTGCAGCATTTGCACGGGCACTCATGCTAAAATGCAGATTTATTTCCCAAGCAGAAAATGGCAAGTTGCGTTATAAGCCATGTTGTTTGAGCAAACAGAAAAATCTACATCCTGAATTTGAAGTCTGGGGCTGGTTGAGCTTGTGAGTCTGTTTATATGTGAAAAAGAAAAAAAAAAAAAATAGGATCCTGTTTTCCTGTTTCTTTCCGCTGTATTGATACCAGCTGAGTAAGTATTCCTCAAACTAGAATGGAGACAAACTAAAACGTTTTCTTCAAATCCTTCCTTTTTCTTACGTCTCTCTCTTTTTCCTCATGATATTTAGGACTTAAAATATTTGAGGAGCAAGGTGAAGGCTTTCAAATGCCATCTCATCTCTGGTTCTGCTTATCCTTGTCCCTCAGAAATGCACCAAAAAAGTCCTTAATTTCATTGAATAGCTGCTTTTTAGGCAGTACCTTCCCCTAGAACCTACTTGCGTTTTCTTTTGCACCTGAATCTGTATAGCAGGGCCAACATAGGAAGAGAGCTGCGTTTCCTTAGGTGAGGAGACTGCTTCATTCCCATGGGACACAATAAGCCTGATCCTTCCTCCTCTGATCAACAGGAGCACGGAAGCTGCAGAACTGACCAGTACATCAAAAAAGGAGCTTGAAAAATACTTGGAGCAAAAAATGCTAACTGTGCATCCTTCCCCTGTAAGTGCACAGATATTAAATCAGGAAATAGTACAGAACAACCACAACCACATATATACAGGGGCTGTCAAAACAGAAACAAAACTAAATCCCTAATGGGGACTAAAGGTGCAAAGAGCAAGAAGAGGAATATAGAGTCTGGGCTTTATGATTATATTTAAATCCTCATGCAGCAAATGCTGGAAAGGGAATTCCAAAAAGAACTGTATATAAGCATTTTTTTTTTTTGTGGATCCAGGACTCTGTGCAATGAAAAGGAATAACAAATCAGTCTGAACGAAAGCACAGATCCCAGTGGGTGTTTCAAGCATGCATATGGGCTCATGGTCCATAACGCTGGTCTTCTGGGGGCACAGGACACATTCAGATCTGCTACAAAGAGCCTTTTTGACACCTAGCTGAGCCTGCAGCAGCCCCAGCCTTTCTTGAGAGCAGGTCTGCGTGGCCCCTGCTTGTCTCAAGCAGGACTGAGGCCGGATTTTCCGTCTCTCCTTCTTGTCCATCTAAAGGTCTGATCATCACAAACGTCCCATGCTGAGCCCCTTGGGGGGAAAAAAAAAAAAAAAACCCTCCTTGAAGATCTCTGGCTGTTGATGTCTTTAGGATATTGACTGTAGGTCTGGATCATTTTTCCTTTCTTCCTAATACACTTCCTGAGTCTCTTTCTGTACCTTATTCAAGGATGCTAAACCCCTCTGGAAGATCACTTTTCCCACACATCCCACACTTTTTTACCCATCTGTGCTGCCTCTCTGGCGATAGAAGCACATAAACAAGCAAGAAAGTTCCTCTAATAGGATGTGGCCCAAATTCTGAAGTGCTGGAGCACCCCCCAAATGACATGAAGTGGCCTTTCAAGATAYGCTGCACTTATTACAGTTACTCAGCTTCTACTGGCTACCTCACACCTCTGAGAGGCTTATTCTGATCTTTCGGGAAAGTTTTGGTGTCGCTTTTTAGCTAAATACTCCTAAAAGGGCTCAGCTGTAGGACTCAGCGTGCCAGGGTTCAAGTGAGAAGCAGGGGCTCGGCCACACTCTGCAGCAAAGCTCCCCCTAGCAAGGCTTGAACAGCAAATTTCTCGCTTTTTCTCATAACCTGTGCTTCTGGATTCAGTATTTTCGATGGAAACATTTTGTACTACAGTAGCACGTGGAATGTTAGTGATGGCCCGCACGTGTGAGGGGACTTTGATGAGACTGCAGAATCTGGTATCGATGAGAAAGAGAAAGAAAACAAATTCGGAGCGGCTCCTTCGTGCCGCTGGATGGGGAGGCTAAGGTGGAAGAAACAGCTACGGGGAGAATGTTTCCGTGTCGCGACAGTCTCGCTGCCAAAGACCCTTCACAGGCCGTTACAGGGGGGTGTGAAATGCAGCTATAGGGCTCGCAGACTCCGCTCCCCGCCGCGCAGCGAGGCTCCCAAGCAGCGGCCCTGGAGCCGCCCGCGCTGCTCCCTGCGCGAGGGGCGGCAGCGGCGGCGACGTCCCCGGCAGCCGCGGAGGGACCGCGGGCCGGGACCCCCGCGCTGCGGGGCCGGCGGCGGCAGCGGAGCCGCCGCGCTCCTCTGGCCCGGCCCCCGTGCAGCGGCCGCGCTCGTTGCGCGCTCTTTGCAAGGGGAGCAGGAGCGSCCGCGCTGCGCGCTCCCCGGGGCAGGTTCTCTCGGGGTGACGGGCTGCGAGCGGGCGCGCAAAGGTGCGCGCCTGGCCGCCCTCTCTGCGCGGCTATGCGAGTGCAGGTGACACTGGCAGAGCAGCCAGACCCCGCGTCGTGGCTTTAGGCGCGCGCTGCGCTCGCATTTCCGCGCTAAATCGCGGCTCGCGCAGGGCTCTTTTCCCCGGGCGCGCTGCAGCGCGCACTGYTCCGCAGGACCCCCCGCGCCCCAATAACCCCCTGCCCGGCCCGGGCTCCGTGCTGCGCACTACGGAGCCTGGGGAAGAAAAACGTCCGCACAAAAACCTACCCTGCCGAAGTGCCGCTCCGCTTCCTTCTCAAGGATGCACCTGTGAAAACGGGTCTAAAGTTAGTGCGGGGATTGGCCTCGCTTAGCAGCGGTGCAGGCTAAAATCGGGAAAGATCCAGTGAACCCAGGAGGCTACAATAGCTTATTTTATACTGCAAAACTGCCGTGCGGATTTTGCCCAAAGAATGTTGCGCGCTTTACTTTGACAATCCCAGCAGAAAAGAGATAGAGAGAGGCGGGAGGGGGAAGCGGGGCGGGGGGGGGGGGACAAAGACTTATGATTAGCACTAGTAATTTAATCCTAAATTCGTGGGCCATCCCCATCAAGACGAACAAGCAAGCATCAACACTTTTCTTTCTCATGTACACGTATCTGCGATAGATGATTAACCAGGTCCCTTGCTGCTTACAYAAGGGAAAAGAAGCCCTGACAAAGAGCACGGTGCCTGCTCGCAATTTAAGAAATTAAAAATCAAGCGAGGGGAGGTAAGAATGAGGCAAGTGATACCCTTTTTYCCCCATCAGTGCCGACTGGCAGCCACGGGTGATTTCGGTTTGTGTGTTTGCTAACAAAACTACCATTTCAGGGAGTGTATCCCACTAATGTTATAGGGTGAAAAAAGCTAATTCAGGGGAAAAATGTAGCAGTCAGCTACCAAAACCGACAAACGCTTCTCAAAGAAGCAACAATGTGGAAAATATATGAGGTCCTTCTTGGTTTTTATCAGGTGCCTAGYTGTGCTATTTCTAAGAACTGGGAACCGGGATGCCTCCCTGACACGATTCCCTTTCAGATATCAGCTCTCCGGTTCAGGTAAAAGTCCTTGTAAACTACGTCCGAATAGGAATCTTTATGCACTGGATTTAAGGGCGAGCTTTGACATTTCAGTGGCTCCCGGCCGCGCTCTGCCCCGATGCGGGCACGCGCGCCGGATGGCGCTGCTCCGAAATGACGCTCTCGGTTTGTTTGAACTCTTCCCGATTTTGACGGGGAATGTGAAAACGAGAGGGGGGGGAAACAAAGCGGAAGGGGAGGGAAGTCATTCTTTAGTTAATATTAATCTTAAAAAAAAARRAAAAAAAGAAAATTAAAATGAGTCTTAAAAATAGAGGGAATGTCCCACTTGAATTAGCAGCTTTTGGGCTTCGGGAGTGGGCTACGATGCAATAAAATTTGCCGAGAAGATTTSGGGAAGCGGCGCGTGGCAGGTGGCCCCACGGCGCGGGCCGCTCGCCCGGGGGCTTGGAGGGGATTTCGTCGCCTCGTCCCCACCGAGGAGAAACACTTCGCGGGGCCCGGGGACCCTCCTCCTCCTCTTCTGCTCCAGCAACATCATTTTTTTCCTTCTTTCGCGTGTTCTAAGTAAAACTGGCTCGGACGAAAGAGATTCCCCTCCACCTCTTCCCGAGTTAATAACGGAGAGTGATTAAGCTTTGACGACTGAGTTCGAAAGTCGAAAATAAACAGCACTGGCCTCTAACTAGGGATTCGGGACACCAAGAGATTCTTATTTTAGCCAGCTGTGCAGCGCCGCAAGTTTTGTGGGATGTGATTCCTAACGCTATGTGGGGAAGGGAGAGAAGGATGGAAAAGCGGAAAAACGGACCCAGAAAGTGCCTGGAAATTTTATGACCATGAAGACGGGCTCTCAGAACCGACCTGTCGTTTCCAGTTTAAAAGAAAAATGAAAGGGGCAGAGTGTTGTACGGATAAGGAGATGATCAGATCAGAGCTTTCTCCGCCTTTCAGTAGCTCCACCTTGTGAATATACCTCAGTAATTATGAGAGAGGGAAAAAAAAAAAAAAAAAAAAAAGGATTAGCCATGTATATGGCACATATTCCAAGACTCAGTCCAAGCTTTCCAAGCGCTCGCCGGGGTCTCTTTTCTCCGTGCTAAGGGAGATCACTTGCGACGGCAGCGTTTAATGCGCCCGTAAAAATAAAAGCTCTCCCGCAGCACCTTGCAGCACCTCGTAAATAATAAAGTCCCGCGGCTGCAGCCGGGAGCCTTTGGGCTCCTGCCGCSCCCTCCCCGGGGAGGCCGCAGCTGCGGGGACCCCGAGCGCCTCGGAGCCCCCTGCGCGGACACCTCCGCTCTCCACCTGCCCCTGCCTCGGGAAGAGGCGAATTCCCAATTCTGGAGCCACTGGGAAAGCGGCAGCCCGGTACCCGCGCGGAGCCTCCGATGGTCTTTGGGACCCATTCACCCAAAGGGTCTGAATGCGGCAGGGAGCCGGGCGGGGGATCCGCACCCGGGGGCGCGCACGGCTTGGGCGCAGAGGAACCTGCTGCGCGGGTGCGGGGGTGCTGGGGTGGGCCTCGCAGCGCCGGCCTCACTTGGCGTTTAGTTCTGTGCGCTCTCGGTTACCTCTCGGGAAAGACCCAGCTGCGGGATTAGCGGCGGGTTAAGGAGCGCGCGAACCTAAGGATTTATCGATCGCGCGTTTTATCTCCTGCAAATGCAGTGGGCAAAGATTCAAGAGAGGCGGCCCGGCTCTCGCTTCGCCCCCARAATCCCTCCCCGCGGTGCCCGCAGCGCGGAGCGGCTTTTGCACCCATTGCAGCTGGTTCTTCCGCGGCGCTCCTGTTGGGACCCCCAAATTTGGGGCTTTGGCCTGTGCGGGGATGCGAAGGAGCGGGGCGAGCGGGGCCGGGGGCCGCTGGCATCGTCCCCGGGTCCCCTCCTGCTCAAGTCCTACCGGGAGAGAGAGACAACGGGCTGGGAGAGGGGGTGTCTCCGCTGGGGAATTTCTGCAATGTTTTCTTTGTTCGGTAGCAGAAAGGCAATTTCCTTCTAATTATTTTCTGCAAACGGATAGACGTTTAACTTTTTAATTCTTTTTTTTATTCTTTTTTTTTTTTATTCCTAAGTAATTGAGGAAGATGAGGGAAAATATCTTTGATGCCGAAAAGCCGGGGCGCCCCGAGAGTGGAGGGAGCAGCGCGGCCAGTGAGGGCTCCGCGGTCCCGCTCCGCACTCCCGCGCGCCCCTCCGCGCTCTGCGCTGCTCGCCCCGGCCGCCCTTCTCCATTTCCGTTTTTTTTTTTTCCTTTAATTCCATGAAAAGTTGCTGTTATTCTCCAAATAGACACTTGGCGTCGCACTTTCTGTCTGTTTGAGCGTTAAAACAAAAAAAAAAAAAAAAATAAAATCCTGTTACCGGACCAAAAAAAAAAAAAAAGCCCTTACAAGCTGAGTTCTTTGCATGCAGTCACTCACTCAGGGAACAGCAGTGCAAAGCAAACACAGTCCCCTCAAGAAGTAAAATGTAATTATATTTTCTCCCTTCTCTCCCTAATATTTGCAATTGTCTGTGTCAATGCCTGTGCTTTACTTTAGGGAGCGATTGGCTTCCTGGCACCGGGAGAATTTCCCGGGCTGCACGGGGAGAGCTGAGAGTCCCCCCGAGCCGGCCCTTCCCCGGCGGCTGCCCGCGCATCCCCGCGCATCCTCCGCGCGGAGCGGCCGCGCACCGCGGGGCTCTTTATTCCCCCTACCCCTCCGGATGCGGGACGGTGACATGAAGTGGCCCGGGGCGATGTGGTGGGGGGTGAGCGGAGGTCGAACTGCACGGATATTTGCCCCGGGACGGGAGCGGGCAAAGAGGCACTTTGTTGTCTTTAGAACAAAGGGACGGGCAGGACGTCCCCAGCGCTCCTGTTCCACGGACCGCGGAGGCCCAAAAGCAGATAAAGGGAGGGACAGATAAGGCGAGTAGGGGGGAGGAAATAAACAAATCAAAGAGCGGTGGCGGTGCGGGAGGGGGGCGCGGGAGGCCGCGCGCGGGCCGGGGCCGGGGCCGCTCAGCTGGCGCTGCGGAGCGGAGCGGAGCGGAGCGGAGCTGTCAC
>NW_020455532.1:9366073-9372789 GCF_003342845.1 Nothoprocta perdicaria
CCTGGGTTTTCTCGTCCCCCCTCTCCCCTTTTTTTTTTTTTTTTTTTTTTTTTTTTCCTTCCCTCCTCCTTCCCCTCCTTCCTTCCCCCTCTTCCCTCCCCTTCCCCTACGCGGCGAGAGCCAGCGACAAAACTCCCGTGCAAAGCGCAGCCACCGCCGCCAAATAGCCAGTGCGCTGCCCCGGCCGCCTGCTCGGACTGGAAAGTTGCGGCTCGCTCCGGTGCTCTGCTCCAGCGCGGAGGAGGCTCAGGACTTACAAACGCAGCCAGGGGCACGGGCTGAACGTTTTGCACCGTTCTTCTTCCTGCGCAGACCCGAAGGCAGCATCTTTGTTTTGTTTTGCTTTTTCCCTCCTGCTACCGCTCCTTTCTCCTTGCAATTGGGTGCCTAAGTGCTAGGAGCTGCTGCAGCCCGCGCTGCAAACGCTGATACGAACAGACAGGAGGCACCGAGGCTGCCCCGGCTGCCGGCTCGTCCTTGGCTTTGTCGCTCCGGACTGCACAAGCCCGAGAAGCCGGCAGAAGGAAGCGGCCGAGGAGGAGGCGGAGGCGGTGGAGGGGGGAGCAGAGGAAAGGAAGCGAGGAAGCGAAGCCAAAGTTTCTTTGGAATAAGGGAGCGCAGCCAGTCCTCGCCCGGGCTGCGCGCTGGAGTGAGGTCTCCAGCCCCTGCGCCGGCGGAGGTGCCCGCAAGCCCGCGATGGCCGGAGAGCTCAGTATCGGAGCCGAGCTGCCCACCAGTCCCCTGGCCATGGAGTACGTCAACGACTTCGACCTGATGAAGTTCGACGTGAAGAAGGAGCCCCTGGGCAGGAATGACCGCTCCGGGAGGCACTGCACCCGCCTGCAGCCTGCCGGCTCCGTCTCCTCCACCCCCATCAGCACCCCCTGCAGCTCCGTGCCCTCCTCGCCCAGCTTCAGCCCCACTGAGCAGAAGACCCACTTGGAGGACCTGTACTGGATGGCCAACAGCTATCAGCAGATGAACCCCGAGGCGCTGAACCTCACACCAGAAGACGCTGTTGAAGCCCTCATTGGGTCCCACCAGGTGTCCCAGCAGCTGCAAGGCTTTGAGAGCTTCCGGGCCCACCATCACCACCACCACCACCATCACCAACACCACCACCAGTACCCTGCAGTCACCCACGAAGACCTGTCCGGCAGCGGGCACCCTCATCACCACCACCACCATCACCACCAGGCCTCTCCCACCCCGTCCACCTCCTCCAGCTCCTCCCAGCAGCTCCAGAACTCGCACCAGCAGCATCCCCCCTCCAGCAGCGTGGAGGACCGGTTCTCAGATGACCAGCTGGTCTCCATGTCTGTGAGGGAGCTCAACAGGCACCTCCGAGGCTTCACCAAAGACGAGGTGATCCGCCTCAAGCAGAAGAGGAGGACCTTGAAGAACAGGGGCTATGCCCAGTCCTGCAGGTATAAACGYGTCCAGCAGAAACACCACCTGGAGAATGAAAAGACCCAACTAATTCAGCAGGTGGAGCAGCTCAAGCAAGAAGTGACCCGGCTCGCCAGAGAGAGAGATGCCTACAAGCTCAAGTGTGAGAAACTTGCCAGCAATGGCTTCAGAGAGGCCGGCTCCACCAGTGACAACCCGTCTTCCCCTGAGTTCTTCATGTGAGTGCTTAACAAATATAATAAAAAAAAAAAAAGCAAAACAAACAAAAAAACCTGACCCCAACCCCCATCACCTTCTCCCCTCCCCGTTCCGCTCCCATCCTCCTCTGACATCTCCATCCATCTGTCTGCTTGAGTAGCGAGAAAGAAGGAGAGAAAGAAAATAGAGACTTGACTTTTGCAGCATCCAGTCTCCTAGATTAGCTGTGGGAAAAGTAGGCTGGGGGTGGGGGCGGGAGAGGGAACGTGCAACTTTTTTGACTTTCATTTGTGAGTGAGAGAGAGGGATAGAGGCAGAGGCAAAGGAGAAAAGGACAAGCTAAGCCTTTTATAGATCGCTTGCTTCCTGAACGAGATGGACTTTAAGAGAATAATAATAATAATAATAAAAAAAGGACGATGAACAAGCCATCTATAACATACTGCCTACTTGGAATGAGAGGACTTTACAGCAGCATCTCATGCACAATTTACCTGCTTGGGAAAAGGAGAATAAATAAAAAGGACAATATATGCAAACTCTTCATATATTGCCTGCTTTGAGAAGTAAGTTACAGGACTCAGATGGGACATGCAATCCAAGAAAGGAAAGAAAGAAAGAAAAAAAAAACTCATCAGTTTTATTGCCTGCTTGATTATATAGAAAAATACGAAAATCTGCATTAAAAATATTAATCCTGCATGCTGGACATGTATGGTAATAATTTCTATTTTGTACCATTTTCTTGTTTAACTTTAGCATGTTGATCATCGATCATAGCTCTCTGTTTTGTTTCCTCGATAAGAAAAGCATCACGAGTTATCAAAACTTTTTACTGCTTGTGCAGTTTTGTTCGTTGGTTTTGCTCTCTTATTTTCTTTTATGGTTGTTAGCTTGTAAATATCTGCGACTTCAAACCGCACAGAAAAAAAAACACAAAAAAAAAAAAAAGCAAAAAACGAAACATTTCAGCAGGCTGGTTGTACGGTTTGTTTGGTATTAAAGAGACACTTAAACTTATGGGCATTTTGCATTCAGAAAAGAGAAAAAAACTTTGTATATCTGGTGCACTTTTAAGTTTTTTTTAAGATTTTTTTTTCTTTTTAGTTTTCATTTTGGTTTTTTGTTTGTTGGGGCAGAAGAAAAAAAAAAACCGCCTGGATGTCATTGACAGACCTAAACTTAACAGGGAAAGCGAGTTCGCATCGGTCACTAGAGCCTGCTCCGCTTTAAAGTGACAGTGAAACTCCCTCTGCTTCAGGACAACTCCCAGCCTGTAGTGGTTAGACTTGGCCAGATAGTCTGTCCCTTCTGACTGTACACTCAGGAAGCGAGGAACGGGCGGGATACTGGTTCCTTTTAAGAAACAACAGCTGCCCCTTGATTTTTATTTTCAGTAAAATACAGGAATAAAAAAAAAAAAAAAGATTTGATACAAGTCAAGCTGAAATCACAGCAAAGATTCGTGTTGCCACCTAAGTTAGRTTTATCAATGGTAGCAGTGAGTGCGTGAGCTGGAAAAGCATTTAAAATGAAACTTTTTTTTTTTCTTAAAGACATAATGAAACTTTTAAGTGTATTCTTTTGCAATGATTTGTAACCTGCTTCTCTGCTTCCCTATGCAGCGAGTGAAAGTTTTAGCCAAAATTTATTTGCAGTTGTATAGTAGTAGTAGTTTGGAGTCTTATGGGTGTTTTTATTACTTTTTTTTTTTTTTCCTCCTGCAGGTCAGTAAAAGGATTATTTTACGTTGCACTGACAAAAATACCAAAATGAAAACTTATTTTTTAGTTTCCTTTTAGGATAGCTGGCACTGCTGGCCGGATGCATTTTAAGTTTGTATTAGTTTATAAATTAACAGTAATAACAAGATTGTAATGAACAGCATGGTGCTTGCAGTTTTAAATATTGTGGATATTAGTCATGCATCAGAAAACGATCTTTGGTTTTTACTGATTCAACTGTGTTGAAATCAAAACATTGCAGCAGCGGAAAAAATGTTTTTATTTCATGTAAAGTTCTGAAGGGATCAATTTCAAATCCTGCTTATGATATGAAAAAATATTAAAAAACCTGGTCTATTGTAGTTTTATTCAGACTGGTTTCTGTTTTTGGTTATTAAAATTGTTTCCTATTTTGCTTATTAAAATCATTGAAATGGCATTTCTTGGCGGGACCTGCTTCTCTGATAACGCCTCGCGTCCAGAAACTCGGGCACCTGAAGCCCCCCGTGCACCCGCTGCCCAGCGCCGGCGGCCGCCGAGCTGCTCCGCGGGCGCCCGGCTCTGCGCGGGGCTCCGCGGAGCTCCTGCCCGGCGCCCCCGGGCTCCGCTGCCGCCTGTCCCGGCGGGGAGCGTCCCCCACKCGCGACCGCGGGGGCTGCGCTCGCGAGAGAAACACTCGGGGCCGGCAGGACTTCAAAATCATAGTGAATGTATTAAAAAAAATAAAAAAGGCGGATTTGGGCAAGTGTGTCCTTCCCCCTTACTCCTGCACTTTCCTTCTCTGTACAGTTCATTTATTCTGGCCTTTATTTTATTTTATTTTATTTTATTTTATTTTATTTTATTTTATTTTATTTTATTTTATTTTATTTTATTTTATTTTAWTTTTAAGCAGGAGCCAACGAGCAAAGTTTTGGAGACATTTTAGCTGCGCGTGCAGGAGAGGAGCGAGCTCGTGTATTTGGCATCCCTTTCCCCCAGGGCTCCCCCCCGCCGTCAGGCGCTGCCACTCCACATTAATCGCTTTATCTGAGCGCAGAAAGCCGCGCAGCTCCCTAATCTGCAGCCAAGGGRGGTTAGAAATCTCCCCTGCTCCTCGCCCCGGTGCGGGCAGGGGGTGCAGAGCCCGGCCGCGCTGCTGCTCTCCGAGTGTGACAACTAGGTTGAACTTTAAACCCGCCTTAAAAATCCGCTGCACCGCACCGCCTAAATAATAACCTCTCTCTGCCCTTTTCTTCCCGACAGCGGCGAACTGCCTTTGCAGGGACAACATAGGCAAGATTGGAGGACGAACTGGTTCAGAGCAGAGTGTGGGSAAAGGGAGAAAAAAAAAAAAGAAAAAAAAAAGCAAATACAGTAACTTAAAAACAAAACCTCCTCTTGAATCCCAGCCGCATCCCTGGGTTGTCGCAGACAGCTGGGCCGGTGGCTGCGGTGGGAGAGGGGAGCAGGAGCCGCAGGCAGGTCCCAGCCCCCCGGGACAGGGGTCGGAGAGCGACCTCGTACCCTGCGGCCCCTCCTGCCCCGCGAAGGGGGACAGGAGTGGGCAGGGGAAGAGGCTGAGAGCGCCTGGTTGTCCCTCTACGGCCTCCCCCCTCGCCAGTAGATGCTAGGGCTGCAGAAAGCCTGAGAGGAATATTGTTTGTGGGAACTGCCACCGCATATTAATGTCCCCGCATGCATGCATTGAATAAATCACTAGGGCTAATTGAACGACAACAACAACAACAAAATAGCAAAACAGGCCTTAGAAAAGCCCTCCGGATTCCCACCGCAGAACTGTGTCGGCGGCGGGGCAGACTCGCTGTGCGGGGAGCGCGGTTGAGGCYGCCCGCCTTTTTGCAACGCGGTGCCGTTTCAGTGTCTTAATTTTATCTGATTATAATAAAGATTTTTAAAAAATCATTAAAAAAGAGCAATCCGCCACCACTACAAGCGGCTCGAGCGTGTGGGACTCCGACCCGCGAGTGCTCAGAGGGCTCCGCCAAGGTGCAAAGCTCAGCGGGGAGGGGGACATGAGCGGAGCCTCGGCGGGGGGACACGACCCCGGCGCTTGTGCTCGGCTCGGCCCGGCCCGGGSACAGCTCCGTCCCCGCCGGGGACAGCGCAGCGGCGGTGGCGGCGGCACCAGCCCCGCAGCACGGCGTGCGGGACGCTGCCCCTCGCCTAGCGCCTTCCCCGGCTGTTTACTTTGATAGCTCCCCGCTCGTGACCGGTGTGTCAAGAGCTGCCGGGGGCACAAGGGATAAAATAAATAAATAAATAAATAAATAAATAAATAAATAAATAAATAAATAAATAAATAAATAAATAATCCTTTCTCGAAGGCAAGGGGAGAGATGGAGCCGCCCGCCCTCCACGGCCCTAGGGAGAAGCTGCGGGGCATAAAGCAACTTCCCTCCGCAGCCCCTCTCCTTCCTCCTCCTCCTGCCCCTGGCCGGCCGCGCCGCTTTGCGCGCGGGTCGGTGCGCGGGAGGATCCGCGCTCCTCCGGGTCACCCCGGCCTGGCCTTGCGGAGCGCGGCCCCCCGACCGCTCGGGACCCCCGCAGCCGCGCAGGCAGCCGGGCAGCGACCCCCGGGGCTCCGCGGAGCGAGGAGGGGGCGAGCCGACCCCAAAGACTCGGGTGTCTCCCCGCTTTGCTTGGATATCTGCAGCCGAGCGCGGGTCCCATCTCCAGCCTGCAGCCCCGGGCCGGCCGCGATGGGGGTGCCGAGACGGGCGGCCCCGGCGCGGGGGCTGCGCGGGGGCTGCGCGGCCGCCTCGCACCCGCGGGGACGCGGCGCACGGCAGGGAGAGCCCAAGTCTCGCGCAGCCAAATTCGGCCGCTGGACCATGGTTAAACTGTGGCCTCGAGTAGCCCAGGAGGGCGATTCCCTCCCGTGAAAATCGTATTGTTTGGTTTGATCTCGCGGTTTTGCAAGAGCTGTTGCTAACAGCTGGAGCGAGCATCGCATCCCCCTCCGGGGCAGAGGTGACTCCTGGCGAGGGCTGCCCCAGAATTAAACGAGACACTCCGTGAGGAAACACAATTGGCAACACAACCTCCCTCCCCCCCTCTACTGACACATAACTTAAAGTCTCTCCGTGCCAAGTATTTAATAGACTATTTTAAACCCCCCCTCCCCCTCCAGGAGAGTGTATAAAACTGATTGCCTTTAATTCCAAAACAGAGAAATCTTAGACTAAAAGACCTTTTTGGACTATAGATAGAAACATCATCCCAAGACTTTCCAGAGATGCTGAGTGCCGCTGCCATACGGAGTGCTCAGTGTTGGGGTGGACAAGCGACATACCTTATCAGGATGAGCTAGGGCTTGCAAGATAACCGTTCCCAGCTGTTCAGGGTTTCTTTTTTTCCTTTTTTTTTTTTTTTTTTTTTTTT
>NW_020455532.1:9373094-9483138 GCF_003342845.1 Nothoprocta perdicaria
TATTTTATTTTATTTTATTTTATTTTATTTTATTTTATTTTATTTTATTTTATTTTATTTTATTTTATTTTATTTTATTTTATTTTATTTTATTTCATTTCATTTCATTTTATTTCTCTTTTAAATTTCTGCTATCACCCTGGTGTGATCGAACGAGCCCTTCCCCCGTCATCGAGGGAAAACGGCAATTTTGCTCCTTATTTGAGCAGGCTTTGCCTTTTTTTTTATCATTACGTTTCACTCTGCTAAGGTTACAGTAAATCTGAAGTTAACACACACACGCGCACGCTCTAAATARCTTATTGCATAATCCTGCTTAGGCTGTTCATAATGTATCATGCAGCGGTCTCTTAAGATCCCACACCGGACTTTTGTTTTATGTAAGAAGGAGAAGAAGAAGAAGGAGAAGAAGAAGAGCGAGGGAAAGCTTTCGGTGCTGCCGTTTCATGCTTTTATACAGCAGTGTTTAGAAGTGAATTTTGAACACAGCACAAAGTGCTACAAAACAGTTTCTTGCTATTGCATCCAGGAGAGGGAAGACGCAATTTATGTTTGAGAGCTGGTCCGGCCTGTCATGCTATATGGAAGTGCTAGAAAATGGTTTACGGTGTGTATGAGACCCCAAAATCCTGTGCCTTAAACCGAAATGCTCCACTATGGCTGTACAGTTTTTATACATTTGTCACGATATGGTTGGAATAAAAATTGCAGAAACAGTGAAGACAGAGCARGAACATTTCACATAAAGAAAGCGATACGTCCTCTGGCCCCACGGTGGCTGCTATTAGGTTTTGGAGATAGCTGTCCTCTGCTGTATTTTATTTCCTCTTTTAAAGTTTCACTGTTTGTTTTAAGGCACAGATGCAAAACACTGTATTTCCACTTTATACATGTGTTCTCTTAAAAGATTTGTTTAGATAAGGAAACCAAAGCTAAGTGTTCTCACTTGAAAGAAATTAAATATATAGAATGATAAGCTGCTGCTAAAATATATAAAAACATTTAAATTAATAATAAGAACTTGTTCTGAGGCAAAATTCAATTTTACTTCCTATTATGCAATCTTTGCATGTAAAGTTGCTTTAATGCAAAATAGCAGCTCATCAAAAATTCTGTTTTATTGGTATCAAAAATTTATGATATCCTGAGGCATGAGGGGCAGAGAGCAAGTAGGAAAGCGATGTCCTTTTACCAAGTT
This sequence comes from Nothoprocta perdicaria, assembly GCF_003342845.1. Classification (NCBI taxonomy): domain Eukaryota; kingdom Metazoa; phylum Chordata; class Aves; order Tinamiformes; family Tinamidae; genus Nothoprocta; species Nothoprocta perdicaria. The sequence goes on from NW_020455532.1 coordinate 9,374,293, forward strand.
TAGTGCTTTCTTTAAAGAAACATCTCAAACTTCTCTTTCCTCTTTTCTTCTTCACTTCAGGGGCAGTGGGTAAAGGTTTATTCCAGGGTATTCTCCTCTGGTGCCGACGTCGTGGTGTGGCTCTAATGCAGCATTTTGTTGGTTGTACAGTCAATGCAGACCCTTGTTTTCAGTGCGATACCAGGAGACATCAGGACATGTCCACACAGCTGTAGAGATGAGATTATTTAGAAGCACTAAAAGAAGATGCTTTCCTTTAGTATCGCAGTAATGTGTATGCATGGAAAATATGTGCATCATTTGTGCCTGTATTTGGCTGTGGATGTCTGCAACCTCTTATCATAAAAACTCCTAGAAATCTGATTCTGCTCCAGCCTAGGTTTCCTGCTAACAGGGCTTTGTTTCTTAAGAGGTCCTGCAAGCTTTGTAAAGAAGAACAGGTACCCAGTGAGACGGCTGTTGGCTTCAGAGGCATTTTTTCAAAATAAAAGTGGCAAGAAATCAGTGCCAAGTATCTGAAATGTACATTCATAGAGATAAGTAGTAGTTATTTCATCATCAGTAGACCTTCACATAATTTATGGAAGGAGGCCATTGCCAATACTGCTATTTTACATCTGGGGAAACCGAGGCAGAGACAGATATGGCTTGGCCATGGTCAGCTGCAGGCCGATGTCTTGGCCAGGTCCTAAGAGCCCTTTGGGCCTCGTTGTCTCCATGTCACCCCATCTGGGAGCACAGGGCAAGATCAGCCTTTGCAGGGGGGGACAAGGGGGCAGAGCTGTATGTGCATGGGCCTAGGCTCTGCCTAAAGGAGCAGAAACTTGCCTGCTGTTTTCAGGGGACATGTTGAGATGAGGAATTACAGAGGGCAATAAACCCGCACCTTGGACTTGTGCTAACTGCTTCTTCCTTGCTCTTGTGCTGTGCTGCTATTATTACTTAAAGCCTTTACAAACACGAGAAAGGGGAGATTTAATTATAAACAGGTCTCCAGTCTAACTCCAGGCCTTATAGCTCCTTGGAACTCTGTTTCGCCCTTTTTTAAGCTGGGAAACAGTCATAGAAAAATGTACTTTCAAATGTGAAATCTCTGCCCATGAGATCCCCAAGAAAAGTGCTCCCATTTATACTCAGCCTGGCCTATCTTGCTTATTGTCCGAGCACATCCAGCTCTGTCTGACTTGGTGGCACCATTGTGTGCTGCTAACACCAGCTTTAGCATGGAGCCATCCTCTGAAGTTGTTGTAGAGCACAGGGTGCRTCCAGGACACCAAAAAGAGGACCATTAACCCCCTTTGGAGAACAGGACATCATTAGTTCCACACCAGCTTTGATCTATGGACCARGCATTTTCATCTGGGTATTGTGGTGGGAATGCTGAGGGAGAACATCGTGGTCTCAGGGGCTGGAGCAGTGTAAATTCATTTAGTTCAGTGCCAATTCTGAGGAATGACAGGTTAACTCGTTCCTAGGATGGGCAAAAGGAATATCAGAGATGTTAGCAGCAAATGTTTCTGGAAGGGCATGGCCAGGTCCTCACTTGCCTTCAGTCAGGCACCCAAAACAGAAAGGTATTAAGCAAATATTCATGGACCTCTGGGGCTACATCATGAGTGACTCATGCATAAATCTGACAGACAGGCAGGAATCATGATAACAACAATAATTAAAAAARAAAGACTTTCTGATTTGCAGTATTACTGGATTTTTCTCGGAGTGGTTTCTGTCCTGCTGATCCCAGACTTAAAGCATGAAGTGCCATGAAATGAAAAGACCCTTTTCTGAATCAAACTACAGCAGGACAGAAACAGCTGTATTAAACAGCAGGTAAGTTTAAATTTGAAATACACTTGATTTATGGTTATGTTACACAGCTCAGTAATTAATGATGTAATTTGGAACAAATATAAAACATAGTGGAGTTATCAGCTAGTCTCTGCTCTAGAATCTAAAAATGCTGTTTCTATTAAATAAGTCGTGTATCTTTTAAAAGAAGTCCTTTTCCACGATCTGTTTTCAATTGAACATAGCAGTAAGTATGTCAAGATCACTGGATCACATTGTTTACAGATGAAACAGTTTAAAGGTGAAGTTATTTTTGGTTTAAATCTTCTGTGTTTTCAAACGAAAGGCATTTCTGGAGTAGCTGCTGAAAAACAAAAATACCAGAAAAATAAAGAAAAAGAGGAAGAGAATAAAACGTGGCACCGTGAGGGTTAAGCAAGGTCCTAGAATCCAAGTAAATATTTATATGAGTGCTCAAAGAGGGGGAAAAAATCTCAATATAACCAAAATATAAATCACGGTGCTTTATGTTAGCTGTCAAATTATTCTAGCCCCTGCATTCCAGTACTTGCTCTACTGGTAATGTCACATACAATATGTGGGCTTATGCTTTGGTGCAGGTTTGGCAGGTAATTAAAGTCAGTTGGATGGAGGTTTGCACAGACTCCCTCTGATCCACGGAAAGACAAACAACCTGCTCGCTGTGCTCGCTGCCAGTGGGCAGMACTCGATGGGAAAGGGGGTTCGCGCAAGCGGGACGAGAGAGGAGCCTGTCTGGGATGAGGGGGCTCCGAGTGTCTCCAGCGCGGATTAACMCTTTGGTATCTCCCCAGCTTGCTCCTCTTCGCAGGGGGAATGGCAGAGCCACCCTGGCGTTTGCCAGGGCAAAAACCTAATAAAAGCAGAGCCTGCGGGCAGCGAGCCCCGGGGTCAGGTTTGCTGGCGTTCTTGACCTAAGGGAGGCTCTTCTTGCTGGAAGTCATCCGTGTGCTCCTGCAGCACCCGGCCTCTGCTTTCTGGAACCTCCAGGTGCCGCAGGGTGAGTTCTTGCTGGCAGCCCCTCCATGCAGCCCCTTGTGCARCCCTCCTGCAGTCCTGCGGGAGCCTCGAGCAACGTCCAGCGTTTCCGTTTCCTTCCCACTGGCGCTCTTCTACCCAGAACCAGAACTCAAGGGTCGTCCCCCTCCTCTTCGCACTTCTTTCCTCTCAGCTGRCCCTGGTGCGCGTGCAGGTGGCGAAGCCTGAGGAACACCCTGTCCTAGTGCGTTCCCACTGCCGCGGGAATTCCCGTCTCGGCGGGGAGGCCCGTTGCCTCCCGCGCGCTCCGCGGAGGCCCCCGGCACACGCGGCCACACCTGGGCGGACCTGCCCTCGGTGGCCTCGCGCCAGCGCCGCCGCCGCGCGACACCCTCCCGTCTAACCGCAGCATTAGCATGGCACCGAGATGACGGGCTCGGCGCCCGCGGCCTCGCTGCCCACGCCGTGTGTCATCCCTGCCTCCAGCCTCGCAGGCGGAGGCTCCGGGCGTGGAGCCGCTCGTATCCCGCACGGCTGGCGTTTGGATGGAGGTTTCCAGCGGGGAAAGTCAAGCTGCAAGGAGGACATCCATCTGCAAGGGTAACCCCAGGAGCAGCATCGCTTCGCAGGGGCTGGTGAACAAGCACCATCTGTTTCGCTGCCATCCACTTGCCCAGACATGAGAGCACCCATTCATATTCATCAAACCAGTCTCTTATGCTAATGCCCGTCTACCTCCTTTCTTATCTCCTAGTTCTACACAAAATCAGTGAGCAAGGGCCTTCCAGAATTAGCCCGGATTGCAGTTATTCGGCTTGGGAAATGCCGGGCTGAATCCTGTTCAGGGGGGTGGAGGGGAAGAGAGAAGAAAAAAAAACCACAAAGCAGACGGAGATCAACTTTTGGAATCACTTAGGTCCATTTATCTGCTACCAATCAAACAGCGATTTGTCTGTCTGATAGGGGTATAGATAAACTTTTCAGCAATTTGCAGTAATTAAATGTGAAAGGGGAAGAGGCAGAGGGTTTCCAGGCAACACGCTGCACAAGGGGAGTTTTGGAGGAAGGCGCAGAGCCCCTCGTTAAACATCTGCCAGGCTGGATGAAAGGTAGGGGTGATTTCCCTGCTCCCATGGAGTTCCCCCCTCCTCTTCGTGCCCTGCAAATACATTCTCCTACTGCTGCTACAGGCAGCTGCAGGGAGAGAAAATCCCTGCAGACTGGGAAAATACTTTCCCAAACAGGTTATTGCCTCTGATTGCAACAAGTGGCAGGCATTAAACAGAAAGAAAAATAAAATAAAATAAAAAAAAAAAAAACAAGGAAAGACACTATCACCTCCCCCATAAGGACTTTGCTCCCATGTCTGAATTATGCAAGCTAGAGCACAGTGCAATGCTCAGTATATTCAAGATAGTTGTCAAGAGCAAAGTATAAACATTTCCAGCAAATGCACTTAATAGAAGTTTGTTTGCCAAGTGCTGCAGCCTCCTTTCTTGGTTATGGTAAGGAAAAGACCRTTTTCATTAAGTGGGGAAAAATACCATTCCTTCTTCCCCACCCCTTCAATTAAGAAAATCCTACCCCTCTGAATGAAAAACTTTTTCTAGCCCTTCACATAGTTCCCCATGACTCTGTCTTGATTGTACCCAAAGTTTATTAAAGTGGCTCCGTTGTGTACTCCTCTTTTTTTACAAATGTTAGCAATGGGAGCACAGCCCAGATGGGCCTGACCTGATCTGGCAAACTGATACGGTGAGTGAACCAGCAGCTACGACCCAAAAGGGATGCAGAAGAAACAGAGAGGAGACCCTGGTATGTTTGAAATATGGTCACATTTCCTGGGAGAACAGAGTCCGTGGGAATTTGGCCATTGGACTTTGCTGGGGCTAGGGTTTCACCCCAGCCTCCGATGGGGCTTAGGTGCCTTCTGCCAGGAGATAGCTGAACACAGGGAAAAGATATATTGCAGCAGCAATTAAGCTATAATCAGTATCTGCCTTTGCTTGAATCACTTTGCTCCACCCTGAACATGCAGTACAGCAGGGCTGGAAGCTCCTGCAGCCAAGAACTTGGGACTCCAGGGAAGGGGTGTGTTTGTTCCTCTTCTGAACTAACAACTTCATTCCAAAAGCAACCACAGTTGTCTTGAGCTACCGTCACCAGCGCAACATGCCTTTAGCAGAAACCTAGAGCCTCCTGTGAATGAAAGAGGCCTGAAGATGATGCTTCTGTTTTAATTAACTGCTCTTCATGCTTTTCCTTGAAATTTCAGTTGGTTTCCTTAATTGCTGTTCCCAATGTCAAAGCTTATTTCAGTGCAGACTGGCATTTCCCAGGGTGCTCTCACTGAGAACGCCCACGAGAACCCTCTCTGGTGGCCAGGATCGGGGAGGAGCTGCTTCCCAGTCGGAGAACCTCCTGATGAATCCAAGATGACTCCATGCAGCAGATTTTACAGAAAACCCTCCCTGAGCATGTTCCTCCATGCTCACACATCACAGGAACGTTGGCTGGAAGGGAGCTTTGGAGGCCTCTAGTGCAGCCTCCCACTCAAAGCAAGGTTGTTGCCAGCGCTGGGTCAGGTCAGCCATGGTTTTGCTTAGCAAAGTCTTGAAAACTTCCAAGGGTGGAGATCACAACACCTCGCTGGATTTTCGTTCCATCCACGTTCTTCTATAATTSTATTTGTAGGAATTCACCCATCTCCAAAGTAACTCTTCCATTAAAAGGGCAATAACTTGAAGCTGTTTTGGAATCCCCCTTACTTCCTTTGGGAACCTGATGATGCAGAAACACAAAAGTTGAACACCTGTTATGGGAATCAGGAACATTCAGTCTTCTGTTTAGATTCTCAAAATCCCCACCACACTGTTCCTTAAACTTGCAGGCTGGAGGCACCTGCTCTATTTGCACTCAAGTTCTCTAGTCTCCTGAAGTTCTGCTCCTGGGACACCCAGAAGCAGCTCGCTGCCTGTCTCAACTTTACATCTCACTCACATCCAAGAAAATAAGATATTCTCCAGACTCTCCAGGCTGAAGGGCTCTACTTGCTAGGATGTTCTCAGGGCATTCCCATCTGGTGTCTCTGACATACAGCAGGATTTATGAACCAAATGTATATGTAAGCTTTGCTGTGAGTCCCAGAACTCCACTCGCCTTCCCATGCAGATGTCCYACCCACTGCCTTATAAAAGGGTGTTTGCAACCTCTTTGCCTCCTCCCAGCAGGGATAATTTTGTACAAAGCAGAAGAGCTTCAATAGAGCGGGACAGGGAAGCATTGTTGGGATAGAGTCAGGGATTTCTGGGATGTGTGCTTGCATGCCTGGGTGGAGTAGCAAGACTCATCCCTGCCTCTTGCCCCCCAGGTAAGCAGACAGAAACGTGGCCTGTTTGATAGTGCTTTGAATGCCCACCTACAGGAGAAGGCTTAAACTCTGCATGTGACAGGGAGGCTGATGCCCCGAGGGACTGAATAGTTTTGATGATCCCCAAAAGGTCTTTAATTAGATCATCCCTTTGGTCCTTACAAGTTACCATGGTGGACCTTTGCTTAGCTTGTGGCAGGACTCATAGAAGTCATATGAGGATAATAATGAAAACTTCAATGTGCCAGAATTTTGGCCACCAACTATAAGCTTCAGGGGCTCTTTGGTTGTCACCAGGTTCATAGAAAGGGAAAAAAAATCCCACAGAGGAGGGATCTGATAACTGCAAGTCAGAGTAAGATGAAAGTCCAAACTCAGAACAGAAGGATTATTTTTTAAATTGCTATTATTATAGACCTAAGGTAATGGGTGATTATTCCATCACTTGGAAATTTTAGGRAAAAGATCAGATATTTTTTCAAGATCTGCTTTAATCAAATTAGGAAGTAATCCAGACATGTTCTGTGGTCTGTTATACATGTGAAATTGGATTAGATGGTCACAGTGGTTTCTTCTGGTCTTACAATCGATGAAAAAATATATAATTGTGGTGATAGTGGAACAGAGCAGAAATATACTGCTGAACTAGCAGAGAGGCTAATGGACATATGAAAATATTATGAATTCTAGAACTTATATAACAGATTGCATTCACTTCAGCAGGAATTCCACCATTGTTATTTTTTTCCACATTTAATTTAAAGAGGTAATATCCTTTTAAGCTTTCTTTCTGCAGCAGGGTAGATTAAATTTAAAATAGTAAAGTGCTGCAGAATAGATCTAGGGATGTTCAGGGCTGGAGGACAACTTAATGAAGCAGAAACTGAAATACTATACATCTCCAATGGCTTTAATTTATACAAATATTATCTTTGTGTCTTTCATAACACGAAGCAGAGGATCTGAGAGAACAGTGTAATTCCTTTGCTTTTCAAGATAATTTTATCCATTTTAGTACCTGGGTTTGAAACCAGCCCAATTCAAACCAAAAGGGCTATAAAATTTTTTTGCTCTAATTGCTGAAACAGGCTTGCACATATAAAATCAGTTTAATGGCTGGAAAAGGCTGCACGCTGGATAAATAGGGATAAGTATCAGAAATAGGGATAAGTCCAGCCCTGGCCTGGTTGCTCAGAGTGGTCAGTGGCATCGAGGTGGGCACATAGCCCACTCCTGGCCAGCCCCATCACCTTGGTTCCTTGGTTTCAGTGACTTACTGATTTACAAGGGTTTGAATCAGTTCTGAACATGTGAACCTGGGCCGCCTTCTTTTCACTCAGGGTGTTAGAAGTGGAGAGAAAGAGGGAGACAGAAGAAAACATGTTGCTGGAAGACATTCTTATTCTGATAAAAGTAGAGTTCATTAGTCAAGAGGGTTCCTCTTTTCTTTATTCTTCGTAACATGCATTTTCATGATTGGTTACAAGTCTGGCATTGCTTCTTCCTTCATATGCTGCCAGCAGTTTTCTGTGATCTTAATTTTTCCCCCTTGATGAAAACCTCTGGAAAAAAAATCCATATATTAGTCTGCAAGTATTTGATTGACACATAGATTAATGTTGCACAATTAAGGAGTGTTATCAGGTGAGTGCTTCAAAAATCACAATATTTCACAGGCAGGCAGGCTTCCTGACACCACAGTAAGTAGAAATACTTTGTAAAAATTATTTAGAATCACCATCTATCATCATGAGAAACCTTGCGTTGTGCTAAAATAATTGACAGGTTGATAGCTGTGAAATGTTTCCAATCCAATAAAATACAACATAGTATTTCCAATAACAACACTGATATGCAAGGATTTACGGTGGTTACCAATTTATTACAAAGATGATGATGTTCTAATTTGTGAGCATTTCAACTCCGTGCTCAGTGTCCTTCAAACTATTGCTAATCCGGTCATTTCTTTCATGAATAAACGAGCCATGAATATGCATATTAGATGGAGCACAGCATGGGCTGCACTGCCCCCTTMTATCCAGAAGGTCATGGACATATATCTCCCTACATGCTAATGCCCCATCTACCTTGGAAAGCTTGAGCAGCTTCCCAGGCTCCTAATACGACTGAAGAGGAGAAGGCTGAAGATGACTTCTCTACTGATAAGTTTTAAGCCAGTATGAAGAGTATGAATATCTCCTCTATTTGGGAAAATCAAGACCAAAAGAATGTTGGAAAATGAAACATCTCGTTTGTTCACTTATTCTTCATGCACCCTTGGGGTTAATAGGGCTACTTATATGGGATTTAAGCCACAGGGAAGCTCTGTTATGGATGGAATTACCTTTGTAGGGGGCCAGACTGAGGCTTCTGCTACTGTTAAAACAAACAGACAGTAAGTCRTAGATGTTCCCAAATCAGACCTTCCTCCCTGCCTATAGAAACACCAAGAGCAGCAGGTAAAATCTGTGGCTTTTTGCAGGCAATTTTGTTTTAAAAAAAAAAAAAAAAAAAAAAAAACCTTTGGACTGTTTTTTTCTCTCTCTCATTAAATAAAGATTTGTTTTAGGCAACTATCCAAATTTTCCCAGCAAGGTTCAAGTATCAGGGATTTCCTTTCCCTACCCTGCCCCCAAAATTAACAGGAGAGAGTAGGAATACAATATCCCAGAGTAACAATTAACCTTCAGCACTCTTGTTTGTCCCGGAGCAGATGCGAGTTCAGGAGGAGGAAATGCTCAACTGAACGTGCACTTAAGTGCTGTCCTTTACCATTCTTACTAGAGAATACCAGTTTATTAAAGTGTCCATCTGGGTCCATCTGGACCCAGTTCTGGAACAGGCTCTTGTGAAGCAATGTGAGGTAAATGTGGCTGCCCTTTTCCAAAGGTCTCACTGCAAGAGGACTTCTAAGAGAATTTTGCAATATTTAAAAATTAAAATTATGTACATAAATTGTTACAGTGAATGCCCCTGCCTATCCATTTGCAATTACCTGGCACATTCACTAAAGTTCAATGGCCTTCAAGAACTCCCACTTGGATGCAGAAAACATCATTTGGATTATCCAACAGCTGATAGCAATTCAGTATTTGGTTTCTGTGCAGTTCACCAAAGAGCTGGATACACAACTTAGAAACCAGCCTGCCAGAATTTCCTGCCTCCTGCTCATCTCGGTGTCACCATCTTCCCCAGCAGGGAAAAAATCCTCACTGTCCCAACTGTAGCAATTCTTGTTTAAGGGTGTTCTCCATCTTAAGGAAATGTTTTTAAGTGCTATGCCTACTTATTCAAAGAAAGAGAGATTATAGTAGGTTATTGCATTATTTACATCGTACGCAGCATCAGATTAAAATTTCCAAGGGAAAGCATCCCAACACCCGTCAGAAGCTATTCAAACAGATTAAATATATCCATYAGACTTCAATCCAGTCAGTGGGCTGGTTTCACCACTGCATGAAATAAATCTGGGCAGGCCAGGTTGGCTTGCCCTGCTCCCCCTTCTCTACCCAGCCTGGCTTAGAATGCTTCACTCAAATATTTTCTTTCACATGTTGCTGGCAAAAGCATCAAACCCCTAACAGAGCTTATATTACAGCTGACAAATCACAGTAATTCACAATCAGAGCTACTGTAGTTATTTGAGCAACTAGTGCAGCTACGGGGCTGAGAGTGACTGCATTGCAAAAATTACCTGCTAGGATTTCTTAGAGCTGCCAAGTAATTTGGGTTAATAACTCTTTTCCTTAGAGAGGCACCTTATGAAGACGGGAAGAGGAGACGGTGTCTCCTCTCTAGACCCATCTCAGCTATTGGAGGARCAAGATGACCAGGATTAAACTGAGGTCTATGATGCTGAGAAGGTGAAAACTGTTATTGTCAGTGAACRCAAGGCAAAGCCAATTTAACAGCTCTGGGGAGCAGCCAAGCTTAGGGGAGACGTTTAGCCCTACAAATAAAAGCGAGTAGGACAATGTCACTGCTTTCATCTGCCCCATCACCTGCCCTATCCCACCACAGCGCCCTCAGGCCTGTACTTCCCTCTGCAGGGAATGTTCCTGCTCCCATTTGCGAGCTACCGAGATATATTTTACAGTTTAGGAAGCTACACACTTTTTAAATAGTGGTTTAAATTCCTCGACACACAAGCATTGGAGAAACCTGAATAATCTGGTTGTAATGAAAAGTGAAACTCTCATCACCATTTCTAGGTATAAACACCAGTTCTGTTCAGGAGAAGTTTCAGGGCCTCTTTTTCTAAATTTAGCCGGGTTTCACCATTACTGCGGGATAACCAGGCACAGCCTGGATTCCTCTGGTTTGATTTTACCTTCTCTTTTAACACGTTTATTTATTTGTCTCTAGTATAGTAGTAGTAGTAGTAGTAGTAGTATAGAAGGTATTTTAAAATTGATATATTTGAGCTTTCACATTTGAAAACCTCAATTTTCAGCTTTCAAATTCAGGCTCCTCCAAATACTTTCTTATACCTTTACAGACTGGTGCATTGTCTGATAGACTTCATCTTCAAAGGCCACATTTCTTCAGCAGCAGCTTTATTCCACAGAGTTTGGGCCATGACACAAGGCTCTTTTGTGGGCACTTTGCTCCTGTTCTTTCTAGGATTCCTGTATCCAAACAGAAGTAACTTTAGAGAGAAAAGTACAAGACTGCTCTTTGTGTATTCAGCTAGCCAACTGTCATGATTTTATGAGGAGTCTCATGATAGTTGGTATTTCTCTTAAGACTCTAGACCTTGGAGCCACGTGCCTATACCGAGGTCTCAGGACTAATTAAGAGAGGAAGGTTTCTGGCTTGCACAGTGCGAGGAAAGCTGCAAAATAGTGAACCCAGAGCAGAAGAGAAAAGTCCCTGATCTGCTTTACAAAAGTCTGAAGTTTTAGGAGCTAAAATCCTAATTTGRGGGAAGAGAGGCAGAGGAGGTAGGACTCCATTGCCCAACATCGAGCTTGAGCTGGATGCTGCTGAAACACATCCTCTGAAACTCAGCCCTCTGAGTTTATTGTGTTTTGCTAATTGGAGTAAGAGGCCATTCAAATTTTCAATAGGAAAGAAGATTTGGGAAAACCCACACCCAGAAGATAGGATTAAGAAGAACTTCCTTGACTCCCAGCCCATCTCTTGCAGACCAGCTTGGAGGTTTAGGTSCTGTAATTCCATTCTAAAAATTCAAACACTGGCATGAAACCAAGCACCGTCAAAATACTGTCACTGACTCAGCGGACACTTGAGGAAAGGGACTAAAGGTGTCCTAGTAGCATAATGATCAACATTTAAGATCATCATATCCGAGGCTTTCCTGATGGGAGGACTAAGAGCATCTTTCAAGACAGCAGGCTGCTGTCAATCTATCTTTAAACCGAGGTGGTTTCACTTCCTTCCTCCATAGTGAAGCTTTTCAGGACAAGGATTTTTGGCCAATGCAGAAGGGTCTTCCCTTAAAACTCCTACGGGAAGACAGAGAGTGGCTAATCCAGATCGCAGAACAGGCCTTGCTCAGTCCAGTATTTTTTCCTATGTTGTAACAGCCATTTGATAACAAAGCGAACCTGCATTAGCAAGTCAGCCCATGGCAAAAAAAGAGTAATCCACTTAAGTTGGGTGGTTTCTGTGGTGCAATACAGTGTAACACAGCTTCCCCTCTGGCGGTGCTTGCTAGTATCTAGCACATGTTTTAAGTAAAACAAGTTTGTGAGGCTCAGACAAGAGACCACTTTGCAAACTTGTGTGTGCATGACTTGAAAGAGCGAGAAGAAAGCACACTCAGGACACGTTATTACAGGAGCTGGCAGCAGGCAAAGGAATCTTTTCCGGTTTTAACTGGTTTATTAGCAATATGACTTAGTACCTTAGATATCACTCCTGAGCTAGCACCACAAGATCTTCTCCAACCCATAGAGCTTATGCTAGAAGGGGCTGTCCTGGCCTATGCAGATAAAGCAGCCTAGAGTCTTCTAAATCCATGGGGTCTAGTTGGAGCTCATTATAGAGCCCAAAGTATGCTTCTCTTGAGAAAAGTTAATGTGCAAACTCTTCACACTCTTAAACAGGCCCCAAAATGCACCTGAATACAGGGCACGATTACAGCAGAGCATGTCACTGTTGCAAATACTTCGCAAGGTTTATGTCRTTCCTCCTTATGTGTCTCCTACTAYGCACTGCTCCTAGAACGCGCGCGTTTATTATTTTATGGGATTTTGCAAGTGAAACTAGGATGCGTTTGTACAAGACATGAGGCATCTGCTACAGAAACTTCAGCCTTTCGCAGCTCTCAGTCTGCTCTGCCAGAACCCTCGCTCCTGAGCTGTGATCACCACTGAAAAGTCATATGGAGCTCCCTTGCAGCACACACTGCATTGCTTCACCCTGCCCTTAGCAGCAAACAGCTAAGGCACCAACTCCTTACACTGCAAAGGAGGAATAAACTCAACCACACAAACCCTTGCAGCAGGGATCTTGGAGCTCTTTGACCTCTTTGTCCTTTTTTTTTTTAGGACAGTGAATTTTGAATTCACATTTCCTGTCCCAATTTCACTAGTCACTACTTATGTAGGGCCTAGATCACCRCTTACTGGAAAGGCTTCAGCAACCCCATTTGAGCATACTCCACTGGGATGAAAGTRTCATGAAAAAATCCCATATTCACTGTATTTACTAGAGAATAAATACAATCCATGAAACTTTTCTTCTTTTTTTTTTTAATTAATCCTACCTTGAGCAGCTGCTTATCACCTGCTTCCTCCTAGCTGAGAAGATGTCATCCTAAGATGATATCTCACATGCTTCCTTTTTCTAACTTCCTCTCCCATCTCTATCTCAGGCCATGCAAGCAGGGAACAAAAGGAACCTCAAGCCTGCCAGCACATTGCTTTGATGTCTACCACTTCACAATAGTTAGCTAGCTCTTGCTTGGTAAACCTTCTCATGAGATAAAAGTTCTGCTCTCCATAATCTCTCCCCAAAATAACAGCTACCTGAATGGAAAACTTCCATTAAAATAAAATCCTCCCTTTCCCTCTCTCTAGGTTCCACTTGCTGAGGAGAGGTCTATGTTTTCTGTGCTGGACATCACCTGTTTTGCCCCCAACAAGTTGATTAGGATGAGAGATTTTCTTTCTGTCTACTTTTCATGAATATTTAATGCTACGYGTGCTTCTGCAGACAGCAATTTTGAGGTCCAGGCATGCTGAGAGGACTCTTCAAAGGGTTTTGCTCCCTTCCTGMAGGATCTTGGGGATAAGAACATGTTGCATGTCAAGAGCATGTTGCACTGTCAAGCGCTCACAAGCAATTGCTGCATGTGGAAGGATAATAGGAAGTGCAGTGGCAAATTGAAGAGCAGGAGGGATAATATCAGGCTCCATCTAGCAGTCTTTATACCAGCACCCACTGGGGAGGAAGGACAGTCATGCAGTTAAAATATGAGCTTTGTACTCAGCCTTTGGCTTTTCCATAGGCTTCCTGTATAACCTCCAAGAAACTCATTTGGAGACAGTTGTTTTTGAAGGCCTTCAGGCAGGTAAAATGACAAGGAAAAAGCTTTGGAAATCTGCCTTGTATGTTTGCCTCAGTTTACCACATGCAAAAACAAAAGTAATGATATTACTTATTCTATTCCACTTGTCCTGGCTTCTCTCAGACAGGAGGTGCAGGGCAAGGGGCACCTCAGAGCAGAGCTTCACACCCAACATAGAGCATGGGCTGATCAGTTGAGCAGCTCTGCCTCTCTGTGGGGTCTGTGGCACTGGTCAGGCCAGGACTGGTGCTTGGGGAAAGGCTGGAAGTGCCACTTGCACCAAGGGCAGGTGCTGGTGTGCAGAGGTCCTGCTCCCTGCAGGTCCTTGCACAAGATAGGGAGCACCCAGAGAAGGTCCTTGAGGTGTTTGTGCATTTGGCCTTCCTTAATTCGAAATCACTTGAGGGTGTTCCTTGATGGGCAGGAGGGACTTTGTAAAGCCTTGTGAAAAATCTGTACTAAAGAACTTTGGATTAGTTATTTTAACCTATCAGTTTATCGAGACTTTGGCATGAATTCTGCAGCAATTCTCCCCAAAGACTTCTGTGATTCGATCCTTCTTTTTCTTTTTCCAAAGCACTGTATACTTTAATTAATAGCTTTTATATTTTAGAGTAGCCAAAGGCACACTAATTTAACCAGAAAAATGTATATATTGACACACCTTTAAGGCAGTAAACTTTTCTGCATATTAATATTGAAAAGAACCTCATTAATTAGGCAGTCACACACACACAAATCTTCTGATAGAATAAGTGCATTGAAAGTTTTAGTCACTTGGGACAAGTTCTGCCTGGAGCAAAGCTGCAAAGTTAATGCTCTGTATTAGCTCTGGCAATCAACCCCCAAACTGGCTGCATCCCTCAAGGCCAGTCGTTCCATWTGATCAGGTTGCAAAGCAAATTAGCATTCCCTTTGCCCTGGCTATGATGCTTCCTATTCTTTCCATGAATGATTTTTCGGGCTCCCTTGCCCAGGAGATGCTGGTTTTACTACCTACCTTTTCCATGATGTTTGCCCCAGTGGAAGGTATGATGTCCTGCGTTTCTGGAGCTAGCTGGAACTTGCACAAGAGGCTGCCCTGCTTCTTGCACTAAGAAGAAGGATTTGTTGTGCATTACCAGGAGTTTGCTTTAGTGGCYACTGTCTTTGCTGTTCACCTTGCAAATTCTGACTTTTTTGTTTGAAAAACAACCCCCATTGACATAACATGGGTCTCGCACTTCAGGGTAGTGCTGCATTTCCAGAGATGACAGCCAGASTCTGCAGAGATGGTTTGCAGTAGCTGGTCCTCCTAGAGGAGTCTTTGCAAAGACTCACAAAAAGCCCAAGATGAAGCAGGGAGTTTCATATAGGGTGTTTCTCACATACTCAGAGCCATCMCATGGAGGCTTCAGTGGATCTCGTCCTTCTGCCCCCTCAGACCCCAGCATTAGCAGTGATGATTGGAGTCTTGCAGGGCTCAGGGCTCTTGCAACCTGAATTTCTTTGCTGTGGAAACTAGGGAGASAGGGGAGAGACAGTCTCAGAAAGACCCGGTATCAAAAAATTCATGAACTAAGAAATTCCCCTGGGTTTTGTACTTCAGACACAGCAAAAGAGCACCTGCTGGTGTAACTGCTGAACTAGTCTTTGTCCTGGAGGTTTTTCAACAGCTTCTATTTTTCTGTTTATTTTGAAGTTAGCCATAGAAAAACATGTGTAAAAAAAATAAGACAGTGATAATACTTTTGCATTTTTTGAGAGAGGCAAGGTCTTCTCCACTCCCCCTCTTCTCCTATTTCATGCAATCTTTCACCAAAAAATAATTTCTGATTTTCAGGAAAAATGCCTTACAAGGTACAAAGGCATCAATCAATTTGGCTAAAATGTGAGCCTTCCCAAACTTTCCTGAACTGAATGAGTCTGTTAGTCTTGCTCTTGTAATCCTGTCTTGCTCTTGTAATTGGTGACAAATGCATGGACAGTCAACTCTAATGAGCTCTACAAACCTGTTATTCTGACCTGATTCATCATGTGCTTTGAGCAGAGAACTAAACTTCACACAGGTACCCAAACTGAACAAGAACTTTATCAGCTATAGTTTGCCACTGATTTCCAYGAGTTATTGCTTATTTTCATCTGTGCAATCAAGAGGAAAGTCAAATCTGTTTCTTCTGATGTCCACAGAACAGTGACATCAGAACCAGTCTCGTTAGCACTCACGGGAGATGTTGGTACAGCCTGGGAAGCGAACACGCAGCTTCCRACTTCTTAAAATTTAATGACACAGTTTATAGGGCTTTGATCCTCTAAGTTATCTTTACTTACAAGCAAGCTCATGAAAGTCAATGGAACCTATTTACAATCTAGAAAGTTAAACACAGGAGTCAGTCAGTGCAAGATCTATAGCCAAGAAACCAATACTGCTCTGTACAAATGTCATAACATTTTCTGAAAGTTAATAAATGAAGAAATTGTGTTCTTTTCACTAGATATTGAAAGGAATTGGCTCCTCTGTGCCTCCCAGAAGTGTCCCTCATGGGCTGGGAGGAGATTTCAGGCCTGGAATTGAATAAATATTATTCTGTACTTTGAGTTGTTCCGTACATTTCTCCTGGTAGCTGTGCTTCTCTTTAAAATTCTAGAGGGCCGTTCAATAATCCTATGGAATTGCTCTAACTGTCAATGAAGTGCCTCAGGCCATTTTCTTAGGTTTTAGGCGTAGTTTAGCAGCAGCTTACTTGAGGGAAACAATGCAGGAAAGGAAGATCTCCTCCTCGCCAGCTGCAGTTACACCGTGGGCAGCTTTCTGTTGTGTGTATGTGTCCACAGAAGAGCTGTTAAACAAGTCAAACCAGCATGCTGATCCCAAAGCAACTAACATGCTCCTCTGTCCTGCAGATCTTTATAGATGAAGAAATGGTTTTCCATTTCTTTGTGTCACTTCTCTTCTTCTCATGGAAATGTAGGAGTTTCTCTGTTCAGAGAAACAGCTAATCCATTCACACTTCCATACTGGCAGATGCCTTTCATGGAAAAACTGAGCTGGAACTTTTTAGGTTTGGCAAAGCTAAGAATTACTGGAGATGGGGTTTTGACACAGCATTTGGTTACCTTACCAATGGGCGGCGTTACMAGCATTGCCTATAAATACATGCCATTGTGCTGGGAGGTATTGTAAAACATAATTAAAGCCAAGCTGCTGCTGTCAACGTTGACAGACAAGAGTGGCGTCACCAGCCTGCGCTGCCTTGCCAGGATGAGGTAGGACTGCTCTAATCCTAAAGGAAGAGTCTGGGTGTCCTACCAGCTTAGCAGAAGACGCTGAAACAGCCCAAGTTTTCCTGGAGCGAAGCCCTGGAAGCACATGGGCTGAAACCAAGGAGCAGTGTAATGTGCCTGTACTCACCAGGGCTTTATCCCCGAGCCTGGTGATCTCACCTCTTTCAGTTTCTCTGCAGATCAAACCCAATCCTTTCCACAAATGACACACCAAATCAACTGGTTAAAAAGGCCTATTTCGAAAGGTAAAACTCCAAGAACGATAGGTTCCATTGGCAGTTTTATTTTGTTCGTTACTGACAAAAAATACTTCCCYGGCGCCTGACAAGATAAAAAAAAAATGAATAATTGTCTGAGAGTTGGGTGGTTCTCCGGATTCTTTGCTCAGTTACTAACCCCAAGCTAATGATAAATGCATCAGCCCTGCTGCTTTGGGTGTCTGCTAGTCTGTGCCCCTGCCTGCTCCATGCCTGTCCTTGCTTGCCCCCGTGCCTGTAGGAAAGGCCCAGCACTCGGCAGAGGCGTAGGGCCAGCCTTGCCCTATAGGGCACATGGTCTTGCCCCAGTGCACCTGCAGAAGAAAGAGGCCTTTCTTGATCTGGGCAAGGCACGTGGCTCACCGCACCAGGATGAAAGAAAAATAAAGACCTGTCTTGATTTACGTGAAACTTGGCATTGAATTTCATATGTGGTTTTAAGCACAGGGCATCATGCTGCATTGAACTGCAGTTGCCYGAGTTGCTAGCGGGCAGCAGAGCCCTGGATCCAGCTGGAGAAGAAGAGCCAAGCAACAGGATGCTGAAAATCACCCATGGGAACAGGGAAGCAGCAGCAAGCACTGCCCAGGTAGTGCTCCCAAGAGTTCTCCTACCAGCTTCCTTCTCCTGAAGTTTTATTTGCCACACTTGGCTGGAGGACGCTGGATGTTGCACTGGAGGATGCAGTTTGCCTGGCTTGGCCAAGCAGGGGACGTGGAGCTGTGTCCTGCTGCCCCACAGAGAATCACAGAATCTTCAAGGTYGGAAGGGACCTCTAGAGATCATCTAGTCCAACCTTCCCGCTCAAGCAGGCACACCTAGAGCATGTGGCACAGGGTGGCATCCAGGTGGGTTTGGAAGACCTCCAGAGAAGGAGACTCCACCATCGTTAAGCACCAGCTAAGGACTGTAGCAACGGACCCACCTTGTTCCCCTCTAAAATGCTCTGATGAGTTGGAAGGAATTCGTCCTCCTGATTCCCAAGCATCACTGCGTTATCTCTCAGAAGCCCCCTGAAAATGATGGGGATAACCCGACCCTTAGCCTCTCCTGCCTCCTGTCACTCCTGCAGGCTGGAGCTCCCGGGCTCTAGGGGCGCTAGTGTAAAAAATTTGGTTTCAAAGCATGGTGAGCAGAAAATCACAACTATTTCCCCACTAAATATTTTGGAGATAAAGAAAATATGCTAGCTTTTTCCTTTCTTTTTTTTTGGGGGGGGGGGGGGGGGCAGGGGAGAAACTTTCCAGCTGTTTGCTTAAAAACAGACAAGCCCCAAAGCAGAAAACATCCAAATTCTGGCCATTTGCAGTGTTTTCAAATTATTCTTTCAGTTTGGGAATTACTTTTTGATGTTGCTGAAAACCAAACTGTTTAGTTATTTGCTTATTTAATAGTTTGAGCAAAACACATGGAAAAGACTTGGCTTCATCTGAATGTGGTTTGGGAACATTTTAAAATTCTCAAATATTTTGCAGGAGGAGAAATCCCTTTCTACCCAACTCAGCCATCTGTCTGCTATCATAATACTCACTTTTGCTTGCTTATTTTATCCTTTTGATTCTTACATTTGCACTGATTCTGAACTTCTCTGGACAGGGACTTTACCTCCCTCTACAATTGTTCAGCACCCTGCATATTTATAATACTATTCTAGCACAGATAAGAAATAGTACCAACGGATTTGAAAATGTATATTTAAGTCCAAGGGCTATTTGAGATTCCCCGTTCAATTTCATAGAATAATTACTGTTAAAATCTACACAGACTTGCAATTTTCAGTCTTTACTGTGGATTTTTCCCCCAGGGTTCAGTCAAAATGCTATTTTTTTTTTCTAGAAGTTTTTAGAAGCGTTTTTCTTGATCATCCCTCAGGACATAAGAATGCATTGGCCTCGATTCTTTGGCTTGTGGAAGCTGCATATAAAAACCCTTGAAAAACTGGGATCATTGGCCCTGGCTTAAAACATTCTGAGGTTCCATTTAGACATCCAGAATTTACTCAAAGTGCTCAAGCCTAGAAACACAAGTTTTTCTCCCTCGGGAAGACGGAATTCCTAGCAGCACTTCCTGGCTGCTGCTCGTGGTAGTGTCSCTGGGACAATAATCATTGTTGCAGCGTTTTGATGCTTCTCCTTCTGGCCCTTGCTGAAAAGTAGGAAGTGCTGAAGTGCCTGAAAACATAATTAACACTACTAAAACTTCGATCGTTACTTTCATTAATGCATCTGAAAAYGTTTCAACTATGTCACTTAATTATACCTCCCAGAGTTTCTTAATATTGCTGCTTTATTATGGGTGGAGCTGATTGTACCACCTCTGATGACAGCAGTGTGGCACTTTGTGTGACAAACAAGTGCATTTAAGATAACTGAGCTACCCCACGTTGCAGGATGGTCAATGGTAGAACCTGGAGCAGAAGCCAATCTTCGTAGCTTCAACTTGCTGTCTCCTGTTGTAGATAATATTTTAGCAAAAAAATACAGTTTTTAAGAAAGTCGATTGCCAGTCTGGATTCTGGTTTGCTAACATTTTCATGTGTCTTGGGTAACCAAATTGTTAATTACCCAATTAAAATATGACATTGCAGCATGCTGGAGATGACAGACTTGTGGTGTCTCTGTGTGGCTATTGTTACTCGGCTATCAATTTCTTCCTAATCTGTCAGCCAATTTCTCTCCATTTGAAATTATGCTCAAAAACACAAAGTTTAAGTTTTATGAAAATAAGTCAATAGGTTGAGGAGAGGGATTTTTGTCCGTGTTCCTACTAATGCTGCTGTAGGAGCTCATCTCATATGAAACATCAGAAAACTGACTCAGTCATGACCTACCCAACCAACACCATTGTTGGTTGTGCCACTCACAGGACGCTATTTCTGACTGTGAATCATCTCACTCACGCACTCCACACACGGGCACTTTCTCTCCTCTCACCACAAGCCTTACTGGACATGAGGGTTTGCTGCAACTGCRTAGATACCCTCCTAATCTCTTTCTTTTGGTGTCTTGTTTATTACTGAGTAACAGGCATCATCCTTCACTCTGTCCCCTGCTCTGATTTTATGCCATCCAGCTCTTTCAAAGTCTTCTTCATTAAATAATTAATTGCTTTTAGGTGATTCACTGTGCCTATCTTACTTTTTTTTGGGGTTCAATTTAAGTTTTGCCAGCAAATGTCCCTAGAATATGGTCACTGTCACCTAAACGCTCTCTTGTTATTGTTATTATTGTTATTATTGTTATTATTGTTATTATTATTGTTATTATTGTTATTATTGTTATTATTGTTATTATTGTTATTATTGTTATTATTATATCTTGTTATATGTTATTGTCTGATCCATTTTTAATATCACTTTTCTGCAATTTGGCCTCTGTGCATGTAGTCTTTTTCTGAAGGCCTTTGGAGAATCTCTGTTTACAGCCTGCTGATTTGGAAATCACCTTTTCCTCAGCACAAAAAAAGATCAGCAAGACACAAGGCAAAAATTACATCAGCCCTCCACTTCTGCTGGGATGATTTATAGCACATTCCTCCTTCAGTTCATTCTTTTCCACCTTTTTTTTCTCTTTTTTTTTTCCTCTGGTCGAAATGGTCCAGAGGACAAAGGTGAGAGTTGGTTCATGCCCAAAACTCCCAAATGTGCAGAGATGTAGGCCAGACCAAGACACAGGGGTTAAATCTATAGAGGGATCTCTGGTTTAATTTTCCCCAGGCCTGGCGTAATGTTTCCTCTTATGTAGTTTCCTCTCAAGTTTTTATCCTGCAGTTTGAGGCAAAATCATTCTGAAGTCTCCCACGCCCTCCTTGTCATCTTTGCTCGGTGCCATCTCAACTGTTTTAAACCTTTCATTGCTCAAAAACCCACTTCCACCTTTCGTATTCCCTCACCTCTTTCGCACATGTCTGTGGCCTTCAGCCCCTCTGGCCTCTATTCCTCCCCAGACTTTGGTTAGGTCTGATGTTGAAATCTCCTCTGTGTGCAGACGCTGCTAGTTCCCCTTTCCAGGTTGTCATGGTTCTCATGTTGTTGTAAGAAAACAACCGATCGTGTTCCTACCGCAAATCACTGTGAGACCATTTAGGGCAGCTCGGCCTCCTTATCTGAGATCAAATCAAGGCCAGAACTCACAAACCTGTGCCACAAACTCTGGGGAGCCTGGATCCAATTCTGCATATCATGGCAAGACTGAGAAGCACCAGAGATGCACATTTTTTACTCCACCACTTGTATCCCCAGTGCACGCAGTTATATTAAAGAACTTCTCGCCAGCCTGCAACAAAGATCTTAATTAAAACCATTAGCATGTCACAGGAAAAGGGCAGATGACAATGAAAGCTCCCACTAATAGTCTAGATCTCTTGAATAACAGTGATTTTTAGGTCAAATGAACTAAGTATGCCTTCCTAGGCAGTACATAGCTCCCTGTGCTACAGAAGAACAYCCTATAGTACCTTTTCCTGGGAAGTCTCCTTCCTGATTCCAAAGGGAAGAATCGGCTTAACCTTACTTTCAGGAGACAAGATCCACAAGCATGGAGAGAAACCAGGGAAATTTTAAACTATTCTTCTTTGGATATCAAGTCATTTCACAAATTTGCAGAAAAGAGGCCTCAAGAAAAGCTCAGATTTTCATGTCCTAAGCGCCTGAACAGCAATGCCCATTTTTTACTTGTCACCATTCTCCAAGGACAGCATTGGTTAGTTAGCTGCTTTTTCACGCAGCTAACTTCTCTTCTGCTCCCTCTGCCCTGGGACCTTCAGAAYTGCTCCTTTTCCCCTGCAGCTGGTTCTTCTGCTCGTGTTCTCAGGAGCTCCAAGCACACAGCTCTTCATTATCTTTTGTAAACTTGCRATTTAGCTCTGCTGGTGTTCCTGTTGCAACATCCCATAGCAAGCCCCCGTAGCAGGGTCTCTGAAGAGCTGTACAATTATAATGCAAATGTGTAAAGGGTGGCTGTAAATCTGGAGGTGCAGCACTGGGCTGGGTTTGGCAGGCTCACAAGTGGCAGGCTTGGGTGGGTGCGGATTTCTGCCTGAATAATTAATATATCCCTAGAAGCATTATTTAAAGCTTGGGTGTCAGAGGAGATTTAGTTGATTTTTAATATTTCCTGTAACTTACAGATCTCATTATTACCCAGTTATTGTTTCCTAACCTCTCTGGAAAGTTACTATCTTCCACTCACTGGCGAGTTGTAGCTCTGTGAACATGTTAAATCTCTCATCCCATTCCAGAGTATTTCCAGCCCTTCAGCGAAGTGTTTGCAGTCTTGTCACTCCATGTGGTTTATCGTCCAAAACCCAGCTAAGGTGAATAAACTTGCCTTGCAACATCTATTTTTTTAAGGGAAAATGGCATATAATCCATCCAGCAAAACAGGGAGTAACTGTAAAATTACAGACASAGTTAAAATGCAGCTCCCAGATTTCAGAGATCCAGGGCTCTGCTAAGCCAGTCCCATTCCAGCCACTGATCCTGCAGCTACAAGTTAACCAAGCAGGGAGGGAAGTGTGAAGAGATATAGGAGACTTAAGTAAATATGTCAGGCCCAGGGACTGCTATACAACGTCAACATTTTGTAATGAGTTAAGAAAGAAAGAAAATAAAGCAAAGTGTGCGGGAATTCTTGTAGCAGCCAAGTGATACCCCCAGAGTTTGGAGAAGTGCATGTGGACTATGTGGAGCGTCATGTGAAATGACAAGCGATGTGTCCATTTACCACAGCTGAATATACCGTTACAATTAGCACAATAAAAATATAGGCTGGAGTTTTCCAAGTACAAAAAGTGCATCCTGAAATGCATGTTTAGGAAAAGAAAAGGATATCAAATCTATAGCGGCTCCTGACATTTGGCAAGAATTTTGTCACAGCACAAATTTGCCCATTCCCTTAAGATACCATTGCTCATGCACCAATAGGCATGAGGTGATTTCTGCTTCTCTGGCACTGTGACCACTTTCTGTAGACTCTGCCCTGTAAAAATAAACTGAATGGAGTATTTCTTTCCCCTTGGATTTTCTCACTCAGGAAACACCTATGCCCAAAGCCTTAGCTGGTGTAAATCTGCAAAGCTCCTTTGACTTCAGTAATGTGATGCTAAGTTCCACCATCACAGAACCTGACCTGTTATTTTGGCTGAGCTTGTAAATTATGTTTTTGGACCAATTGTTAGGTACTAATCCTCCAATTTGCACATACAGACAGTCTGAGTACTCCCATGTGAGCTTTGGTCTGAGCAAAACCGTAGCCAACATAAAGTGAGTGGGCAAGCATCTAGGTGTGTAATTCGAAGCATGTAAATGCAGAGGCCGAGTTTAGATTTCCCTAAAATGCAGCCATTTATTTTATTTATTTATTTATTTTTTGCAAACTCCTCACACACGCAAACCACACACACATGGTCCCTCAAAGCCCATACTTGCAAAAACAGCTGCAAGAGAATGGAAGACAATGAGTCATTCCTACCAGGACAGAYTGAGATTAAGTCCCAAACTGTCAAAAATGAAACCTACATGGACACTCATGCACTGTCTTTGTGGCCAGAGGAGGCTCCACTATATCAGTCCTAAAGAAGAAGGAAGGTTCCTAGCCAGGAACTTGAAAACCTAAAACATTCAGTTTTTCACTTAAAAAAAAAAAAAAAAGTAGGTTCAGGGCTTTTACTTTAATTATTTGACTCATTTCTGAGAATAGCTGTGCAAGCTACTTAGAATAATCTGAATTCTCACCAGGCTTGTTAAGAGTGAGATGTGTCCAGCAAAGCCATCCTTGGCTGGCTCCACCTGCAAGCCCTCTCACTGACCTCGGTGAGCTGGCCGGTGGGAAGAGGTTCACCCCTGTAGTTATTGCAGTATTTTATTTACTATGGTAATGATGCCATGACACAAAGAATCAGGAACTGTGAAATAAATACCTGTGAGTTTGGGTGTGCCTGCAAAGCACTTATAAGTGCTCTGAAAACAGAATAAAAGGAGGCAGGACTCATTGCCCAATTGGTGTTGATTCTCAGTACGAAACAGTCCATGGCGAGTCAAGAGCAACTTTCCTTCTCTTGCTTCCATCTCTCCTCTTCTGTGGGGCCTGAAGTCACCGCATGCCCAGGAGCTGCAGCCTGTTCTCATCTTCCATGTGTGAATAAGCAGCGATGAGGCTGCAAAAGCCACATCATCGGTGACGGCAGCGAGAGCCAGCCAAGGAGAGAGGCAACAGGGGACACATCTCCATTCCCACCCCACTGGCAGAGCACAGAGGTGGTTTGCAACTCCTGGGCTACCAGGTTTGGGAATCAGGGTCAGCAGGGGATTAGCTGAGAGCTACGGGAAAAGCTGGATGTATCTGAGCCCCCCAGGCTCAGCTGGGAGGGCCACACAGGCTGCACACCACAGCTCTGCACCCGACTGCTTCACCCAGGATTGAGTTAGTTCATTAATTCCCAAGGATTTATGAAGCTCCACCTTCATGGACTTAACTCGACACAACATCAGGAGGTGCTCCAGCACATCCAAGGAGTACTAAAGAGGGACTAACTACCTGCCAGAGAGGCTTAAATCTGAAGTCCGATTTCTTCATTTCGTTCCTTGCGGTGCCGTGTGACTCAGCAGAATGAAGAGGGTGACAAGATGGTGACTCTCTTGTTGGCGAGATTCCCCCAAAGAGTCTCCTCTTTTGCTGCGCCTGCCTTTCTGCCTTCTAGCCTGTGCAATCCTTCCAACACCTGCCATTTAAACCAGTTAGAGCTTAAATCAGCTAGAGTGCATCTATTAGGAGAGATGCTATTTTTTAAATTGTTTTTTATTCTCCTTTCACTCCTTTTTTTATTTAGTCTTACAAATTTAATTGCATTTTAAAAACCTCGTCCTAACACCAAGCTAAAGCAAGGACCTCACTAAGAGGGAATCAGGTCTGCTGGAGACCTCCTGTTCACTTTGGAGACCCTTGGTCAGTTCTGAAGGACCTAAAGTCTTCTTGCCTTGGGTGGCAAAGGTAAAAGTAGTGTGAGTGAAGGGGAGGTCAGAGATGCTTCCAAGAAAGAAAAAAATGGCTAAAGGTCGTCTTGAGGGAAAGGATGATGATTTCTGTGCCACCTCATGTGTCTGTTTAACAAAATTATTAATAACATAAAAATAGCAAAGAAGCAGGGATGGGCAAAGCCAAACAAGAGGACCTGCCTGAATTCCCAGTCGGGTTTTACACACCCCAGTGATGATGATTCACTGTCTGGTTTTCCCTTCGTTCCATTCCTTCGGCAGTCGGCAGCTTCCTAAGGCTCGGGGAGCCCTGCCTGTCTTTTCACTTTTCCTGACCCTTTTGCTCGTTTCTCTGGGTATTTTCTCAGCAATGACAAAAACTCCAGAGAATTTGGCCTCTGCTTTTTCTCTGTTATTTAAATTAATTTTATTGATTTATGCTAGAAATTACCTAAGTGCTTTAAGAGCATGAATGAGTAAAGAAAGCATTATGATTTTGTCAGATCTCACCTCACCACTAACAGGGCCCTTTGCAAAGCTTATAAAAAATGTCCCTGTGGAAAGAGATATGTCACAAAATGAAACCAACCCCCTTTATTCCTTTTCTCTTTCTTTTTCTCACTTTTTTTTTTTTTTTCTTTCAGATGCCTTCAGGTGACACTACCAGGGGAATAAAGAGGCAAGGTAAAGCCTGTATTGGTAAAGCCTATATGTCTTTCTTCTGCTTATTTACATCATTATTCTGTTCTGGTTCTAACCCAGGTTGCAAGGTGGGCAGGAGGGAGGGCAGGGTGGATGCCTGACAGGGTGGGCTCCCCTGTCACCCCTTGTGCATCCGCTTAGGTGCCCCGGAGCCAAGGGCGAATAATTTATTTTTTGGTTTGGCTGCTGAAACTGAGAGGCAGGGGGAAATTCAGTAAGATTCAGACCAAAATGACCCTCCTCGCATGCACATATGCATATGTTTAATTTTGTTTTCTTTTCTTTTTGCTTTTAACTAGGCAGGACAACAGATAGCTTTGCTGCTATAAGCCTCATGCATGTRTTTTGCTTTTGTGCTCTTGTATTTTGTACCCAGTGCTGAGCTCTAAGCTGTAAGACACAACTGGCGCAGGAGAAACATCCTGCCGTGATCCTGAGCAGACCTAAGACCACGGCACAGCAAGGCAGCTCAGATCAACTTTCCCTCACCCCGCTCGGTCCTGCAGCGCGACATGCCCGGGCCTGGTGCTGTGGTCTGGGCTAATTAGCAGCTGCAGGTGTGGGGATGATTTATGCAGGCAGAGGGCAATGTCCATGAGAACTGGGCCGACAGGAAAGTTCTTCGAGTTCTGCACTAAGAGAGTCAGGAGGAGCYTCGGAGCAGCGGTCAGAGGCCACTGAACTGTGTGACTTCTCTGGAGATGGGAGCTGTGAAGCAGCTACTGCCAGTGACCTCCTTTACTGCTGTGAACTGAACTTGATAATTGATCCCAACTGCAAAGGTGAGGAAGGACCTGTCTAACTCTTGGCATGTCTATTCTTCTACTTATTACTAGAACTTAGGTATTTAACAAGTAAATAGGCTACCAAAGGTACTTTTTTTGCTGCCATAAATAACGTGGCCGGACAAATATTCTGCAGTACCTTGTGCACTAGATTGCTGCTGTTGTTGCAGGAGATGCAGCTGAAACTCACATCATTTTTGGCTCTTCCAGACCTTTCATAGAGGTGAGGTGCTTTGCAATCATCTGYGATAGGAAGCTGCACTGCTGGAGCAATTAGGGAATATAGGTCAGCAGAGGATCGCAGGTTCACTGAGTTCAATCTGCTGCTACGATGCAACATTGCTCTTTGCAATCCCATAGTTTGCTTGAACTTTTTCTCAAAAGTAGCTGCTTTACCCTCAGGATGAAGCAAAGACCATTTCAGAACTTCCCTACACTGGTTCCTAGTAGATTTTCCCCCAAAATTTTTAGCTTTTTTAACAGTGTCCAGTTTATTTCCTTAAACTGTTCCATTGTGGTTTTTTTTTTTTCACTTTATGCATTACCCTCACTCTCAAAGGATTTTTTCTCCTCATCACAGCCYATTTTTGCTAGGCCAAGGAGTAGCTGAGCTCTGCTGGTATCTCCGTGCAGAGCAGGTTCCCTGTCCTTGGCTCTGCCCTGCGCCAATTCACTCACAGCAAAAATGAGGGCAGAGTTACAGGCGTCTCAGCCATGCCCTGTGCTATGTCATTGTGCCTTGTGCTACGTCATTTATCCTTCCTGAGCAACCATCAGCGTGGTTTGAGTCCGATCTTGCCTCTTGCAACCCCCTGAGCTCTTCCTTGGGCCACATCTCAGAGTCACCCAAGTTGTGAATATTGAGAGTCATTTGCATGTGACTTCATGGTGACCAGCTGCTTCCACAGCTGGGCCACCAAGATGGATATGGCTGGTGGGAGTTCAACCTTTCTGCCTTTTGGGGCAACAGAAATTTTCTAGGAGTCAGTTCAGTCCACTTCGACCTTTCCATAAGCCAGTGGGAATTCTCCAGGGAGGAAAAAAAGAAGCTCTATTCATCTTCATCTTCTATCCTTTTTGGGATAGAAGATA
Source organism: Nothoprocta perdicaria (assembly GCF_003342845.1). Classification (NCBI taxonomy): domain Eukaryota; kingdom Metazoa; phylum Chordata; class Aves; order Tinamiformes; family Tinamidae; genus Nothoprocta; species Nothoprocta perdicaria. Next base: position 9,402,077 of record NW_020455532.1, read on the forward strand.
CCTAGATTTAGGTTTCAAGTTTTTCTCTTCAAACAAATTTTAATTCTAAGACACTTTCAATCCAAACTCTTCCTTTTCAGACACTGCGTTAGAAAGCAAAGTTAAAACAAACTAAAGATTCCTCAGTTGGCATTAGCCAAGCCTAGACTGAGTTCTTCTCCGAGAGAAAGAGGGTTTGATGTTTCACTAAATCAGTAGGACACTGTTTTGAAGTGCCACCTATCTTAGACTTGCTAAGGAAGAGCATGGCATTTTCAAAACAGAGTGGCTGACTTCTTATTACTCTGTGATTTACAGCCAAACTGCCTGTCTGGGTTATACAGGGTCACTGAGTGTCTGAATACCAGACAGATGAGATACACATGTATTATCTGCAAATTTGCTACCATCCCTTCTGTATAAGGTATATTTTTCACTTCAGGRCTTAGCCTGTCCTTGCATCAGCTTGGAGAAATTCTGTGTACTGCCAGTCAAGGCTCAGATGAGCACTGGCAGGGATCACCCAGTGAGAGCTGGCAGGGATCACCCAGCAGGGTGTGGAATTTGCATCCTTGGACATTTCTGAGAACAGGTTAGACAATCTGGGAACACTGCAGGTAGACCTGATCCTGCCCTAGGGAACAGTGAACTATATGACCTCTCCAGGTCCCTTCCAGACTATTTTCTACAACTCCAAGACTGGAGTTATACCAGGAAAGGGAATTTGCCTCTTTGTGCGTTTAGTTACTCAATGAGATCCAAATGAAACACATGCAATCACATATTCAGTGAAGCAAACAAGCACAGAGGATGGTGCCCTTAAGGAAGCTCTTCTTGGGCATAGAGCAATGTCCRTATGCAGCCCCAGCAAAGCTCTCCCACTGTGGACACAGGAGCATCACTGACACTCAGATCTCATTCACAGATGCTTAGGCAATCTCCCTATCTGCTAATAATGGGCTGAAGTGGGTCCTATGGTAATTATAAGATTCAGCTCAGAACCTGTCCCAGAAAGAACCCTATTTTTGCACAGACCCCGTAAGGTTTGTTCCCTTCCTGCTAACTACTGAAACATATATTTCAGAGTTAACCCTCAGGCTAACAGTAAGCTCATTGACTCATAGGCTTTTCAGATCAGAAGGTGCTATTAGGCTCACCTTGCCTGCCCCCTTGCACAGACTGGAGAACCTCACCCAGGTGTGTCTACATAAAGTCATTAACTCATGCTTTATCCAGAGCAAAGCCAGGTTCAGCTCTCACCTAACCTGGACAGTGGAAGCAAGAAGGTGGCACAGCCACATGGCCAGTCCCATGTTGCCTTATGAGGAGTGCATATAATGCACAAGCTGCACGAAGGAGACTAAAATACCAATACTTTCCCCATTAATCAACACCTGACTGTCCCATATCCTCTAGAGAGAGAGATTCAGTCCTGAGGAAGCCATGACCTCCTCAGCTTAGTTATTTTAATAGCCATCTACCTCTACTGTGCATTTGTGCTTCACTTACRGTTTGAATTCTCCAGACTGTCTTCAGTAACACAGTTAGCTCTTATCCACTACTCCTTATCAGGACAGCTGATTGTGATCTTCCAATAAGATCAATAGTTTTACAACTCCCCACTTACCATCTCCTCTCTGTGAAAACCAGGGCTCAAAGCAATTTAACATCAGAATTATTATTATGGGTCTACTTGCTTAAAAAAAAAAAAAAAAAAAAAAAAAAAAAAAAAAAAAAAAAAAAAAAAAGTGTTTCCTGTTCTCTTGGTTGCGTACAAAGTGGCAATAAGGCTATATGCAAAGTTGTTTTTCTAAAAAAAATATTTCTTGTCATCAACACCACTGTAAAAGCTGCACTTTGGAAAATAATACTCCATAAATCTGAACCATTCACTTCTGCTTCTAGCTCTCTCTCWTTTCTTTTTCTTTGAAAAGTTTTGTGATAATGGAGAAATAAAGCCTACAAACTCAAATCAATCCAGTCTCCAGCCAGCCCTCAATACTTGTGGTTAAATCAATACGAAGCAATACCATCAAAAGGTAGAAAGAGGTAATGATACCCCACAACAGAGGCATGAGAGAGGGAACTGCAGGCCCTGTGGAGCTGTAATGTTGGATAGTGGATTAGTCAGGAGGAGGCACAAGTTGCTAAACAGAGCAGCCCCCCGCCCCTTCAGTATACTAATTAATCAGGCACAAAAGCTCATCAAGGAGCAGTCCAGCAATAAGAATAAGACAGAAACAAGGTTATTCTGAAGGTTAAAGACACAGAATCTTCCTTTATTACCTAAAAAAATAAAGATCCCTCCTGCTATACTTCACTGATACACCTCTCACAATAGGAGAAGCAAGATTGACAGCTGTCACTGAGGCCTTAAATCTTCCCTGAATGTRAGTGAATGACAAGGGCTAGCACTGAAGATGCTTCATAAGATGTGCTTTTCATTTTCCTGTCCCTAGTTCTTCAGCCTGGAGCTGTCACTGTGTCTGCATCCACAGCCCTTGGTTTGTTTCTTGGCTGTCGCCCTTTCATTTGAGTCAGAGAAGCTCAGCTCTCCAGGTAGGCACTAAATAAAGTCTCTCTGCATTCAAAGAGCACATGAGCATGGTGGGAGCAGCCAGCTGCAGAAGTTTCATCCCTTCCTGTGACAGCTGGCATGCACCCCAAAAAACAGCCTTTGCTGAAGGTGCTCAACGCCAGGGAARGGAGACTTGCCTGGGGTTTTGAGAAGTGTTGACAACCCCTTGGACAAAGAGCATGCATCAAAGGCCATAGCGTTTTCTGGGTCTCCACAGCAACAAACTGTTACACATTTTTCTCCTTGGGCCACCCAAAAATGGTCCATGGACAAATAGGACCACTCGGTTGTTGCAAGCATTAGGGGTGATGTACACTACTGCCCTCTACTGCATGATCCCTTAGATTTAGCCAGGTGTTATGYGTTAGACAACCATCGACGATGGATTTTCTTTACTCAAATAGGACATCTGTTCTTGCAGGGAATCTATACTTGGTCTCTGCAGCCCTTGTGAAGTTCTGATGACCATGCTATGCAGCTAAGAAGCAATCATGATATGTTAGCTACTGAGATATGATAGCCTTCTGTAGCTAAGCTCTATAAATGCAAACAAAAATAGACATTCAGGTGCTTTTTTTTTTTTTTTTGATTTTTAAATCAATCATCAGTCTTCTACAATTACAAACTGAATTTGTATTCTACAAATACAAACTGAACTAAGATCTCTGTGGAGCCATACTACTTGGTCCTGCATTGTGTGTTTCTCTTTAGTCACCTGGTAGGTAAAAACATGTTTTTAGTACCAAATTGACAATTAGAATATGATTCAATCATTGTTGCCATCGAAATACTATGTCAAAAAATGCTGGTTGTTATGTCTTCATATTACCCCAGCTCATTGCAACTAATTGTGGCAGAATGGGCAGTCTCAGAGGTGCAGCCAAGAGCTGCATTAACCAGGACACTCATCTCACTGTGACTGTTAGGAAGCCCAGATATCATTCCTGGCTCTGCCAGGTGGTCTAGAGTTATTTATTTGTAACTAGAACTGCAAAGGATCAGTGAGGTTAAACTATATTGTATTTTCAGAACCTGAGCCTCTTTAACTATCTCCTCCTCAAAAGTAAGAACAATATTATTTCCTTTCACTCAGCCTCTGTCTGTCCTACTCTATCATAATTTTTTTTTCAGATCTTGAATAATGGGTTATTAAACATGATTAATGCCCCTAGCCTAGAGAGATGGTGGTTTCAGGTAGTAATAGAAGCAATAGTGGCCTTAATGGAATTGGTGCTGGAGAAATGCCACTGTTTTGCTGCCTTGTGTTTTTGGAAAGCAAATCAGTGTGCAAAACCGCAATCTGTAATACTTTACTGTTCTAGACCACGTTTGACCAAAAGCAAGCATCACTTCTTGGGAAGAAAAAGGACAACGATCTCAGTTTGATGGCTGCTGTCATCAGACAGGGAAGAAGAGGCCAGAAAGAGAGAAAATATAAAGAGGCAGAAGACAGAGTGGTCTGTATACTGGGGGAGAGGCGGGGAAGAGAAAGGGGAAATGCTAATCAAAGGAAATGCAAATCAGATCTGAAATACATAGCACAAAAACCGTAACTTGGCAATCACTGTGATTCATGAATGGAGAATGAGATAGATATAAAGAGCTTAGAAGTGTTTGCAGAAGGTTAAGTACCAGGACTTTTGTACTCRGTGCATTCTTTATGCAATCTAAAATGTTTTTACAGCCCTAAACTTTTTTTATTCACCATTAGTTGTGGAGGACATTGTAATCCTCCTTTTTCTTCCACTCCTAACTGGGCTTCTCTCGAACAGAAATTCATACCCAAACTGATCCAGGTAGGAGTTTTGCAGTGCAGAGGAAAGACTATTGGGAATAAATACCCTTTCATTCCAGCTAAAGCAGAAGTGAAGCTAATCTGAGGCACACCGGAATTTACCTCTTCAGTAACCAGTATTGGGCCCTTCATAGGAGGAGCCCAAGGACATCTTGTCTGCCCTACAGTGATCATATGACAGGGCTGCAAGGCRTAGCACTGAATGCCAGAGCTAAGCAGCAGAGGATATACCCAGGATTCCTCCTCTTTCTGAGTGTCAGCCTGGTCTCACTCACAACTAGCCCCAAGGATGCTTCCACTGGTAAGCCAARTGAAAGGGAAGTGAACACGGCCTCAGGTGCCACTTTGAGGTTGCTTTTGCAGAACACTGGAGATGCAGACGGTGGATCCTTACTGGAATATGGGCAAGTCTTGCACCGAGCATATAAATCTGGTTCTATTAGGTGCAAGAATGAGTTTCAACAAGTGCTTCTGAGAAGTAGTTTCAACTCCAAGGCCCCAAGTGAAAATGTGAGCTTACATATAATTAAGTGTTGATCTGTCTTTGCAAGATCTAGAGACCTACTTGTTTGTTACGCAGGAGTTTAGGCACTTGCAGAGAAACACTCACAAAACCTCTTGAACATTGGATAGAGAAATTTTATCATCAACGACAAAGTCTKGTCCAAAGTACCAAAATGGATCCAAAAGGTGCTGATATACCTGGGACATATTGTCTAAGTATCAAACATATCCATATATTAAGTCATCATTGGCATGAGGAAGAAGGCCATCTTTGAGAAAAAGAAGACATTTGAGAGCAGAATAACTGTCTAAGCATCAAAGTTGTAGCTAAGAAAGCAGTGCCAAGATCTGGTTTTCATCCTGTGTGTTTGTCTTGGTATTAAAATGATGATGAATGAGGGTCATGATGCCAACGATTCACAGCTGGTAAGTGGCTTCATGCTTGCTAGCATAGGGCTAACCCAGGGGATCATATGTCAGACTTAGCAAARAAAGATCTGCTGAAGCTGGTCATCAGATTCCACCTGAAGTTGTCAAGGTGTTACTAATATTTATTTAATTTATTAATAACACTGTCAGATAATATATTTTGCTGTGACAACCTCCAGTCTTCYAAGATTAAAATTTGCTTCCTCTTAAACCTATCAGACATTATCTTGCTTAAAAGACTTCAGAGGAAACTGGCTTCTCTGCAAGTTCTGAAACTCAAGTTGAGCAGTATCTTTCATTTTCAATATAGTAGATGTGAACAAAAGAGAAGCCTTGGAAAGAAGGAAAATGTGTGTTTCTTTCTTGCCAAATAAGCTGGTGAATTGTGGGATTTTTTTTTAGTTGCTTTTGCMTCTCTGTCATTAGCTCTTGGTAATTAAACCTGGAAATGTCTCATTCTGAGGCTGCCTTTGCATACTGAACCCATGGAAAAAGTGTGAACTAAAGGTGCACTGTACTAATGGGTGAGCTGAGACTGACGGGTGGTTTTCCAGAACATAGTTGGCGGAAAAATACACTGTGTTGTAAGAGTGACAAGCAGTGCAAGTGGTGTGTGGAGAGGGAGGCAGAAGAAGTGGGGACCAGGAAATTATCACAGTTGAAAAGTATCACACATTGCCACTTTTTCACAACATCCAGTACGGAATTATTTTGGAAGAGAAAAACACAGAAATAAATTCAGATTCTGCAACCAAAATCAATTTTCCTTTAAGGAATGGAGTCAGTGAAGAGGGAAGAAAAATCCTGTTTTAAGCACTTTCCAAATGCCACAAGTGCAAACTACAGTTTTCTTGATTGAAATGTTTTTTTTTTTTTTTTTTTTTTTTTTTTTTTTTTTTTTTTTTTGCTTCCTCCTCACCTTTAAAGATCTGCAAGCACCAGCAGTCAGGAAGCCTCTCTCAACAGCATTCCATAGTGTTTTAGTGGATTGTATTATTCCAGAACAAGTGCCTGGGGTCCATTCCCCAGCATGACTAGAGGCAACAGGTCCCTTACGGATACCACTTGTTGGGGATGTAAATTTAAGTGGCAATTCTTGTGCTGTGGAAGCGGCAAGGATTGAGCTCTTTGCACTTTCACAGTGAGGTTTTTTATGTAAGGTACAAACTAGCGACGGGGCCTGGACAGGGACAGGCCTGGACAGGCCTGGGATTAGTTAGTGACATCTAGGCCAGGAGAGAAACTTTGTGCTTTATGAGGCAGCCAACACTCACCCTGGTGATACCTGGTACTCCAACATCTACCTTGGTGATGTCTAGGAGGTTAGTAAGTGGTAGGACCACCTAGTATTGCTTTAGAAAAATTACATTTACGGGAATGAACCAAATATGATGACCATTTGCGSACAGCCACGTGAGGGAAATGGTTCACCTTCTCGGTAAGTGCTACAAAGCTTTCAAATTACTAGAAGTTCTTGTAATGAGTGTGAGGGAGTAGAGCAAAAATTTCATTTTGAATCAGGTTTGGCCTGAAACACTGATAGTCATCTTTGCTATTAGAACTGGCAAGTAGGACAGAGCTAGTTCTTTTTCTTTATATTTTACTGGGAAAATAACATACAGAAGTTGGTGAGGCCTGTAACAGACTTGAAAGTCACTGTCAAATGCAGACAGACCAAGAAGCATTTCAGTTTTACAGATTAAAGGSATTAATCTGAAGTGCCAAAATAAGGATCATTGCTGGCCCACGTTCCTTATGTATTAGTGTATACACAGTTTAGGTCAAAGGTGGGTTGAATTATCTTCCTGAATTTTCCATCTCATTCACTTGGTTACAGAGCGAGACTTCAGAGAGTGGGATTTCATTTGGGCTACCTAAAGCTAGGTAAGATGAATCCAGATAGAAGGGCTATTATGTTCCCTTGAGGGAAATCCATTCAGAGCTTTGATTTTTAGCTTAGCTGTGGAGAGGAAGAACAGCTTTCCTTGACACGCTGATATTATATTTACTCGGTATGAATTCTGAGTCTTCTGAATCAATCGATTAAAGGATTGCAAGAGATAGCAAATATCAGATTCTCACTGATTTTCAGAGGGATCAGGACTGTACTACCTCTTATCAAGTGAAAAGGATGACAGCAGAGAAATCCATTTACCACATTCAGCTCTGTTCTAAGAAGCTAATGCAGCTTATTTAACAGGTTGGGTTTGAGAGCAGGTCATGCCCAGATTGAACATGTCTTAGGAGCAGAAGAGCTGTGGTTCATAAAAATCTTCCAACAAAGCCCTGAGCTGCTTTCACAAAGCCCTAGTGTGATCTGGCTTCAGGGTAGAGCACTCTTATGAAGTACCAAGATTAAGCATACAGCAGATACAGGCTAGGACATGGGCTCATAGGCAACATCTCTATTAGAAAATTAAAATGTCTCTAGAATCGTTCTCTGGCAATAAGGCCAGCTGACGTGGAATGACGCACATGCATATTATAAGCTCTTGCTGCCACCAGCCTGGGCTACTGAATGCGTGGCATCTCTGGGGAATGGTCTTTGGCTTGTGCTAACTCCTGAATTCCCAGGATGTGTGTGGGAGAATGCTAATCGATCCAGACCAAAAATGTGCCAGGGCAGGTTCTAGGAATTCAACAATACAGGCTAACCAATTCCAATGCCTGGGAATGTTACCTGCCACTGCTTAATTTACTAGCATAGGTGTAGCCCTAAGGGCTTACGCATGCAGGCAGACACCTAAGGTGTACTTGAGATGCATTTCGAAAGGTGCCTGGCAGATAATGTGCTGATCAAGAGACTGGCCCGAAAACAACAAACTCATTGCTGCCGTTCTGCATTCATATTAGCACTTTTCAGACTGTGTTTCTCTTGGCCAGGAATATTCTTTCACATCCAAGCAGCACCTAAAGCACCAGTAAGAATACTGGAGATAAATAAGCAAACTATATTTGTCTCCTTTACTGCTCCATTACGGTGCTGTATTCTGTGCTGTCCAGAATAGAGCCTTTAGAGGCACAGCTCATGAAATCTATGAAAAAAGTTAAAAAGAAAAAAAAGAAAAATCAAAACCAAAAAAACACTAACTGCATTTTCCTTCTGACTGTATGTGCCAGAGAAAGCACGAGCCACCAGAGGCAAGGAGAACATAGAGGGCCTTTTTGTCTAGATTTCAAGGAAATTCGCTTCTCTCAAGGGATTAATTCTGGTTGTAGAATGGCAGGTTTTAAATGTTTGATTCTTGTTTGTGTCTGTTTTTTAACCCGTATCTCAAGAGGATTTAATTAGATTTGCTGTTCATGATATGCTACTTACCGGATTATGATGAGATCACCTGATAAAGCCTGACATAAACTTGGCAAATTGTTTGGTGCTTTCTCAGTCTTTAGAATTTAATTATGGCAATTTCAAAACAGGAAGCTTGGAAACAACGTGGGGATTAAAGACGTGCTCTTGCCCCACTGGAATCAGTAGAGTTGTGCTGTTRGCTCCCAACGTTGCCATCCGTCCTGGCGTGCATGCACGAGCCAGGACGTGTGTGCACGTGTTCCCATCCCGCACAGAATGGGTGAGATTCCAAGGACATTTCACGTGAGCATCCTGATTAATCCCACCACCTTCAGTGCTTTTCACAGTGTACGTGAGAACGGATTTGTTTAAGAGACAAGCTGAGGATAGATGAAGATATATAACATTAACAAGAACTGGAGGCTTGGATTTTCAAGTAATTTCCTTGGGGATCTGTACATGTTCCCAGCTCAGTGCTGCACAAAATCAGTACATTTCTGATTTGCAGAGGGAGCSAATGAGTGAGCCCTCAGCTTATGTCAATTCAAGGCTGCGGTCAGAAATATAAACTCAGTCTAGCACAACTGTACAAATATCATGAGAAGTGAAGATGTGGGCACAGGTACCTGCATGTGGATTGCAGAACCCTGCAGAGCATCCTGGATATGCACCAGGACAACAGGGATCCAGTGAAGCCTCCGTCATGGTGACTCCTGTGCACTCCATGTCCAGGCAACAATTTTAAATGTGGTGAGGGCTAAGGAATCTRCAAGGTCAGAGCAGGCGGTCGTATTTGTTTCACAGTAAGAATAAGCAGCTAATTCTTTTGGATGCTGCTTGGTTCCTTCTGCATGGCGTCCAGATCCCAAGAGCTAATACACTCCAGTATATACAGGTAAATTCCTCCGTAAATCTACATGTGGTTAAGGATGAAAAGATAGTGGCTGAAATGCAGAATTGCTTCCTTTTATAGCTTTCCACAGGTTACCACGTGTATAGAGATCACATCTCTCTCTGTTTCATTTAGAGTCTAATAAATCGCCTTGTACTCAAAGTCACTGAGCGCCTACAGCTCTCACAGACACCAAAGGGCCTAAGATCACTCTGAGTGCCAAGCTGCACCTCTCTTCTCTGAGCCCTTTGCTGTTGATGCATGTGCCAGGCCTCATTCTTGTTTTCTAGTGAAGAAGTGCACACTTCCAATACTTTAGCCCTCAAACAGGTAAATATGGATTTCTGGGCTTTTCTAATGCTGGCAAATCTGCAAAAGCACCAAAGAGATTCAGGAGCAAACATTAAATCTGTGATTTGAGGCTTCAGACTCTTGAATGCTTTTGTCAATCCTGTTTCGCACCTTCCTTGATGAAGCAGCTCCTACAGCCATTGAATTCAATGTTGTAACAGAGGAACACTCTGAGCCCTAGCAGGAATCCACCCTGGTTGAGCTCTGACAAAAGTAATTTCCAAAACAACTTTCTGAATTCACCGTCCTTTCAAAAGGAACTGTGTTTCCCTTTGTTCTTCAAAAGAGGTGGCAAAAAAAGTCCTCTGCAAAGTGTACTGTGGTTGTTTATAAAATACAAAGAGGTTTGATCCTCTTTCTATGGGTTTGCAGACAAGCCAGAGATATATTCTTCTGGAACAGTACCACTCTGTTTACCATTGCATTATCCAGTAACTACGGCAGCATGTTCTGAGGTATTCTACCTGCAGCCTATGTCCTTATCTTGAAGTTGATAATTGCTTGTCAAACTGATTGACATTTGTAGAACTGTCTTTTCCATGAGACATTACTCCCTCCACACACCCCCACCAAAAAAAAGAATAGACAATTTGATTTTGCACTGTTTTTTCCCTCCTTTAAGCACCGTAACTTTTTCTGCCTAAAAGTAGTAATTACTTAATGAATAGTCCTCCATGTTTCCCTGTCAGTCACTCACTGTAATGAACAACTCGTTTTGTCTGCTTTGTTAACAATAAAAAGTATTGAACTAATAATAATAAAGATTTTCTAGGACTTTGCTGCTAACACACAGGGTGCCCCGTCGCAGCAATGATTGGGATAACAAGAGGGGGAGGGTGAGTTATCTCTCTAGACATCAACCAACATTTTGTACTTTTCTTTGAGCTGTGTGACTATTTTTCCCTTGCTCCTGGATGTTCTTATCTTCAGCCAGCCTGAATTATTAGAGCATATTTAGGGGACCACGTCCAGCTATTATTTGTTCCTCTCTGTGAATTTTTTTCTTTTCTTTTTTAACCAGATCTGTGAACCTCTGTTCAGCTGTTGGTATTGAGGTCAGGGCTTTTTACGGGCTAGAATTTTTATCATGAACTGGAGCCCAGAGTTAATTGTACACAAAGAGACATTGTTGTTTCCGTTAGGATTTACAGTACCACTGAATTTTAATTATTGGGTAACTTTTCTCCCATTATAGTGTTCACTCCTCCTTCCCTTTTTGTGCCAACCCGCCTTGCTTTTAGTCGCAGGAGCTCACAATGCAAAGTGCAAAATACCCCCAATAGATGAACAAATTGTGATCTCAGCTTTGATGCAACATTACACTTGTCCTCAACTAAAAAGTAAAAACAGCAAACAAACAAAAAAAACCCCAAAAATAGAAAACAAAACAAAACAAAAAAAAGCCAAGGGAACAATTTATTGTGAGCTACAAACCGTAATGTATTGTTTCCTGTTTATCTACATTGGTTACTTTTAACATTCAAAGCCCAGCCCCAGACAGGAGCTGTACAGGAGGTCTTTATCACTGCTAGGACAAAACATTCGTTTCTCATTGACAAAGGCTCTTGTGGGCCTTAAAATGTCCTCAGATCCTTTCTATTTGAGATAAAATAGGCATGCTTAAATGTTTCATCAATTGCCATGAAGCAAACGCTTCTGCAGAGTTTTCAAGCGAGTGAAGCTAATAATTCACTGCCGGCCTGGGAGTGTGAACGGCTTTACAGACAGTGTTTGTATGACTGAGCCTTGAGTCTCTTTTTAAAGGTAACAAGCAGTACTTTTAAAAGGCATCTAATAAACTGGAGGCTGTGTCTATTAATTAGCTTGACTCTGAATTTGCCTCCTAGTTTCCAAGCRTGTGTTCTCTGCGATGTGTGGAGTCTCAATCTATGGAGCAGAGTGGATTTAAGCGGCCCCAAAAGTATAATGGGAAAAAATGATGCATTCAATCAATAAAAATCCCTTTTCCAAACCAATTGTATAAATAGCTGGCATTGCTTTATTACTTATTCTCTAGCCATCTCAGTCCTCTGTGTTGTTTTATGAACCGTAGATATACCTCTTTTGTGTAAAAAAGATTTCTTTTGGGCTGAGTCAATCAACTTGAAATGAAGTCAAGCCCCGCGGGGGGATGATATCAGAGCACTGGTGGGTTTCCAAGATGGAATAGRCTCAGAGCGAGCTCTAGAGAGGTTTCGTGGGTGGGGAGGACTGCGGTGTGTGTAGCGTGTTGGGGAGATCCCTGCTGCGTGCATCCCAGAGGCAGAGTCTTGCCAAATGCCTGCGTCCACTCCATAGTGCCAACAGTCAATGAAGAGAGAATAAAAAGACTCTTTTTTATTGATTTGATGAACCTTTCGCCCCCTCTTATTCTTCTGCAATGTTCCTCCTCCTCTTCCCTCCCCAGTGTGTCCTCCTGCTCCCACCCACAGTGTTGCTGTAATTCTGTCTCTGGCTAAGGTGGTCTCTGTGAGATGCTCCCAAGTGCCTGTATTAGCCCTTCCCTCTCTAGGTCAAAACATGTTATTTSAGTGTGAGGGAGGTAATTATTCCCTTTCCCATCTCCAGCTATCATAACTGCTCTCTCTATGTACAACCTAACCCTTGATCAGCCAAAGGATTGGGCAAATCCTTGTTTCTCTTCAGAACTTCTTGTCAGTGAGAAGAACCAACAAGCTGGTCCCTGGGGGATCTCCAGCAGGATCCTGGGGTTGGGTGTACCTCCTGCAATCCAGCAYCTCAGGATCAAGTGAAAAGCTTAGCAGAACTACTCAAAAAGTATCAAGGTTAAAGGTGTCTGCCGGTCTACAAAGGCATGCTGTGCTCAGTGGAAACATCTCCATCCAGCAGCATCACTGAGTTCCAGCCTCTTTCTGTCGTCATTGTTTCTGGGTAGATGTTCGTGGTGGATAACAAAGAAATTAAAAAGCTTTAAGGACCTACTTTAGATGCATGCTTAGAAAACAAAACAGATGTGGAAGAAGCTACACAGTCACATGAGGTTCCCTCTTCCTCCTCTTGGGTTACTGACAACAGCATGGATAAGCCGAGGCTAAGCAATATGATAGCTCTCATGAGCAATATTATACTGTCTGTGAGCCCCTGCAGATCTGGAACCTGATCCCTGCAGCATCCTGGACCAGGCCTAGGTTCCCCATCCCTTCATTTCTTCTGCTATGGGAATGGACTAATACCCAAGGCTAAGACTTGAAACAGAGACASAGAGTAAATTCAATACCCAATGAAAATGGAAGACAAAATATTTTCCTGAAGATTTTCACCAGCAGTTCCCAAGGTTTCTTGCAGCCAGCCAGAACATCTGGTCTTTCAAGCTTAGTTTCTGTTGGTTTCAACTGGAGTATCTATAAAAGGTCAATACTTTTTTGACAGTCTGGGCCTTAATAATTAATGCTAACAGTCCTTGGGTACCGTGATTTGACTCTAGAGATGAATTAGTGCCTGTCAGCATCTCAGGGCATGTATACGCACCAGTCCMTCTTTAAAAACAAAAGGGAAATGTCAAAGAGTTGGCTGACATTTCTGAMATTCATCTGCAAGAGAAGAAGCCAACACGCAGAGAGGGTGCAGTGCTGCAGGCTGCCTGCACTTGCCTTCACTGGGCAACTCTATGAGGGACTTCTGTGTCAATGAAGCAATTAGACCTCCTAGGGACGCAAGCTGGGCTTGGATACAGGAACCACAGGATCAATGCTTATTTATAAAAGAAACTCAGACAGCAGGTAGAAATATTTGTGGCAGTATGTCCACTTGGAAGAAGTGATATTATCGTGTTACATGATGTTGACCAAGAGAGCACAAGAGCTTGGATGTGGTGTCTTAGGAAAGAAATCCAAAATGCAACYGTGCCTTTGAAAGAGCCTCCAGTGACCCTGAAAGGCAAATATGAGAGGATGGGTCATAGTTCTGTTCTGCTGCAGCATGTCAAGAAGTGATGAGAGAATTGTTCCTGCTGTATAAATGGCATAGGATCAAGTCTTTCATCGGTGACGCGGGAGCAAGACTTGAACTGGGAGGTGACTAAGACAGCCAGCTTCTCTCCTGTTTGCAACAGCTCCCCAAGAGCTCCTGTTCTCAAAGAAGCAGAGTGCTCAGCAGCACCCGCTGATACCTAACAAGCTCAGGGTGACTCAGCTATTCAGAAAATTAGTTAYCTTAAATGCAGGGCTTGGAACCTTGCTTTGAAACACCCAGGTTTGAAAATGTCAGTTTTGTTGGCTCTGCAGGACTTACTCTGCTTGGACACAAGCAAGAGAAATTCAGAGAGGGCTGTCACTGCATGCAGTGACCGGCTGGGAGAGCAAATCATGGGTGCTGGTCATGGAATTGTTTCAAAGTGGGCAAATTTTGAGGGCAAAATAGGTAGGTTTTGTCATGCAATACAAACACTGTCTTTCTTTCTCTGGTAAGCCTACCACATCAGCCAGGGGTCTAAAGGAACCAGTATTACCTCTTGCAGGATAAATTTGGGTGGAAAGTTAGATCATGAAAGTGCTTTGGGAGCTGTGGCGAGCCCAACTCATGATGACTGAGCAGCTCATCACTGCTGATTCCCTTCTCTTGCTTTTCATAGGGAGTCTGTGACGTGGAGCAAACAGTGCTGAAGCTGCTATGACCCTCATCCACTCTTTGAAATGACAGAAATTCACACATTTATACATAAGCAATATATTGTACATAGAAGAATAACTCACAACATTCAGATTTTCTACCATAATCTGAAAAAAAAATGATACAAAAGGAAAAAATAGAGAGAATTTCCTTATTCCTCTCTAATTTTTTACTATTTCTGTTGGAATATTTATAACTTTGGGCACAAAGCTGATCAGTATGTGTACACTTTCTGTATATGCAGTTACAGATCTTTGGTTTTCAGCTCTTTTAGTAAGCAAAGAAAGCAGAATCAGATTTTTGGGCCTCCATTGAAAATGAGTTCTACTGGGCAGTGAACACAACCATTGAATACGTGTTACTTAATACATCAGAAAAATAATCTTTGTTGGGCTTACCCTCTTTTCTAAGTTATTTTGCTCGTTGTTGTTGTTGTTACAGCCACAAGGGACAATCGACATAATTTCTTTATACAAACTGGACGCATACATTTTTTTCCCACTGATTTTAATGAGAGACAGGCTTCAGTAAGCAATCCAAGGGTGAGCTTTTTCCTGCTCCCACCAACATCCAAAGCAAAATTGTCATTGACTTCTTTACTGCTTGATCAGGATGGAGTAACATATTGGGAAATAACACTCCAAGAAGAGGTATCATCAGCAAGATGCTCTGGTATTATTCTCTTATCATAGGTCACTGGCACATTTACATAGATGCAAATCACTAATCATGAAATATTTTGCAGAGAACCTCATGCAGGAGCTATCTAATGAAGCAGAGGTGCAGGAGAAGAGGAATCCTATGACTTTTATGCAAAAAAAGCCCCAAGAACCCACCGCGTTGGAAAGATCACTGGCCTTTATTAATGCAATAATATAACAATGAATAAATGAGTGTGTCCTTCAAACTCCCAGGAGTCTTCCCAGCCTATAAACAATGCAACTGTGAGACGAGGGGAAGGAAGGCAGGGAAGTCCTAAAGATTAATCAGATAATAAGGGAAATTCCTTAGTCCTTAGCGCAAGGCTTTCCCTCCCGCAGCTACACGGGAGCCCCGACAGCCCCGATTTGCAGCTGTGATAAGGATGCCTTGACCATGGTGGGATGTACAACAAACACGACTTTATCTCCGGTGCCATATGCAAGTTCAGGCTTAAGAAGCACTCAACCTCTCTCAGGAAGGATCTGCACGTTGAGACCCCCCGTGCCTCCCCCTTCCCAGCCTTAGATGTCCATGGGTTGTGCAAGCAGGACCTTGGATGAAACAGGAAAAACGCTTGCTCCAGGTATGGGCACAGCCCCCGGACAAATCAGAGGAAAACGCTTCATTTTGACTGTTTGTTTTTTCTGGCTTGTGGAGTTTGTTCCTCAAAGCCACCATTAGAAAGCAGTTTCATTTTGTGTGTTTTCCTGTAGGCCTGGCAGGAAAACAGAGACCAAAAGAAAAGAAAAAAAAATCCTGATGCTGGAAACATCTGGATTTGTATGTGGTCAGCATCTCAAGAGACTCCGTTGTTGTTTGTCCTTCTTGCCTATAAATTAAATACTTTTCACTAAATATTTGGGAGCAGGAAATATATATTAAAGGTGAGCATTCTGGTTTTAACTCAGGCTTGGCCTTTTAACAACAGTGTGGCTGTGATGAGAAGCTCCGTGATAGCCTTTATGAGCAATATTATGCTATCGCCCAGGCTGTGCAGAGTTAGCTGTAATTGTTGTGCAACCCAGCCCATCAAAGGAATGATCAAATCAGATAAGCAAAATACTGTTGTGATTTTGCATCAGTGCTGTTTGAGTATAACTATTAATTTTCCTATCTTTGGTTAAAATGAGGAGGAAAATCTTTTTGTTTTGTTTTTAYTTACACACACACTCACGCATACCTATGTATTCCTATGTGTGTAATAGTATATATATTGGAATATTTGTATAAATGTGTACGTCCTAGCTCTGGAAGTCAGCGCTCTGGACATCTCCATTCCCCAGAGGAGTTATGATTCTTGAGAGCCACAATAATCCCAGCCTGGCAAGGCGATTGGGGCTGATAGGGAGATATTGCTGCACCTTAAATGCACATCCCTTCCTCTGCCTCCAAAAAGGCACGTGGCTGGGGTGAGGGGCCACAGAAATATTCCCCATGAGGTGAACTTCTCCACGTTTCATTTCTCTGTTCGAAGTGTAAAAGCCCCAGTAGTTTGGGTGCTTACCAAAATCTTGTCTGAGCTAGACAGACTTTCTTTGTTTGCAATGCTGGGGGGTGATCCCGTGCCCGGTGAGATAACTGGGAACGCTGTCACTGATTTCAGCGGCGAGAGGCTCACACCCCTTACTTTGTAACTTTCTTGAGGTCAAGTTTGCTTCCTTTATTTCCAGCACTTCTGCTTCTGGTCCTGACTGGAACAGACTTTCTTGTGGGTATGTTTGTACTTCCCAGTCATTTGCATGTAATTTTATGCAAACATTTTTATCACAGATCAGTTCACACAACCACAAGCTGTGTTTTTATTTTCTCTGTCAGCTGAAAGCTTCGTCTACATTGCTTTTTTTTCTTCTCTCTCTCTCTTTCCTCGCTCCAGTATGACTACATCAAACTAATTGCACAGGTGCAAACCCTGCCTGTAGATGCACTGTGTTGGCGAAGGAAAAAAATCTGCTTTCCATGCAGCTTACGCTGCTCTGAGCAGAGGTACCTCATCCCTTGCCAGCACCAACACCATTAGGAGCTTCAATGAAATGCAAGCACTAGGATAATTGCACCAGAGCAAAACTTCAGTGGGCAAACAGGCCTCCAAGACATTTCTCGTTGCAGAAGAGAAGTAAATTCCTTGCAAAACAGGCAATTCTTGTGCTGGTGGATCTGTGCTTCAAAAGGCTGGAATGTGAAGATCAAACAGTGCTCTGAACTCTTCCACCTGCCAGTAAATGACACACGCTCCCTGGAAGAGCCTCTGCGGTGCCTTGTCCGGAGCGGAGGAGATGCTGGGAGGCAGCTCGGGTGGAAGCAGTGGCTGGTGGAGCAGGAGCAGAGCACGCGGTGACTCACCAAGGGGCAGGAGGCACCAGGCTTGTGCAAAGGGTAAATGAAACTCTCCCTTTGCTGCTCCCCGCTTCCCGCCGCTTTGCCGGGGAGCCTGCAATGCCAGCCTGGTCTGCAGGGCTCAGAGGAGATCTGAATTACGGAGAATATCAGCAAGCCTCAACTCCRAATTGCTGGGTTGGAGCTGGCACCTGCGCAAGAATAACGCTTATTACACTGTATACATTTCATCCAATTCTTCTAGCTGATTAAATACTAACGGTTATCTCTCAGAACATTCGAAATTATTGCTGCATCGCTTTGTGGCTTTATCAATAACTAATTCTCAACTGTGGAAATATATATTTCATGCATGTACGCACACAATGCTTATCACTCAATTTAAAATATGTCTGATCTGAAATTAATACTCAGTTTTTTTTTCACTCTTTCTTTCATTGACTTTTACCACTTTCTATTACAAGGGAATAGAAATTTACGCTTTAGAGAAACCAGTATGGGGTGCAACATGAGAAACTGGCTCCCCAGATGAGCCTAGAAAYGCCAAGTTTCAGCTCATTGAAATTGTTGCCCAGCCGAATTTTAAATCCTAGAAAATCGGAGTTTATGGTGGAAATGCTGAGGCAGCTCTCAGCGAACTGTAAAAGCACAGATGGCACCGTGATGATCTGAGGGGCCAGGAGCTGTTCATGGAAAAACTCCATGTTTTCACACGCAAAACAGAGTGTAAGGTCTTTGTTAATATAGCCGGGAGTATTTCACGTCGGGGCTCCAGGAAGAGCAGCGCATTTAGCACAGCGCTGTGACCATGGACAATGCCGCTGCATTCAGCCAGGGGTGGACGGCTCGCGTGGAGGCGATCGCGTTAACTCCCTCGCTGCTGAATGATGCACCTAGCTTTGCTGACACCCTTTCTCACCACAGACACAAAATCCGAAGGCAAATGCATGACAAGGCAGGAGCATTTTCCTACAGTTGTCCATGCACATTTTTTTTTCTGTCAAAATAATGATCTGAGCCAAGGCATGAGCAGGTGCTGCAGGGTCTTAGCTGGGCTGTCAGCCTCTGTAATGTGACCTTGAACTACCAGCCACAAGTACAGACCAGAAAATGTTGGACTGTGTTCTAATATTCACAGGAGACTCAGATCAGGTCACAAGATTGTATTCACCATCGCTCCTTTAAGTCACCTCTCTGGAGCACACCAGACACACTGATACACCATAGGACATCTAATTTCTTTTCAATCCAAACCCTCCCACCCCCTCTTTTTTAAGATTTAAAATTTCCCTGATGGAAATTTTCCTTAGCTGTGGAAAGAAACTGGGGCACTTTTTGATCCAGGAGTAAATGGGTTAAAATTGCTTCAGAGTTTAAAGCCCTGTTTCGCTTTTTTTCTTAATGGAAACTCAGAGATTGAATTTAGAATCATGTTTGTTAAGAACAGGGAGAAAAGCATCAGCGAGAAGGCTGGCAAAGGGAGATGGTATGCACAGGAATTAAATGTGGTTGGGTGTCACTGCAGGGCAAGTCTGAACTGTGTATGTGCATGTAAGAATTTGTAGTAGACTGTGTGCTGGCAAAAGAATTGGCAATCCGCCTTCAAATATCTAACAGGCTCCTCCTGAGTGCTCAAATCCCTCCTCAGTGCTCAGTGACAGAGTGCAGCTTGATCCTTGTTTTGAAACCTCCCTGAGTGAGGATTATATGTTGCTGTAAGATAGAGCTACATATGAGGTGGCTGGCATTCAGTTTGGACCTTAACAGCAGTAGATACTGGGTGCAACATTTGGAACCAGCTCTTCCATCATCACAATTTGAGGATGCTGGGAGATAAGTTAGATATCTGCTTCTGGCCCAGAGTTCAATGTCAAATGTCTTCTCTGCTCCCAGAACCAACACCATTTTCAGCCTGCACTTCATGATTCAAGCTTGCGTAGCTTTCTGTGCATGCAGAAATAAACTGCGCTGTGCAAGTTCTCCTGAAAGTGAATCCCTCAGTCTGCAAGCATTCAAGAGATACTGAAGTTCCCATCTAAGAAATAAATAGACTCTGGCTGGTGTCTCTCAATGGCTCCTTTAGTTCTTGTAGTAACTGGCTGATTATCTTAGCTTTGGCTTTGCCATTGACAAGACATGACCCATCTGCATGCCCTGAAGTCTCCTTCATGCTACAAATTCCCTGAGCAGTCTTCCTATGGGTATGTGTTTGCATGGATGCATCTGAAGAAGGGGTTCAGACTTGACCTCAGCTAAGAGTACTCAGCATTGACTGACACTGAAGATAGGATGGGTAAGAGGAAGAGGGGACATCTCAAAATAGCATTTCTCATATCACACGGTCTGATGGAAAGCCCCTGGGTGACCAACACTTTGGGTTTGTATTATTTTGTATTGAGATAGTTTTGCTCAAGTGTATAGTGAAAGCCATCACACTTCTGCAGAATCCCGGTAAGAGGAACAAATCCAGTCACCAAAAAACATACCAGCTGTGTTGAGAACTTTCCATCTGCCTCTGGTGGCCTCACGTGGCACTCACAGTAAAACATCCATCCTCCTATTTATCGCAACTATCTAAATGTGCTTTTATACAAAAGCCCAGAATACCTCCAAAAGCCTGTATCTCAGAAAAATAGCTTGCATTTAGTAGCTTTCCAGGAAAGTATCACATATAAATTGAACAAGATAATTCAGCCAAGCGGCACTTAATTACAGCCAGCAGAATGGCACCCACACACATCATGGATGAGCTCTTCTTCCTCGGCCAGTCTATAGAAACAAATGGGACTGCAGAAATTTGGCAGGCTCACCAGCACATGTAGGTGCAGTTGAAGGGTCMCGTATTTTCAAGCCCTTGATTCTCCAAGCCCAGATCAACGGCCAGCTTGTTTTGCTTTGCAGAACTAGCCCAGGAGAAGACTCATKGTGATGGCTGTGCAGAAGCATTGAGGGACCTACAGGTGATATTAACTGGGTGAGGCAGACAAAGAATACACTGATTAAGGTGTTTCCCTCTGTTAATTAAGCTCTTATGAAGTGTCACCTATGTTTTAATGCTTCTTTTGCCCACAAGGTCTTACCAGAAGGCTGCACTGAAAAAGCAGCTGCCTTCCAGCAAGATCCAAACTTTCTGCCCTCTTGCAGTGGAGCAGGTCAAGGCAGCCATCACACCACTAGAATGGAAGATTTGGATAGTTATTCTAAAGGCCAAAGAGGCTAAATTCATGTTACTTTTACCTGCAGTTTGCCACTATTCAGCAGAAACCTGCCAGGCCTGGTGCTCAATGAAACTGGCCAGGCTTCTGTGGGACATGAGGCCCTGGCAGTGGGTAGCAGAGCCAGGAGGCCCCACATGACAGGGACTTTGGAAAGGTCTGGGGAAAGTCTGTTTGTGGTCCCAGTCCAAAGCAAGTTGCTCATTTGAGCAGCTCCTATCAAGCTGTTGCTATCCCAGGGCCTGCGTTACAGAAGTGCTCCGTGAAATGCTTCCATTGCTCATCTGCTTCCAGGCATTTCCCTGGGAAGCGTGAGGGCCATCCCATTGYCTTCTCCGGGTCCGGTGGCACCAGTAAAGCCCTGGAGCCAAACTCATGGCATTCYCACAAACAACTGATGGCTCTTCCTCTGCCCAGCAAGGCAAGGATGGGGAATGCCAGATTTAGGTTCTTGTCAGCATCTTCAGTGTTGATTAGTTTTGGTGATACAAAATATTAATGTTTGTATCCCCTGAGTCCTTTGCCTTTGAGAATGCTTACTCATTAATTAGCTCAGGCTTTACCCAAAGGTTAATTTTTGGGGATGGGCTTAGTGTTACAAAGTGCTCAGGCTGTGATCTGACCAAGTAGTTTTCTGTGAACCTGGTGTTGACATCATGTCATTTAGTTCATCTGTTTAAGTGTTGATCTGTAGCTGATGCACTCCCAGCTATGCTGACAGCAGCTCCAATTTATTCATTAAAACACAGCGAAGTGAGCACAGTCCTCACAYCCCATCTTCCCTTTGCCGTAACCTGCTCGCACAAGGAGTAGTCACAGCATCACTGCTGACAGCCAAGGCCTCTCAGCCTCAGATCATCGCTCCAACATCTCCATTTTCCCTCCCCTTCTGCCCAGCCTGCTATTGCTTTCATACATCAGTTTGCTCTATGCGAGCACCTCACTAGGTACAATAGTAACTTGCAACACCACTTCAAGGAGCATGGAGACTCTATACTATCTCGACTGGAAGTGAGCAAACTCTGTTTACTCCTGAATATTGCTTACATGATTTCAGAGAGGGTAAACTAAAGCATACACAAGCTTTCATAAAAGATCTCTGGTGTGATACAGGGCCAGACTCTGCTCTGTAAAGCACCAGTTTAATACCCAATTCACTAGACTATCCTTCTTCAGCTCTATAAATAGGAATTCTTCAGTGCCTGGACTGTTATGTGGAGCCTGCAGAACTCCTAGCAAACAGCCAGATCTCAGGTTGCTTATGACGGCTCACACACCAAGCTCTGTACAACCCCTTGAATCCCACTGTCTTGCACTCTGGTTGAAAGCTGGCATTCACTGTGTGCATGTTCATGATCCCAAGCTCAGCTGCAGCTCAGAGCTGTCTGCTCCTTTGAAGCAAGGCCTTGCTGTRGTTGCAGCAATGGTCTTGCAGCTCTGCTCCGGGACATGAACACTCCAGAGGCGGATGGGTGGGGAAAAGGAGACTAAGTGCAGGGCTGCTCTGGAAATTCAGGAGGTGGAAGTGCTGTGGCGGGTGGGCAGAGCCAAAAATGAAATGAGTTTCACTTGCAGATCACATGAGACTCAGTGGTTTGCTGTCACTCCTAGGAATCATCCAGAGTATCATTTTAGGTCAAGCAATTGCACAGGGCAAGCTGAAAGCTAGCAAAAGCAGGTCACTTCCACTAGTTTTTTTGTGTCAGTGGAGCACTGGTGGAGCTTGGGAGGGAGGCTAGATGGCCAAATAGTTGGGGGGGACCTCTGCCAAACTACACAGAAGGACAGTGCAGCTGTAAATATCTATGTCTGGACCTCTGATGATGATTTTGGAGGGTGTATGAAAATTGGCACAGAATTATGAAAGGTGTCTGTTTGTGTTAGCAGGTGACTGAACTCCCTGGCTGTATGGATGTGGGAGACTGTCTTTCCTGCAGTACCAGCAGTTCTGCCCTGTCTGTGAGAGTTGTCTGGGTCAACATTTGGCTGGTTTATGAGAAATCTGGCTTATGAGAAAGTTGAATTGCAACCGTATCAGTCAAAAATACTGTATAGTTTATGAGATATACTGGGATCCTTTGGGAAGCTAGGCACTACAGAGTCAATAGCAGGAGCAGTCATATGGGCAGTAAACGTGGCTGCACCAAGTGCTATGACATTTTCAATGTCATCCTAGTTAATATTGCTTCCTCTCAGTTCTTCTTGCTACAGCTGGGTTCAAACTAGAGACATGAATCAAGGCACTACCCCTCAGTGCCTCTGGAAGAGTAACATGGTTGGGTTGCGGRAACTATCAAGATTACACATAAAATACGATATAAGTCTACCTCAGTCTACCAATTCCTGTTTTCCTGTTCATTTTGCCTCTGTATCTTTTCAAGGATCCCAAACTGGCTCATTTCCAGCTGGAACCAATTCCTAAATCAGAAAGAACATTGGGTCCTCTTAAACCCTGGGTAATTTAAAAGTTCTTTCTCATCATAACAGCTTTGACCTGGACCGCCTTCATAAAACTGCCTCCAGAGTATTCTGTTTCATAACCRAATAGTTCATTATCGTTGCTCTGTCCAAGACTACTTTCTCCTACTTGCTGAATTTAAGGGGACTCCTGTTCAACATGTGCCTTGTGCAAAAGCAATCTTGACATCTCATCTTGAACATACCGTCTCTGAATGGTACCTATATCTGAAAGTTGGTGACAACCGACAAGCAGCATCTCTCGTGATAAAAACACTACATATTTATTCTTTGTAAGTGCACAGTAACATCACGCTATTTTAATTATATGTTTTCCTGGCCCTTCTCTTTCATCTTTCTGCAACTTTGTCAGAGTTGTAAACACACCTTGGCCTTAAGGCTCCTTCAGCAAGAATTGCTTTCAAATCCATCTACGCATTTTCCTTCTATGGAGTTCAGTGTTCTGTACTTTTCCAAATTGCAGAGCCTCAGTAAATACCTTGGAATAATGCATATATCATATAAAGCACATGCTATAAAAGCAGAATAGTGTGACTCTGATGAAGTCACACGATCTCTGATGAAAGACGAACACGGCGGCTGCAAGAGGCTTCCGCGCATGTAGTTTGTGAGTACTGACAGACCTTCCACTGTTTTGATGCTATGGGCTATTAAACACCCAGTGAAATATCAGCTTGTTTCACAATGGGTTACCATTATGCCCTGACCCATTCTTTGTGCATTAGGCTGTGAGTCTGACAAGTCGTATGACAGTTTCCTGTCCTGCACTGGATTGCTTTTGAATTATTTGTTTTAATTTGTCTTGTGGATTTTTTTTTGGTTAAATAAGTGTAGGACTGGTTCACTAGGGAGAGATGGGATTTTTCTGCAGTGTGACTATTATCTCTGAAGAAATCCAGGCTGCTCAAAGATGCTGTCCCTTTAAACAAGACACAAAAAGAAATCTACCATCGTCTGGATAATGCCATTCTCATCAATATGCAAGCAGCTTGCTTGTCTGTCACGTCGCCCACATCTTCTCAATCACTCCCTTTCATTTATCCTATTATGTCCCTATTTTAACTCACGCTGTGGCTGATACTCAATGACAGACAGAAGAAATCCAGCTGAGCATCATCTCTTCTTCKCTTCCCCATTGAAGATGCAGTGTAGGACCTTCCAACCTGCATTGATGGAGACAGGTAACCACACACCTAGTTGGAGCTGGAAAGGGGTGAGACTTGGTACAACTAAAAGAGAACACTGACAAAATGGGCAATGAGATCCATAAAAAGCAGGTTTTTTTCTGCTATTTCCCCCCTGCTCCATGTGAGAAGAGACAGAAGGTCTTTTGCAAGCATTTGCAGTTTGGAAGACATGATCATAAACCCTGACTAATGTTTGTGGCTGGTGGGTCTGAGGCAACAAGTCAAAGCAAGTGCTAATTACTATGGTTATTGCTACTATTTTATTATTTAATTTCTTTGCATTACTGTGGCATTGACAGGCCCTAACTGTGAGGCAGTGCCCCACAGGTAGGACACTATACATGCACGGGACAAAGCAACGGTCCCTATTGCTAGGAGCAGGCAATATAAATATACCATTGTGTTGACTCCTGACCTGTGACCCAGCCTTGTTTGAGGCCACTGGGACCGCAGGGCTCAAACTGATCTGTGCGAGCGGAGTGGGGCTTCTTGGTTGAGCAATGGTGTTACTGACCCAAGTTGCCCAACCAGGAGGAGCTGCCAGCCCAGGTTTGCACATGGGGGTGGTAAAATCTGTGGGAAAACACTAGAAGAAAGTGGGTCACACAGATATATGAGAAAATGATTTTTCTCTTCTCCAGCAGGAACCTGAATCTTGAATCTGAGCCTGGAGCAGCCTGCTTTCGTTTAGAAAACACAAACCCTTTTACATGGCTAATTCATGGCACTCTTTTCCTCAAGCTGTCTAGCACATGTCTACAAGTCGATGCATTGATACATAGCAGCTTAGGACAAAGTTATTTCTCTCTGGCATACATATATATGAAAGGCAGCCAAATCAAGCAGCCAGCTCTGATTCTACTCCCTGACTGATCTGGTTCATGAAGATCTGCCCAACAATTTCCATGCATCTTGTGTGAAGATTAACACACCATCCTGTCAAGCAGCATCACAGAGCGCTGCAGGAGAATTCCTCCAATTAACCCTGTGTGTTGCAAACAGCTGGAATGGGCCATGTTAATGAATCTGGTGGGTTTGCTGTTACAAATGATCTAAAGGCATCTTGTTAATTGTGTTGCTTAGTTTCCTGGATATTTCTTTCAAGACATAAAATAATGCTGAGAGCCCATGCTTTCTTCTTCTATTTATGACAGATTGAGATGCTGCAAGCTTCCCATTCTAGCAGGAACTTTGCAGTTTTCAGGCATAATAATAATAAAAATATCCGGTGCTATCATTTCTATCTCTCCCTTGGTTCAGCAGTAATACAATTACCTAACGCCTTTTCTAAAACACTGAAGAGTTTAGGCCAGAATACTGGAGGTGCTGGAAGGTACTGGAGGTACTGGAGGTGCAGGGTCCCATCAGGCTGCAGGCTGTCCCAGCTTGTTCCTCCAGCCCCAGGAAGCTCCACACCCATTTTATACTTTGTTCCTCTCCAAGCTTGCAGGAGATGCTCCTTGGGGATGGAAAACCCTATCACTTGCAGTCTTCCATGCATGTGGAGGAAGCAGGTCCATGAGAGTGGGATTGCTGAGGCCCATGTGTGCAGAGTGGGAGATGCAGGAGCTCAGCCAGGACCCTCCACCGCACAAAGCACATCGGTTTGCAGGGATGCAGAGCGGGACAGCTCTTGTACCTGCGAGCAGCTCCCTGCTAGCACTGCTGCCTGCTTGCTCTCCTTAGTGAAGATTTCTCTCCCGCTCACTTACAAGACAGCCATCTGGCACATGCATAAAGAATACATGATGGCTGAGCGCTCCGAGGGCATTTATCTTCATGAATGAGGAGGGGAGGGTTACAGTGGCGAAGCCCTGAGGAGTTAGCCTGTCTCTCCTTGCGAGCAAAGATTAATGCGTTGTGAGATGCTGGCTATCGTGTATCACACACGTACCGAGCACCTCTCCCTCCRTCCCACCTCTCCCGCCGTGGCTCTGCTCTCCGGGACTAACGCAGCTCTGAGTGATGACGAGTTACGGGGAACAAACTCCCTCCTCCCCACTAATGTGGGGGAATCTGTGGGAAACGAAGAGCTTTCAGTGAGCAAAGGGMACTCCAGCATCCTGTGTTATTAACTGCTATCCCGAAAGAAGAGCAGCCTGTGGAAATGATTTYGTATCTTTCTCTCTCCAGGGTAAACTGGACGGAGAGTATCTTCTCTTTTCAGATATATAGCCTATAAATTAAATTCTTGCATTTTTATGTCACCCAGCTAAAGGGTAAGCAGGGGGGGCATGGCTTACAAGTGTACCTAAAACAACAGGCAGATTTCCAGTTTCAATTTTGAAGGTTCAAGAAGAGGGGTGGGTAACTCTTCAAATGAAAACAGCAGTTTGTGAAGCTYGAGAGATACACCAAGGCTGGTAAGAAACTGTATTTGATACCAGCCACGCTGTTTTGTGCACCTCTCTTTGCACTGTTTATTTCAATAATCATTTGGATATACTTTATTCTGCAATTTGACTGTATATGAAGGATAGAATGAGCAAAGATGGAAATTCATAAGGAAAGTTAATGAAATGGCAAATCTAAGCAAATAGCTGTCTAGTTTGTACCTGGTACATGTTTTGCCTGAAAAACACAAGTTCAAAATTGGTAGAAGCTGAACTGTGCAAAACAGCTCAGATTTTACAGAATAAATTAATGTTCTTCTTAGTTAGCTCGGCTCCAAACAGATGCAGAGCTGTGGCTTTTCAAGGGCTGGAAAAGCAGAGCCGCCTGCCTATCTGCAGGTCKTGATGAGAGCCCACTGCAGGCAATGGCAAAACTCCCCACTGCTTGCGATTGTGCAACATCTGGCTGGCCTGGCACAAGCCAAGAACTGGAGAAACAAGAGTAACGTTGGAGATATGCAAACAAGAGCACAAGCAGACCCTTCAGTGTGTAGCTTAAATGTGAGACCAGGCAAGAGATGGGAAATTAAAGTGGGACTTGAATGAGTAGGGTTGAACTGGGAGAGAAATCCTTGCACCTTAAACTTTCCTGAAGCAAAGCAAGCAACCAAGACTGGGTAGAAGCATTTCTAACCATTAAGGCAAAAGTTGAAGGTCTTTCTCTTGAGGCAAAGAAACCTTTGCAGGAGCATGCCCTGTCCACCTACCCTACTGCAATCAGCTGCCACAGAGATATCTGATTTCCAAAGGCTGTGGAGCATACATAGGAGGCAATTATTCTGAAAAGGGGGTATTTCTCATCAAATCCATTTTTTCCTCTAGTCTATCACTTACAAAATCTCAGATAGGTAACAGGTAATCTACATAAGAGTGAAAGGAATGTCATGTACAATAGCTTGAAATATGGATCCCCCMTCACAGGGCCTG
Source organism: Nothoprocta perdicaria (assembly GCF_003342845.1). NCBI lineage: Eukaryota > Metazoa > Chordata > Aves > Tinamiformes > Tinamidae > Nothoprocta > Nothoprocta perdicaria. Next base: position 9,429,762 of record NW_020455532.1, read on the forward strand.
TCACATCTTTCTTCTATATTTCCATCACTGCAGACAACATAATGCCACTTCACCAGTCATGTTTCAGCTAACACCTCAAGTCAGGTAGACACATAGCAGGTTAATTAGGGGCTTTGCAAATTGAGTCCACGGGCTGTAATTACCAGCACTCAAGACCTACAATTTCTGTTTTAATTAAAATAAACAGTGTGGAGAAGCTGACATCACACCAGAGTAACCAGTGTGTAAGTCACAGTTAATTATATTAAGCTGTGGCCTCTGTCATAAAAAAAAAAAAAAAAAGAAAGAAAAAAAAAAGAAAGAAAGAAAAAAAAAAGAAAGACTTGGAGACTCGGTTTGGATCTGGGTTTATAGCAACTGGCTTTGCCATTTTGGCAAAGTTTAATTGCAGTACGCAAGCCACCAACTGGCCCAGACAAGTCGGTTTGTTTGGGTGATGGAGGAGCTGTATGTCAGGCAGATGGAAGAGCTGCCTCTCCTGGGGTGTCATGCTGGGAATTGTCCTGTCTCCATGTGATGCCAGCCCCTCGTGAGCTGGGGAGTCCTGTGTGGGCTGCTGCTGTCACCAAAGATTGAGTGAATGCTGCAGAGCATTGCCATGGAAAGTGAGCATGGAAAACGGCTCAGGAATTGGGGAAGGATGTGAGAGATGAGAGGCGCGGGGTGCTGGCGTGCTGTTCCGTGCTCAGTTTCGGGTCACTTTGCCCACCGCTGGGTGCAGGGGAAGGCAGTGGGCGACACAGCGCTGGGCTCCCAGAGCGGAGCACACCCAGGTCGGCGCAATGCGATGGCACGTTCGTTAATGGGATCCGATAAACCCTTCTGCCGTGGCACAAACTTGGCGTTTTCCTTCCCATTTGCACCTGAGGCTGTGTTGCAAATGAACTCCTCCGGCGGTGTTGCAAAGCACCACGTAACGCCGCTGCGACCGACACGCCAGCCTCTGATCCGCCACCTCTCCCGCCTCTCCTTCTCCACCCAAGCTTCACTCCCAACCCTGCCTTTTGTCTCCTTCACCCACTTTCAACCTTGGGCCTCCTTTGATGTCACCCGACTGCTAAGAGCACCTGGATCCACCCTGCCCAGCCAAAAACACGCCTGTTTTGCAAACCAACCCAGGTGTATTGGACATACGTTGTTCTAGGATCAGTTTGACTGCGTTACACAACCGCGGCGTGCGTGAGCTCCAGCCTGCAGAGCCTTGGAGGTGCAGACGTCTCACGGGAGCTCCCCGGCAGCATCGGGCAATGTATGCGTAAATACTTAGACACATAGGAAGGTAAATGTGACAAATCTCAAACTTGTACTTTTCCAGTCTGGTGTGAGAAGTTTTCAGACATCGCCACAATCTTTCAGTTAATCCACGGGAAAACAGAGCCCTTGGCAGTGTCCTCTCTGTGCAGGTCTCAGGTCCCGGGGGGATTTGGGTGAGTCCCTTCTTGCTACTCAAAACTGCCAGAGATCAGCAAGAAAAAGCTGGAAGAATCCCCTGAGGATTTCCCGGGGGACGTGGCAGTGATTCTAGACAAAATTGCAAAGCAATTCCCATGTCTCCGGGGAAGGCTGTCAGGGTTGCAAAGAAAACCCCTGAAAAATGCCACACAAGTTTTGCAGTGCAACAAGGGCAGGGAACTGCTCTGTATTTCAGTACGCCCTTATGTCTTGAAATCAATGCACTTTATCTTTTGGACCAACCTGCCCAGCAGAATCCTTGGAAAATAACATTTCAGAGAAGCTCAGATGATCTAATCTCCTTGGGGACCAAGAGAGGAGGGAGTGCAGGGCCAAGCATCCTGCCATTGACTGTAGTGAAAGGTGTGGGCTTCGTTAATCACCTCAGGCTGTCAGCCCTGGACTACCAAACCCCATCCCTGCAGTGCTTTGCTTTGAGTGGAAACTGCATTTTAAAAGTAATTCAGCTAATAGTCAGACTTCTGTCCTCCAGAGATGTGCGGTCCCRGAGCATCAGCATGCAGAAGCTGCTTTTGCCAGTATAAACCACAATCTCTGGGTTCATATAGGGAGGCAAAACCCTCTTTGCTCTGACTTGGCTCTATGATTTTAATAGTCCAAATTGATTTTTGCACCTGCTTTATCYTTGCACTAATCCCACTTTGTGGGAGACGTGCACAATTCCAAGTGCTCCAGCTGAAGCCCAGGGGCTGCCACCAGCACATGAGGAATCCAGGAGAATCTAGTATTTGCTCATTCAATTACATCAGGATTTGCCTCTCACTTCTGGTAACATAGGTTTATTTTTTGTTAGCTACGTGTATTTTCCCTGATGTGTCTCTGTAAGAAAATGCAACTATCTATGATGTTTTGATGAGCCTAATATTAGCCAATTTTTTTTTGTTGTTGTTGTGCCATAGGCCTCTTGCTGAAATACTTCTTTTTATAGCTTCTTTCATTGTTTTACCACTATATACTAAGAGCTGCAGCAACCGGCATTCCGGCTATTTTCACTTTCATGGTATTTTGAGACCAACTKAACAGCAGTAGTGTGATGAGTACTTGGTCCATATCTCTAAAATAGACCTCCTCACCCGCGACTCTCTAATGACTGTGGGTACCTGTGTTCATGGGTATTGCAGTTCACTTGCAATTCACCCATGAAGGACTAGTGAAGGGTTTTGTTTCTTTGTTGGGCTGTTTTGCTGYAGGATGCTTTGCCTTCTTTGAAAACCGGATGAGACACACCATACAAGCTGAGGCACCAGTGGCTCTTGCATGCCTAGAGGTTGCCCAAGGTGGAAGATGGCCCTGGGCACGCTCTGGGGGTTAGTGGCACTGCCAGCTTCTGCAAGTGAAAGCAGAAAGCTGAAGCAAAGTCGCTTGCAGAAGGAGAGTTTGGGGAGCTGCAGTGGTGGTGGGGGCAGAGACTCCTGTCCAAGGGTGATGGGAACATGCTGGAAGATCTGGAGCAAGGTCATCAACTCTCCTGGCACACCGAAAGGTAGAACTGTGGCTTCTAAAGCCCAGGAGTTACTATTGCATGTGCTGTCAGGGTACCACAGCATTATTTGGGGTATTTATCATTTGGCATATGGGTCACTCCACATATACACCCCGTGCCCTGCCCAGCACTTGGACTTCAGCTGGCATTGAGTCTTTGTGGCTTTAACTTCTCTTATTTCATTGGCTTTTGAGTTTTTCCTCCTCCTTTTATAGCTCTTGCCAGGCAGCCTGTCCTGAACACTAGTTCTGGTGATTTTTCCTCCCCTCTTATCAAAAGCAGGGTGCCAAGAGACAAAACTGCTGTCCTGGCTCTGTAACATCCTCTTTCGTGTCCTCCCTTCCCCKCTTCGGGAAGAGCAAAGTGCCCCGACACGGGAGCCCTGACAGGTCAGGTCAGCGCGGCCAGCGAGCCGGCGGGAACGCGCTGCAGCCCGTGCTCATAAAAGGGTCTTGCTCAAACGCCATTGGAGCAACGGGAGGAATTTTCACGGACTTYGTCAGGCTTGGGAGCGGGGCCAATATCCTCTTTGAACCCTCCTATTCCTGCATGAGACATAAATCCTTCACGTCCCTCCCGATGGCTGAGGCCGGGGTGACGCCAGCACACGCCGTAACGTGGTTGTCACCTCCTTCCCCACGCACTGCCCCTTCTTGGAGACCATCCAAGAAGGTCCAGGGCTTTCTGCCCGCCACGGCACAGACATTCATGCAAGGAGTCCACCCTGCTCTGCTGCTTTGCYGTATGAGGCAACACCATGGGAATTGCATGGAGACACCCCGCATTTCCAAATGTGACTTCAGGGGATGSAGAAAAAGAAGGAAGTGAAAGGAAACACCAAAGCAAGGAGCTCTGACCATGCAGCAAGCTGCTGCTGCCGCGGTGTCAGAAAATGCTTTTCATGCTATGGCAGCTTCAGTGTCATTGAATCCATCTTAATTCAGAGCCAATGGAAAGACATTCATTTCTCATTGACAAGAGAAGATGCGATGTGCCTGTTCTCCAGCCTCTTCTCGCAGTGCCTGGTGGGGATCACACGCTTATGGTGTGGACCAAGCCCAGGGGTGCGCCRACCTCCTCAGCACATTTACAGCATCCTGGGGCCTCAAGAAGTTCGTCTGAGCCTGACTGGAACTGAATGTCCTTGGGGGGGAAATTAAGTAAATTTACTGGAGCTTTCAAATGATTTCCCCTTTCCCTGCCTTTTCCTCCGTGCTCGTTTTCTGTGTTGGATGCACTTTCAGGCCTTGGCCTGGCAGGACAGAAAGCAGCACATAGCAGTTGGATGGCTGAGGCTGTTCTTCCCTCAAACATTCCCATAAAGACTTCCAGTGGATTAATACAATAAGGACGCACTTGTGTTTCTGGAGCCCTGCTTTTCAGAGCAATATCACTCTTGGGATCTTGCTTTAGAAGCAACCTGGCTTTTGATGTGATAATGGAAGAGCTGATCCAACCCTTATTAAAGCCAATGGAGAACCTCCCATGCATGGCCCAGGCCTTCCAGGCTGTCTCCATGCGGAGGATGGAGCAGAGTGTTTGGAACATAATTCTGTGCTGGGAAAACTGCCTGGCACTCCATTGAGCCATTAGGAAGAATGGCAACATTTTATGAAAAGGATAAAAATTATATTTTCCATGGGATATATGTCCAATTTTCCACATTGCAATAGCCACCACGGAGGTCTCCCTGCAATGGAGCCTACTTGTTGCATCCATGAGGAAGGAGAACCCATCCAATGTGTTAAAAGCACATCCAGACTGTGGCACTTGAGCCCCTGTGAAAACTTCTGCCTCAGCCCTTGTGCTCCTGCAGACTGTGTCGCATCGCATGGACATATGGAGCAAAAAATAGCAAAATCAGAGCCAAATGGTGCAAAACCAGCAGAGCGGCCAGAACCACCAGCTGCACAAGAGGAGGAAACAGGCTGGGGGACTGAGCATCCAAGTGATGCCCTCGTCTGAATTGCCTTCGTATTTAAACACAGAGGGAACCCCATGACTTCATCAGGGCCTCAGACTACATATCAAATCATGCTGTGGCTTTAATCTCCCTCCTTTTCCTGCAGGACCTGCCGAGACAGGGGCAGGACACCCCGTCTTACACAGCGGCCCCAGTTTCTGACAGAAGGGGATATCGGCGCTTGCACAGCTGTGCAGCGGGAGCTCTGCAAAGCTTCCCTTCACACTCGCATCCCRCTGGGCGTTCCCGGCTTTTTGGTCCGCTCTCCTCCGCTTTTCCACCCCTTTCTCCCCCCTCCAGCTCATTCAGTCAAGAGGAGCGAAAGGAAACACCTTTGGCTGCAGTGAATAGGTAGYGGCTGCTCTGTTTCCCTTCACTCTCCTGCCCTTCCCAGCCCTGTGACGTGAGGATCCCAGGGATTTCCTGCGCAGCTGGTCAGTGCTACACCTTTAGGAGCTCCAGCCTTCACACCCTTTCCCCTTGCACTGCCAAGCCAGGGCATTGAAACAACAGCCAGACAGCAGCCTGGTGCTCATGGAGGCTGCAGCGGAAAATATCTACATAGTGGTGTCTTTTATTCCTTTATATATATATATATATATATTTATTTATATCATATCTATACATATATATATACACTTTTCTTCTAAAAACCTTTGGGGTCCAGGCTTGTGTTGCTGTCTGTAAGGACTTGTCTGTGGACACCCCAACACGGGAGAGCATTTTCACTCCTCCACCTGCACTCCCTGCTGCTGCGTGTGGGATGGGCTTGTGCACCTCCTATTTAACTCATCTCCTCGTTAACCGGCTCTAATTACACCCGGCAAAAGCATCGACTGTGCCAGGAGAGTGAAAGGCATTAAACAGGTACAGGTTGTTCCCCCTTGTGCAGCGTGGGGAGGAGCGTGAGGGTGACGTGACTGAGCATCAGAGCTGCAGCTGGAGGCGCAACCTTGATGCTGCACCCAAAGGCTCAGGCCATGGTGGAAATTATAAAAGAAAATGAATTTCAGTGCTAATGCAGGAGCACGGGGATTTCTTTAGTGTCTTTTTTCTTCCTAACACTAAATCAGACAGCCCGAAATGTGTCTTAATCCAACATTTAACGTTGCATTCCAGGTGGGTTTTCAAAAATATTAGGGAGTATCCTGACAGCTACTACCAAAATCCACTTCTAAAAAAAAAAAAAAAGAGAGAAATATGGATTGCAATAGCATTAACCCCATACTGAGCACTTCTGAAAACTCCTCTGTGAGCAGAAATGCAAAGAGCTTTGGAGGTGCAAGCCCGTGGCCTCTGCAATAGTCCAGCCTCGAATGAGCTTGCTGCAGGTTCATGAATTGTGGGTAGCTTGTAAAAAGGTCTACATGGAAGAATAGATGCATTTATTATAAAAAAATATGTGAATGCATGCTTGGGAAAAACAAAAACAAAACAAAAAAGAAACCCCCAAAACCAGAAGGAAATCATGACCTGATATCTCCATGTAAAAAACAGGGAAAACCAGAAAATGAACATATTAAGAAGTGCCAAAAAATGTACCTGGGAAATTCCAGAAATGAAAGGAYTTTGTTTAAAGATTTCAATTAATGTTGCTAAGTAACACCCATGTATCTACTTATCAGATCATTTACAAAATCTAAGCACTTAAAAGCAAAAGCATTAACAGTGGTGGATATCATAAATCTTGCAGCGCTGACACAGTAAACGTCCATGCATTATTCTTATCAAGTACAAAGAGAGCAAAATACGTATTTCATCTCAACACAACAAGCATAGCTCTGACCTCCAAACAAATGGTTGTCTTTCATTAGTGATCTTAAAATAAAATACACAACAAACCCTATCAAAAAGGACCATAAAAATTATGTATGTAGACACTAATGACAAATATTGATCAGCTTCATGTGCTAACCCATACACATGCATAATTCTGCTGCAAAACAGTAGGGCTGTCCATTTTTCTTCTCAGATTAGATATATGAGAATATTCTCAAGAAACAGCAGTTATAAAGGCTTGACTTTAGCAAACAGTCAACAGTCGATTTGGGAAGCASTTATAGATAGAAGTCAAGTTTTTGAAGTGACTGTATCCCTTTAAAAGCCCTTTAGTATCCTAACTGGGATTACAAAACCAATATGTTTTTAAAGGTCCGAATTAAGGCTGTTGAGCTGTGGTGGGATGGGCTACGTAGCCAGGTTTTATGCTTCATAAAGCTCAGCCTCTCTGCTGCTGTTAATTAGGAGAGTCCCGTGTAATCAGTGGCGCTATTCCAATTTCCATTAGCTGAGTTTTGGACTCAATGGGCTTTTACTTATATGGCTGCCCCATTTCAACCAAGCACTTAACCATATGCTAGGCCTTATGCAGGTACTTAAGCGCTGAGAAGTGCTTATTTTTAAGTATGTGATAGATCACACCCATAATTCGGGAACACGGAGGAACATGTGCTCGCCATCCTTAAGGAGACCTGCATCTTAAGTGCTCTGCCAAGTACTTCTGCGCTCCGGATGGCATCCGTGCAAGTCCGGGTGATCCCACCTTGATGTCCCGGTGGGATCTGCATCGTGGCTGTCTCTGCATCGTGAAGCTGTGCTGAAACCAGGCAGGTGCCTGAACTGCATCAGCTTGGACCTGGTCTGAAGCCAAACAGAGCTCGCCTGAGCMCAACGTGCTTCCCGCGACCACCCATCCCCTTCCCCTTGCACCTTGTGGGGTCATCTGGAAGGAAAAAAGAGGTTTCATCCCTCCYGAAGATGCCAGACCTAGAGGACCCCTGGCGCTGTTCGTGACTTGAGCAGATAATGTAAATTTGTCTAGAGGATTTTACCCAAAGTTGGAGGGTTTGGGCTCCYGGGGCGCCCGCCGAGCTGACGTGCCTGGTTGTCCCACAGGAGTTTTCTCATGTCACATCAATGCACTGTGACTTTCTGATGTATGAACAATTGATTTTGACTTTGTAACGGTGGCATTTGCTCTGCAGTTATTGTCACAATATACTAAATCCCTTTAAAAAAAAAAAGCATAGTAAGTGCGCTGAGGATCATATTGTAACTGGAGGAAACTTTGAAAACTTGCAGATAATAGTTAAATCCATGCAGCTTTGAACGCTTTAAAAACTGATCAGACCTCTTTCTTAAAGCCCTGAAGTGCTTTTAACTCCCACTGAAGCCAATCAGGGCTCTTTGAAAGGAGTGAATGGCAGAACTAGCCCTTAAAACATGTGAGCCCAGCTATAGAGAGCAGCAGCAGAAAATAGGTTGCCCCTCCCGCTGCAAAAATGCAGATGTGAATTAACTCTACATACGTAATGATGTTTAACAGCTACATTCACTAAGGCTTATTCAAAAGGAAGAACAAATGTGAAAGAAATCCATCAACATTAATTTAACTCTGAGAAATAACTATTCCTCCACGCAAGTAGAATTGCAAAATCTGAAGATTCTTCTCTCTAGTCAGTAAGTTTTAACAATCCCACCCCCCCGCCAAAGTGTTTAGACAAAGAATGGATAAAGTAGTTATTTGATTCAGTGTTTCATTTAAAAAAAAAATGAAAAAGGGATTGAAATTTGAAATAAAATGTTCATTTTGAAGTAATGAAGAGCTATGAAAAAAAAACCTCTTAGGTTCTCAGCTTCTCTCCTCCTGAGAGCAAAAGAGGCAAAGCTAAAGAAGTGCAGATAGCTCTTCATTTTGTGCGCAAAGAGAGGCTTTTTCAAAGCATTTTAGCTGTGGTGATGAGGAAAAAAAGTTTTGCTTTGAAACTGGTTAAATGGCTCCTCTTCCCCTCTTCCCCCTTCCTGGGTTTCTTGGATGCAGCACGGGAGAGCGGGGAACAGAGAGCAGGAAAGTGCCTGCATGGGGAAGGAATGATAAAGAGGGGACTTCCCGTTTGAAATTTCTGCTTTTTTTTTTTTTTTTCTTTTGAGTAAGACTGGAAGGCATCGAAACATGGGAGAAAACGGGGAAAACCCCCAGGCTTCTTTCCCAGTGACATTAATTCTTCTTTTGGCTGCCTTTTCTTCCAGCCAGACCCCTGCGTTTCCCCCACTGTATTTAAAGGAGAAAGAAAGGAAAAAAATCTCTTCCATTCAATAAGAATTTTTGGAATCTGAATTAATGTGGATGAAGGAATTATTAATTAAAATGCTGGCCACGCCAGTGATGAGATCCTCCCTGCAGCACCGCTGGGGCAGACACAGGGGCTCCTGGACAGAGATGTGCAGTGACAGGGGGAATATTCAGAGGCAGATGCAGGGGGACAGCATGTGTGTGTGTGTGTGTGTGTGCAGGGAGGTTTCCACAAGAAAACTGCCAGGAAAACTGCAGGGAACACTCCGCGTAGGCAAAGGACAACATTTGTGGTATGCTCTGCACATCTCGCAGAATTCGCAAAAAATAACAAATATGGCAAGTAATGGGTTTTCCACCTTAATCATTTTACAAAGTGTAATTAGTTTGTGCTAATCGCTGCGTGCACTTTGGTGATGACAGTGCTTCCTTGTAGCCAGATAATAAATCAAGGTCTAAGAAGCGAACGGAGTCGGAGAATTTTTATTCAGTGCGATTTCCATGCTGGAAAAAGTAAATTATATCCATTTAGATCCACGTGGATATATTTAGAATTGCATCTGAGTTTCCCTGAGAAATGTTTGTGTATGGGATATGCAGAGAGCAAATGCTTTACACCTGCCGATACCTGTCCATGCATCTGGACCCCTAACGCTCTGTTTATTTTCGGAAAACATGGGTGTTTTTTGTGCTCCCTTTACGAGGGCGCAGAACTAATTTTTAGCTCATTATGGAGGTAATCTTCCCCTGCTTATTTGACTTGGGCTGTTTCCATAACATCTGCTTTCATGCAAGGGCGCTGGATGTATGTAAGCGGCGCTATATGTGGTTACGTTCGCATGTTGTTCGCTTAATGAAGTCCTGGCAATTGTCCCACGCTTGAAACCCATCTGAACCACAGCAAAGCACTCGGCAGCGGTGCTATCCAGGAACTCGGGGAGATGGCAGCGGCCCTTGTTTATGAAGGGAGATGAGTGAAAAGGATGAGGAAAAAGGCTTGCATGTGTGTTTTGGGAAGAACAAGAGCAACCGGGGCATTTCTGGGACATGTGCAAAGAATCTTAAGCAGGAGTGAAGGGAATCTTCTTGCCGACTCTTTTGGTGAYGTGCCTCTCAATGTGATTTTCACTGATTTTCGCTGCTTTTGCAGATCCCTGCAGAAGATCTGCAGAACTGGCCCTGTGCAGAGTTTCCCWTTCACCAGGTTTGTGCACAGATGCCTTGTAGAAAGCCACGCACGTCCCCCTGCCGTGACATGGAGCCTGCCACGTGCTGCTCGATCATGTGAAGATGTTTCTCCTCTCCAAATCATAGCAGCAACAAACAGACGCATTTTGAAGCCAGCCCAAACCCAAATGCTTCTTTATTCATCTACTTGTTTCCAAGTTGTTGTTTCATCGCGGAGCATGTGCGAGCCAGCAAGCATCCCTCTCCACTGAGTGGCTTTCCTGCTAGAACAAGTGWTGGATTTTTCTAAAAATTAAAAAAATACGGTGAAAACCAGGCAGCTTTCAGGAGAGGAAGGGGTTGCACCAAGGAGAGGAGCGTGTAAGCGAGGATGAGGAGGCCGAAAGCGCTGCTGCTTGCATCACCGCCGAGCGTGCCGCCGCACTGGCAGGTAACGCAACCGCCCGTTGCCTCAGAGTGCTGCGTCAGTGCCCGGCACAGCGGGGCCGGCGGCGTCCAGGCGGAGGTGCCCTGAGTCACAGCACGCACCGGCTGCGGCAGCGGATCGAGGGCCGCGGCGTTTCGGCACGGCGGCAGCCCTTCATCTCCTAAGCCTGGCTGTATGCAAGCTATTGTGCACCATCCATTTGCCCTTCCATGACRGTGATGGCAATAAGGTCAGCTGTCCGCTGCCAGTCCTCATCCTTCCTGCAGCTTCTGGGAACAGTCGTGACGGTGTTGGGTAGGGAATGTAGCCCCGTGTATAGGAGGAGCTTGGCTTCCCCAAGTGCTGGGATTAAACGACACAATGATACACTAAGGAAGGGGATAAAACTCCCTTAGTTCATCCGTTCCCAGGTCTGAAACAAAAAAAATCATTCCGGCATAAAAGAGAACGGGATGAATCAAAACTAGGAGACCCAGATTTGAATCTTGGCTCAAACACAGATTTTTTTTTCATCCTTATGCAAATCAGAAAACTCCTGCTTATTTCATCATAAAGTGGGAGGCAGGGTAAGGCTTACCTAGCCTACAGTACCACCCAGGAGTATTAGAAAAGTTAATTAGCTAATGTTTCCAAACTATTATTATATAAGTGCCAAACAAAACTAACAGCAAGAGGAAAAAATGATATAACAGAGAAAATAAACAAACGTAAAGCCAAATTAAACATAATTAAGGGAGGTAACCCTATGATATTAAGTGTGCTCGTGTAGAATAAAAGTAGAGATTTACCTAACTTATACAGTCTGTAGAAAACTCAGTRCAAAACCTTCCTCTGTTGCATTGTGGACCAAGCAGCTTGATTCTAAAAAGCAAGATTTTATTAAAGTTTTGGGCCTCAGTGACAGTGATTTATTTTAATGATATGCAATACTTCACTTTGCATTTGTGATTTCAAGACCTCTATAAGTTTATGTAAATTCCAGCTGCTAGGGCACAAGATAAAATCGTGGCTCTTACTTACGGTCACAGTGTCACATAAATGTGAAAAATTGAAGAGTTGCTCCAGGCCAGGATGCTGTATTTTTGCATTGTGAGGATCTCTGTATGCTACAAACCTAGCTCGGATCAGGGAATATCCGTACAAGAAGCACAAGGAAGGACAAAGCAGCTTATATTACCTAGGATCTGGAAGCAATATCCAGGCATTCTCTTGCTACTTCTGTATGTGGGATATGAAGAAAACAAAAGGGGAAAAAAAAGGTATTTCAAGTGTATGAAATATTTGCAGTGGGATCCAAAAGAAGATCAGAATATTTGTATATTTACATCACTTGGCAAACTCAGAATCGATCTTCTCTCYATGCAGTCCTCAGGCTGAAACAGGGCTTGTTTGGAGTGAAATTACATGGCAGAAACACGCCTTGCTCTGTGATTTTGCCTGGTTCTGTAATCAAATTTCACAATAATGAAAACTGTAAGTCAAGAAATTGAGGAAATGTCATGAAAAAGAATGCCTGAAATAAATACRTGTTGAACAAGTCCATCCATATTAACCGGGAAGAACCACGAGCAGTGGCTAAGGCAGCACGTCAGCTTTCTCAGCTGATCCCTGAATCACAGTCTGAYTTGGAGCGCAGCACTTAAATCTTGCTTAGTCTTGGTTTTCTCCTCCGGGAAGGGGACATGGCAAAGGGCACGTWCCAGGCTTGCTTTAGGCAGAGCCGAAGGAAGCCCAGGCCCACAAGCGTGGCAGAAGAGAGCAGTGCCTGGTGCCTGCAGCTCCACAAAGCGCTGCAGGATAAGGGGAGAGAGGGACTGTGCAGGAGGATGCTCTGTAAGGACATCCGAGGCCGTAGCACATCCCTGCTCAGTAACCTTCAAGAGGGACCAGGGACAAAGGATGCTGGAGGGTGGCAAGCAGCTGGTGCCCCTGGGCACCTGGAATGAGCTGGATCTTTGCTTCTGCCCTTACGTGTTGTCTTTATGGCCTCAGGCCAGGTCCACACATGCATAAGAAGCTTGAAGTCTCTAGATGGAAGGATCTCAGTCTGTTTCTGCTCTTATAATGATTGTAAGTGACTGCTGCTGTTTGCACAGCACTGCTAGGGACAGGGCTTCTTTCCACGCTGTTTTACTCTGAAGTTTGCACTGGGATGAGTGTCAGCACAGGGCTGAAACCACCAAGACTCCCTCTGTTTCACCACAAATCCATGCAAATCGGAGTGAAAACTTCAGGAAAAGCGACAAGCAGCATCAGCCCAAACTCTGCTCAAGCAAACCTGAACAAAGTGGTCAAGGACTCTTGGTGGTCTTTCATGCTTGCAAAACCATCCCTCCAAGGGTGAGCAGGGCCCTCTGTGCCTGCTTCTCTCTGCTGTTCCTTTGAGGGGAGTCACTCACCCTCACTACAAAGTATGTGTCATGAAAATGAAACWATGTTTTGACATAAAAATGAAAAATCCAGACTGAGATTAGGCCCTTGGAGTGCTGCAAGCCTTCCTGGTGCTGCAGGGAACTCTTCAGGCTGCCCTACTTAACACTATTGCAAATGCATTGAAATCCAGTGTCCTCCGCTGCATGGCACATCCCTTTTGCCCCAAAGGAAAACCTCCTCCATCTGACTAGCATTGCCTGAAAGGAATATTTATACTAAAGCATCTATAKCTCCTTCCATACTGTGCTTAAGCTCATATCTTTTTTTCTCCTCCATCCTGTGAGCTTGCAGTGCATCAAGCTGGACTGGTTTAGTTCATTCCAGTTCCCACTAAAACCTTAAAGTTTAATACCTGGTTTCATCTAGGCAGTCCTGCAGCTGCCAGTTTGAGGACCTCATGTGATACAGGCTAAAGAAAGTGTAGGGCAGAGTAGATTGAAGGATGCTCTACTAAATCAGCTTCACCTAAACAAGCTTCATCTGGTCCTTCCTCTGTCTCTGACTCACACACACATACACACCCTGCAAATCTGGTGGCAATGTGCATGGCACCCTGCAAAGAAGGAGAGAAGAAGGGGAAAGAAAATGGGATTATGAAACATCGCAGTAGATCTGATCATATCTAATTCCTCTGGAGGAAAAGACAAAGAGAAAAATCACCAGCACGCAGAGCTTGAAGTCAATAAATGAAATTTACCCTATTCAGCACAGGCATCAGGGAAATCACCCTTGATTTGTCTTTGATAGGCTGACAAAATCTCTGTTAAAGTTGTTTTAATGCTTCTGTAGCTAGGCTTCCAAATACATTGAACCCCAGCCAGATGTCAGCTTAAAAGGACCAGCCTTTCGTGTCAATCAGTCGTGTAACTGGTGAGAAAAATGAACYTTTTTTTTTGGTGCCTCTTGTTCTCAAGTTGGACAAAAAGCCCACAATACCTGAGTTTTACTTTGCCAAGCTTCTGAAGGAAGATTTACTTATAGGAATAAAAAGCCCCATGGCTGTCTGTGAAAGACGTCAGGCCAAAAACTGTCCCTGAACAATTTCATATGGTGCATGTTGAACTCAGCACCAGTATCATGCAAGTAAGCTGAGGTCTGAATTTACCTTGCTGATAACAGAGTCCAACATTATCAAATGAAAGTATGTTCCACTCTCAGTGACATGATGACATTAATAAATTAATTTCCTACTTAACATACATAGTCACAAAGTACTGTTGGCAAATGAGCTGCCAGCAAGACACATTGCTCAAAGAGTCACTGGATRTTTCTTTTTTTCTTCACCCTGCTTGTGCTGGGGCAGAGATCACATGTTAGGTGCTGAGTCATGCCGTTATAATGGGAACTACTGGGAGCCGACCTCTTCGGAAAAGAGCTCGTCTTGTCCTCTCCATTGCTAACGCAAGAGAGGTCAGGGTTTCATGGGGGGACTGTGGGGGACTGCAGAAAACTTTCCAACTCTTTTTAATGGAGAGGTATTGAAATAGTCCAAACACTCTCATCTGCACGTGCTTTATGGTTGAAATACAAAATTATATTAAAAAAAGACTCAACACATTATGACATTGTGTCAGAAGAACTGAAGAGCTCAAACAAGAAGCATGTGAATCTAAGTATGCATTTTCTCCCAGTTGAGTAAGAGTATTTAAAAGGAGTCTAGATCCAAAGCAAGGCAGAATCTTCACTACTTGTTTTAGCATAGCTGATATTTCTGCATTAATAAGATTGAAAAGTATGCTTCAGCTTCCTTGAATTGCTTGAACTTCCAAGTGGACTGAAACTCAGTGCTCAAAGAACATCTAAAGAGGAGGCAATTGCATGACATGCAATGACAGCTCAAGAGTCTGCCCAGTCTGGCTTGCACCATGTTCACAAATTTTAGTTCTAAACTCCGAATACACTAACTCTCATATCTCCAAATAAAGCCACCAGCTTTTCAGGGTTTTTCCAAAGTACCTCAGTGCAAATGTTGGTCCGAATGGAGCATTGGTGCCATTGCAAGGTTTAGAGAAGCTTTATTAAATTGTACATTCATTAACAAAAGATGAAACCTTGCAAGGTGGAGAAAGTTTATTATGCAGTGTGTCTGTTGCATGCAAATTTAGATATCTAGTCAAAAACTCACTGCATTCTTTGGGAATTCTTATTTGTATTTGAGTAGATTTCCAAAAAAAAAAAAAAAAAAAAGCTTGAATTAGAATTACTCTATGATCTTCTTTTCAGTATGTGATATAGATGAGGATATTAGGGAGAGGAGATGGATAAAGATGGGTATAAGAAATGCTGCAATTGACAGCATGAGGAAGAAACGATTACAGAAAAAAAAAATTGCATTAAGGATTGTGCAAATCTGATTGTGTATCAAAAATGCAGTTTCACAATAATATAAACAAACTGTTATTCTGTGCAAAGAAAAAAAAATTAATCTCCTCCTCTAATTGCACAACAAGCTCGTTTGCTGTAATGAAAACCATCTACCATTGTTTACTAGCAGGCCACAATGTGCAATTGCCCTGCATTCTCCCATTAGCAAATGAATAGGGAACACGGACTGGAGCAACTCAGTCTGTTCACTCGATGGGRTCATGATGGCAATTTAGGTAGGAGGGTCAGCAAGAAAATTGGGAGCTTTGGGTCTGTGCTGGAAATAGTCTGATCTCTGGCTGCAGGAGACCAGCGCCTTCACCTTGACTTCTGGGAGCTTTGGACAAAATCCAAGGCTGACAGGTGTAGGTATCCATACATTTGAATTTTGCTCAGGGATTAAACCATCGGATGAACGGGAAAGATTGCTTGACTCTAAGGGTTGAAAACAGAGAGAGCTGAAAAAAACATTGCCGAACTAAACAAAAGTAACTGTCAGTTAATGAAGTATTTCCCCAAAGTGAAAGTACAAATGACATGAGATGTGTGCAAGCTGCTAGGACCGGAGTGCCTTTCCGCCCTCTTTACTTCCCTCTTCGCTCTGACAGTGACTGTTTCCTAACAGGATGTGCTCCAGGTCACTGCTGCTACCGGCAGGACACTTTTGAGTCATACCTGCTGGACAGACCTCARCTGTGAGGGATTTCCTCTGAGACTTGTGACCTTTAACTTTTAAAAGTTAATGTTAATTATTTTTCTTTATCAGCGTCTTCATTTTTGCAGAACATGGTATAGAGGGCTTCAGATCATGAAAAAAAATCTATTTTTAATACACAAACATGAAAATAACCTTGTTAATTAGAAAGCCATTAAAGGGAAGGCACTGACTGTTCACCTGACTTACCAGTGAGAGACAAGGTTTTAACTCAAGTTAATGATTTAACTAGAGGGTTTATAAGTTTAGGGTTTGGGGTCTTCTTGCCTTTTGTTTTTTTTATGAGTAGACATGGGAATGCAGTTATACCAGAATAAGGATACTATACATTTCTAACCTTTATTTTGCTTCCTGTTTTGGGATAAACCCAGAGACTAGTAAAAGAATCAGCACGGAGTAGGGTTTAAAGCAGCACACCTTCTAATGCAGAAGATCTTATCTTATAGGCTGAGATCTTTTCTTACAGACTTAGAGCTGATCCTGAGTTGTGGAGAAGTGGAGGGTTTCTTGCTATGATCCTGTGACCATTAATCCCAAGGGACTACTCTGGCTGGTAGGATGAAAGCTGCACTGGTTTTGAGCTTTGTAGGTCCCAGTGCTTTACCAGGAGACCCCAGCACAGCRACAGCTGAAAGTTTCATTGAGTCCAAGAGTCGGCAGTCATCCTTCTTGCTCAACATGACATTTACAGATGGTTTTATAGTTCCTGTATGACTGGTGAGTGTCTTATCCTGCTGTCCTTTGCCAAGTGCACTAAGGAGAGTCATGAGGCCACCAGGAAAAGGTGTTGCACTTCAAGGTCAAGGACCTAAGTAATCAAATAAAAACATGCAGCAGATGACACATCAGTTGGACACCACACCTAGATACAGTTCTCCACACTAAGGAAACTAAAATCTGAGGATATTTCTGCCTGCCCCACAGAGAGTGACCAAAATTAGGTCAGACTAGGTAGACCTGAGAAGAGAATTAGGTAGAAGAATTACGAGAATTAGGTAGAAGAGAAGAATGCCAACAGGTTTGACCTGCAGTGTGACCCTTGTACTCCCTATTTGACCCAAATATATAGCAGTAATGTGCTAGCTATTTTGCCCTGAATGAGGGAAGCATTTGGCCACGTGCTTCAGTATTTATCATTCTGGGCTGATGGATAGGAGTCTATATTAGGCAGGGATAGACACCCTATTTGCTGCACTTAGGAGCAGGAAGGAGAAGGAGATGTCATCTGAGCTAAAAGCATCTCATGGCTTCCCGGTGGACGGGGTCAGAATAGAGAGCCAGAGCATGAAGCAATTGTGTCATCAGTAGCTACTAAGGATGATCCTCTGAAAGTGTCTTTGTGTTTGATTTTGAAGAAAAGATTGGCAAAGATATTTCTTGGATCTCCTTGAAGAAGAGATAGTACTTGTAACTGAAAGGCCTAGGCAGCAGCCAAGGTCAGTTTTAAAATGTAAATGAAGAGTTCCCTAGGAAGAACTGGTGGCTTTTGTTTTTAATAGTTACTTATAAAATTGYCATTTCAGAAATCAGGGGAAAAAAAAAAGAACATGTTCTGGTTTCAGTAGGCCACCAAGTACCATCGATTCATGCCTCCAATTCTCACTGGTGTCAAACCCAGTTTGTCAAACCACCWCCAGCAACACACTTTGTCTGAGAGACAAATAAAAGAAGCCTAGTGAAACCTCCTCATCTTCTGCTAGTCTGAGCTATTAGCAGCTTCAGAGCTAATGATGGGTGAACCTCCAAAGGTCTGAAATGTCAGTGGGAGTTACATGACTGGATCAAGGACACAATATGACCCAGATAAATGCAAGGCAGAAAGGTAGATCAAAATGTGGGTCAGTCATTAGTGTTTCTTTAAAGACGATAAAGGAACAGTTTTTAACACTTCCGAGGAGCTTTGTTGATGTTCTGATATACGCTCTTTGTTTAAAAAAATAAATACATTTTTCATGCCTTCAAAATTCCAAGCTGCAGAAAATTTCCTCTTGTGATGAGAAGCATTCAAAACAAAAACATGTGGCCTGATTTGTCTTTTATAGAAATCAAAGGCTGTATTCTAAAGAGACTTCCTTTACCACACAAATGTAGCAGATGTTTTTTAAGATTATAGCTGCACAAGCAATCTACGGATTGAATCTCAGAAGCATTTAAAGTTTTTTTTAGAGGAAGAGTTTTTGTGTTACACTGTGATAAACTGCAAGTGAGAGGGAAGGGGATTGTCTAAGACAGGTAATTAAGGTGACAGTGTACAGCAAATTTGGCCAGCATTGTTTTCATTCAGGAAAATAAAGTTAAAAATGATCAAACTCTTGCAGCCAGATGTTTTGCTAGTGGGTTAATTAAAACACATTTTCAATGCCAAAGGTGAAGCGATTAGATCTATGGTAAAAGCAACCCAATAGAACAATATAGCTAAAAGCATATATTCACATATGTGTTCTTAATAGAACGTGATGTTGTTTCCATTATTGTATTTACTGACTGGAAACCCTGCACACAGTGGAGCAAGCAGCACTGGAGCCAAGGGCTGGGCTGGAAACAAAGGGTCGGATCCTCTCCTCAGGCATCAGGAGGTTTCGTTGATGGGCACTTAGTCATTGGGTCAGGCTTAAAGCAAAGGTATCAGATCTTAATTCTGCTTTATCACTGCAATGATGTCCTTTCCTCTAGCTGGATATCGACATAAAACTCCTGAAGCTGACCTCAGTCCTGATCCTAAGTGAACTTCTSAAGGCTGTTTAGTAATCCAGGCTGAGATGGTAAAACTGAGGATGGAAGTGAGAGTGTAAAGCATGTCTCCAGCTGTCCTGTATCTAGAGGGGTATTGGTCACTGTATATTCAGTAAGATCTTTAGATGGGAAAAAAATTGCAACAAAAAATGAAATTTTTTGGAGGCAGAAGAAGATGAGGAGCAAAAAAGCAGATTATGCAAGAGGGAAACCCTAGGASACTCCAGTGTATTTCAACATCCAGGACTCTCTGCAGCAAACATTTTTATGGTTTGTTGCTAGGTGGTGGCACCTAGGAAATTCAGCCAGGGTGTAAGATCCCGGTTGTGATGAGCAATGCACCTGCCCAGAGCAAAATCTGGCCATTTGCTTTAGTATCAGCAGCAGCTACAACCTCAATAGAAAAGTAAGTGTTCAACAACCAGCAGAAGAGGTAAGGACGCTATGCTTCATGTCAGGATCAGATATCACAGGCTTCTGCTTCCTTAGGAAATGTATTGCTAGTTGGCAGGAAGAATCACTCTGTCATTCACAGGACTCACATATTGATTTTTGTGAACTATTAACCCACTCTTTTCATGAATTCAGCAGTGATGGATGGTGATTAGGCTCAATCCTGTTTCTCTCATGAAACCTTCTGAGGAAGGTGTCCATCATGACGCTGGCCGATGCTCAGTGCGAGGAGAAAAGGTGGAAAGTCTGGAGACATCACGTTGCAGTGGGAAATGAACAGTGGCAGCTCCGTGAACATCCAAGACTGGGGAACTCTTCAGTTTCCTTCCCCTTGGTGCATGTCCTCTGCCACACTCATTTTCCATTTGACTTTGTTTGTCTTCTGAGAAAACTAGACATGTTGCCTTTCTTTCCTTTCAATCTTATRGAGGGGAGAGTGGTCTGGGGGACAAGAGTGAGGCAAATAAAGGGAATACAAGCATAGTCTTTAACCCTTCTTTTTTTTTTGGCCAAGTCACTCATGTTCTTTAGACAAAGTGTAACTTTAGTGTTTTGCTTCCCTCCAAGTTAGGCAATCCCTGCTGCAAACATGCTCTTGCCCTTGCTTACACTCTCACTAGTCTTTCTGTTCGTTGTGGTTATATATTAACAGCATCTTTTCTGCACAAATGGGAGTCTTTGCTTGTTTGTTTGTTTGCTTCCTGGGATAGCCCCTGGACAAACTGCACATGGAGGGAGGCTTTCTGGCGCAGGAGGCCAGCTGAGAGAGGAAGGCAGAAGTGGAGGGCAGGGAAGCAAAGGGTGCTGCAGCTTCCCCCTTAGCTGCAGCGCTTCTGACATTCACGCTGTATTGAGGGGTGGACAGCAGCTCTGCAGCTGCTCCCGTCTTTTCTGCTCCAAATAAGCAATAAAGTTTTGACCACAAAGCGCAGAAAATTGAAGTCTTAGGAGCATATGCCAAAAGAAAAGGCTAGATGCACCAGAAAGGTGTCACTAGTGAAACTGCTCCAAATAAGCAAGCTGACACTTGAGGAGTGTTCACCTTTGAAAAGAAGGCTTGGGTTTATTTTCTATCTTTTATTTTATTTTATTTTATTTTAACAAAGAATGAAGTTTTATTTCTTCTGAAACTTCATCATTTACGAAACTATCAAATGTCTGATACAGCGCCCGCCCAGCTCATTACAGCAGTGACTCCACAGCATAGGGCAGCATCTATTTGGGAAGGCTAATGAGCAGTGTTACTTTCGGGTAGTCTAAGCTGACAATGGCACCGCTCTGCTACCAGTGCATCAGCACTCACCACTAGATGCTTTTTCTCTAAACACTGGGAAGGTCTACTACTGTGACCATAAAGTTTCCCGAGCTGCTGGAAAGTGGTGGGCCAAATTCTGGCTTTAGTTACACCATTTTTTTTTTCCATATTTCAATTGTCAGATTGTCTTCTGCAGATGTCATCTAGACAGATGCATTTCTTCCACTGACTGGTTCAGTTCAGGCTTCCTCACACTTTAACTGAGAAGTTTACTGGAAGACTGTGCAGCATGGCTTGCAGGGGGCTGAATGCAGAGMGACTCTGTAAAGGGGAAGAACGAAGATGGGAACGTGAAAGAAAGCAGAGTCATCCCAGAAAAACTGTTATCAGTGGTGACTGAGGGGAGGTCAGGAGAAAAAGAGCAAGGTCCTTTTCATTAGCTGTTCTTTCCTCCAGAAATCTCTCCAGTAGCAGTGCCAGACTGGGTCCAAAATAAACAGAAATAAACATGATCTAGTCAAGCAAAACCTGAAATGATGCAGGATTTAGGAAGTTGATACTGTGCATGCCATAAATGTAGCCTCAGAAGAATTGGGATGCTGATAAGGCCACGAATTAAAGCTAACATCATTGCAGCTAGAACAGAAACAAACCTGAGCCTGATAAATTCTTTAAAAGATGCTACTAATCATGCTACTACCAGAAAAGCRCAGGAAGCATCCCTTGAGATGGAAGGGTGATAAACTTTCTTTGCATCATCCTATCCTTACATCCTTCTGTCCAAGAACCACCCCTAAGGATGAGCAAGTAAAGCCAGGATATTTCTTATCTAAATTTAAGCACCTAGTTGAGGTATTTATAAAGTATACACCATTTTTTTTTCTAGTCTGGCAATGCAGGCTATAGAGATGCCAACACTGGAATATCTTACTTTTCTCCACTGACCAGAGACTGGGTCTACACCAATGAGTTGTTAATCCAGACAGGTTGAATCTGGATATAAATGAATAAGAACAGCCCAAGTCTTCTCTGCCAAGTTTGTAAGTTCTGCTGGGAAAATATTAAAAGGTGTGTGAAAATTCATTACAAATCCTGCTCATGTTCTCAGCGCCTTCTATTAGCTTCCAAGGAATACTGTAGCAAATTATTTTAATGAGAGGAAAGTCAAGGGAACCCCATGGTTTTTTGAAATTTTATTCTATTTTTATTGAAAGCTGGAGAATATGATATGGCTTGAAAGAAAGACTGAATAATTTTCTAGGAGGTAACGATTTTGTCAAATGTACTCATGGAGCACAGTACAGGTATAAGGAACAGAGGGCATTTCACTCAGTTCCTCCTGACTCTGGTGATCCTTGCCCGAAGGTAAATCAAACTGGGGAAATATCTCCTGGTTTAAGTGAGTAGTGTGTCTTCATAGAGAAGACCTTCCATACCATCCTTCACAGGATCCCTACTTTGTAACAGTGGCCCTTCAATGACAATAACAAAAAGAATCGTTGATTATTAGGCACTGTTCGAGAAGCCTGCTGTGCACATCTCCTGTGCCCTTGCAGTTCAGCATTGTGATCCTCGTGTGGGAGAGCTCCTGAGGGGCAGTAAGTCAACGACTGGCTTCTGCTTGAGTCTGCATGCTAGGGAAATCATGTAACACAGCTCTGCAGGTTGCTTCTCAATTAATTTTCCATTTCTGTCCTCCCGTACTTGCCTCATTCTGTTTGCATTGAGGATTAATGTTTGCAAGACTAATGGAACCACCTTGGGCATCAAGGAAGGGAAAAAAAGAGGAAAAAGCCCAGGGTGTAGGGGAGAGAGAGTGCTCAGAAAGTGCTCAGTCCTTGAACACCTCTTGTATTCTGAGGAAAAGCAAGTGTTGTGTTCAGCAGCCATTGCAGTTAATTTGGCAAACATGTCCTGGGCTGAGGACTTAGGTGGCTTATCTATAGAATTAGAYGGTACCTTTAGAGTTACTTAAAATAGTAAAACACTCTGGGAAATTAAAAAGCCTCGATCATATTTTCCTAAAGCACCATTAAACCATCATGTCATCTTCTTTATGCAGTTCCCCTGGCATATTTCCATGGCAGAATATTTGAGCTTGGTCACTGCAACAAGAAATATTAGTTTTAACCTTTGGGCCTTGTTACCCTCGTCTTTGCTACACATATATTTTGCACCAGTCAGACCCCATTGGTACGTACACAAGCAAATGGATTCTGATTGGGATCCTAATTTTTCATATGCATCATCTTTTACTATACATGGGAGAAGCTAATCCTGGTCCCCATCACATGCAACAATCAAATCAACTCTGCAAAGAAAATTGTTTGTTTGGACACTAAGCTCGAGTCATTTTGGTTCTGCCCCATCTAGTGAATAAAATGTGCCAAGGAGTGAGCACTAAAGCCAACCAGGGGAGAATATCCACCACAGAAAACTCCTTTATTCTCTAGAAAAGGGGGAGTTGCATATGTGCTGCCTATGGGAATGGTCCCTTGGCCACTTGGTGTCTGAAAACCATTTTAGGAAGAGGGCTAGGTGAAATAGGTCAATTTTGTGCAAGAGAACAGCTTTACAGCTTACTGTGTAAATAGTTGGGTGTTAGCCCTGGGAATGTTTCCAAACACTGGAATTTACTAATAAAAACGTACCCTTGGAGTCCCAATATTTGCAATATTATCCCAACTTCTCCTCTGAGAGCAAAGAGAGAGGTCACATGGATAAGTTGATAAGTATATCATTTTAATAAAGCAGACAGTAGAAAACAAGCAATTATAAAAAGGCAGAAACAACCATTTATACTGAATTGGGTGGAAACTGAAACCCSTTTGTGAAATACATTTACATTTTCTGTATAACAGTATAATTTGTTCTTACTTGTTAGGTTTACAGCCTAGCTTCATTAGGAATGTTAGCAGAAAGCAGTTAGCATGCTCACTTCTGAAGTGATACCTGAAATCATGGCATTATACTTTATTTAAAAGATGCACATTCCTAGATAGATGACTGGTCATAAAAAATCATGACATTCCCCCAAATATGCATCACTAGGACAGGACAAATGTTTAATCAAGGTGCTAGGAAGCTCAGGGCAAGACAGAAGGATGAAAAGAAGAAATACTCATATCAGAGAGAAAGGAAGAATTGCTGGCATTTTTCTTAGGCTTCATTTTCATTATGACTTCAAGTTGAGTTTCTAATTTTCTTGTTACATTTGTAATGCTGCAAATATTTGCATTTTGTATTTCATTCTGCAGAGTTCAGGTGAAAATGGCAGCATTGCTCATTTTGGTATAGCTTTTCACATGGATCTTCAGTTTTTGCAGGCCAGTGCTGGAGGCAAATATTTGTAGTCTGCAGACGYAGTTTGGCAACCTAATTTATAGGCATTAATGGATAATTGTTAGCAATTAAATGTTTGATTACCCAATTGGGCCTAGAGATCAGCTCGCTAGACTTCTATCTGCTAATAGTTGTGTGCACAGGGGATCATGAGCCTGAAAATGGCAGTGAAGACAAGTGTTTGCAAGGTGCAAAGCAGAACCTGCAAACATGGAGCTCAGTCTGATCAGCTGCATAGCAGGAAGCTCCAGCTATCTATTCTGCTTGTGATTCTTTGCATTCAAAATTGCAGTGCAGATGTTTGCACCCTTAAGTAGCATCCATGACATTAGAGATCAGTCAATCAGATCAGTAACTTGAAGTCCCCATCTGCTTTTGTAGAGTGCAGGTAGGTGTAGAGCAGCCCTCTTCTCTAGTGSTGTATAGTTTTCCTGCGTTTTAATCTGCTGATGGTGTAAAGAAAAGACTCTTCAGGATTTCCTCTGGGAGATGCATCTTTGCATCCATGCAGAGCAGTGGATTTGAGCTCTGAGAAGCAGTGAAGGTGCAAAAATCACTCAGACGAGCAGCCCTGCAGTGAAGGGCACAGAAGGGCCCCCAGCAAGGTCCTACTCAGCGGCCACATCTGAAACCTGATGATGGAGGATAACCGATTTCCTTCATGGGCAGAATTAGTAGTATGGGTTTGAGTAAAATGACCTACTGGAGTTATCAGTGATAAAAGACCATTTGTCCCTGGTTACAGGCGTGTATGGTGAAGAACACAGTGAGGAACACAGTGAGTTCCTTGTCCATCACCCAAGATTTGGCCTTTGTCAAAGATTTCAGAAATTGTCCCATACGCATATTGCATAACCACGTCTTCATTGTTTGTTCTTCATTGTTCTCCCAGTTCAGCTCCTTTTGTGTGTGTTTTTCCCCCAGTCTCAGCTGAGCTGCCCTCACTGACAGCTGTTGAGCAAACATGTAGTGCAGGAGCAGGCGATACAAATATTGCACTCCTTTTCATCAGACAGTGCCTGGTAGCATTTGCATTTAAGTGCCCTGGATGCTGTGAGATCCCATAGGGAACTCATAGGAAACGCACCACTCCCTGAAGAGGCAGCAGCTCTGCGATTCCTTGTCCTAAAAGGGAGGACTTGTTGGATGGTGGGAAGATTCTTCAAGCCTCAAGCAAGGCAAGATTCCCATCCTTGRCTGTAAGGGAGCAACACAGCTATTCTAACATCAATAAGTAATCTTATCATGAGAAGCAAAGGTTAATGACTAATCTGTTTACCTGAGCTTCATTAACCAAAGTTTTACTAGAAGTCAGAATCCTATTGCCACTCAGGCTCAGACAGCTTCACTTCCAGGTTAAAAATGACAAACTAGGCAAACTGCACGAAGCTTGTAACTCAATACAGAGCAATTTTCCCAGTGTGTGGATGACAAAGGGGAGCATCAAAGAGAAAAGGAGCTAATCAGAAGGGATTATATCAGGGCGGCGTGGAGCACAGGGAAAGCGCCAGTCTCCACTGAAGTGAAGAAGAGTTCGACTATGCCCAGCAGCAATATCATCAACCATCTGAAATGATTACAGGGTGTTTCTATGTCGTGAAATATTATCTTGTTCTCCACGACAACTGACTCCTCAATAGTAGCACCACAAGAGCACCTCATCAGTAAGGATTTCAAAGTTGCCAGAAGATTGCTGGAAATGTTAARTATCCAGCGTGGAGATCAGGAAACACAATGCAGATTCTAGGGAAGGCATTGTCAGTGCACTGCACTGCTGAACCTTCCCRAATGTACTGCTGTGAGGCACGTAGTAGAAGACACCTACTTAATAGCATTATCTAGATGTATGTGTTGTGCTAATTGATGGTTCTAAGTATGATCCTGAAGTAAAMGGCGCAAAAGGAAAGAAAAATACCATCAAAGGCTCTTTCTGTAGAATTTTAACCCAATTATTACCCCTCTCCAGCACTTCCAAAATGATGATCCAGCTTTCTTTAGAAGAAGCACTGGAAGCACAGTTGCATCAGTCAGTGACTATAATTGCTTACAAAGTGCTGTGGCAGTGTGAGGCTACAAAGGAGTTCCAGGGAACGTGAGGAGGAGACAGAAGAAGCAAGGACCAGACCTATTCTAGGAGAGAACTGCAAACACATCTACTTCCACAAACACATACTTATGTCATGCATTGTAAGTAATCAATGCAGGGCCAGACTATGAATTCCTCTTCAGGACTTCATGTCATTCAGATATGAGGCTCAGAAGCTCTTTTGACTGTCTCTGCTCTTTGCATCATCCATGTGGTGGGAGCCTCAGGAGAGGGACTTGTTTGGAGAGATCCCAACTAAAGAAGTCACAGTCTCAGATRGAGCCTGAAACTACTGTCAATAGGAAAAGAGGAAGCACATATATGCTACATTTAACCTTCAGAAAGTAACTAAAGCATTTCTTAAGGTCCTAAACTTCCTTTTCTTCTCCACCACACACCAGCCCACAAACCCGTGAAGGGCTCTTGTTATCAAGTGCTGCACCTCATTTTCTAAAGTGTTTTTCAACCACCAGCGCTCATGTCTTCTTATCACCCCAAACGGAGTGAAAATGTTGGTTTTTAGAGGAAGACGTCAGCCATGCACTCTTACTGCTTTATCTGTGCACCAGGCATGGATGTCATTATCAGCATGTGGCAAACCTGACATCATTGTTTGGCATCCCTCAAATTCAGCAGGAGTGATGTGGCCTGACAAGGAAGATTCTGTTCTTAATAAAACATATTTTAGCTAAAGGCCGTGGTTTTCTTTCCCTAGATAGAATTATCAGTTTCATGTGAAGCTGCTTTTTGCGTGCCCAGAAGAGAAGCTACAGAACTATGCACCCTGGGAACTCCCTATAAAGTGGGAAAGATATATGCGACAACAGCCATATCTTTACCCCAGAGACAATTTCCCATTTTATCATTGAAACACTTTGAGTAATTCTAATGAACTCTCTATATATGTATATTTTATATAACTTTCATATAACTTTTAATTTACATCTCAAGTGTGAATCTCTCCCTCTTATGAGCAGACAAATAAACCTAGAGAAATATAATTAGACGAGCATTTGGAATTTATTTTTGAGTGACTGACTCTGAATGATTGTGAACTTCACTTGGGATGTTTTACCTGGGAATATATCCTTTAATGCAATACATCCTAATAATGAAAGCACATTTTTCTTATGAAAAAAATACAGGAGAGTCTTCTCTGCAAGAGTCAGGCATCTCTTTTATTAAGACAGAATGGGCAGTGCATAAGGGAAGGATCCAAAAAAGCTTTGGAGAGGGCAATTCTCTTGAATCGATCATTTAACACCACTAGGACTTAATAGCGTGGTTAATGGCATAGTACAGAGCTAAATTCTTCATAGAAGTTTTGTGAGTTTGTGTGATTTAAATTAAAATACATACAAATATATGTGTCTTCTTCCCAGGAGATGAACACAGTATCTCTGGCATTAGGAATTAATGAAAGAAATCAATATAATTACATTGATTTATACTGGTGTAGGAACTGACCTTTGAGTTCAAAACAAATCCAATGATGTTCGAAGAAAAAAAAAACAACTAATAAATATACATAAAACAACGTTAGCAGACGTGTCCCTGAGAATTAGCATAAAATCAGACTCAAAATTATTTTCTGGTGCTACAAAACTAGCTGAGATTTTAGAAAGAAATATCTCTATAAACCCTAAGAAACGGACTAGTATAGCTATTAACCCACTAATTGGGGCAAACATGTGAAAAGGAAGAGAGAAGGCACTCAGGATATTCAGCAGCAGCAACAGGCTTCCCTGTGCTGATTAACCAGCGCATTCAGGGTATTTCTTACATATTTTCTGATAGCTCTTGGAGACTTGGAGGGAAGGTGGAGAAGGAGAACAATGTCTCCTTCCAYGATCATTGCATGGATGCAATCAGCAGCATTATGCACGAAAAGTGGCCAGCGAGCATCTGCTAAAGACACCGCGAATTGATACTCCAATGTTGTTTTCTTAAAGTCTCTGCTGAGACTTTTTTTTTTCTTAAGTGCCCTCTTTCATTGCCAGCTTACCATGTGCTTTCCATAAATGCGCTCAGGAATAAGATTTGGTACCAGCCTTAGTAACTGTTGAAACCCGGGTTGTGGGTGCTCAGTCTGCTGTGTATTCACTTCATTCCAGTCCCAGAAATGGGAATTACATATAGTCAGGACAACTGGATCCTGCTGCAAGGCTATCATTTTTTATATATATTAAAAAGACTTCTCATAGTTCTCCACACCACCAAGATATTAAGAGAATCAGCCAAAGAATCAGCCAAGAATGCACTGATAATGCAATTACTGCTAGATTGATGTTTTTAAATATACTGTTGTTGACAAAAAGCCCTCAGAAACCTGAGAATGTTAATCTGTTTTTCTTTTGCAAATTGAGTGCTGCCTGCTGTGTACATCCTTTTATTACTGTAGGGCTGCTTGTAAGCTCCAGGCTGCTGGCATTTATTTATTAAAACAAAAAAAAAAAGGAAAGAAAAAGTATAAAGAAATATCACTGAAACATTTTTTTTCAGTTGGATTCCAAAACAAGAATAATTGGCAGATACAGGGAAGAAAAAAATAGAGCGAGTTCCAAATTTTGGCCCGAGAGTATTGACAAACGAGAACAGAAGGGGCAGTGTCCGTATCCCCAGGGACTCGGAGTCAACGAAACAAAGCTGACTTTCACAACTAGTTGTCTAGACAATCAAGAGGCTTTTTACAGACTGATGCTTATGTTTAATAAAGTGGCCAAGCTGCCGGAGTCTGCGTGAAGCTCTAGGAAATAAAAAGCAAAATTCCACAGAGTGGTGCAAGAGCAATATAATACAATTGCAGGGGTTTGAGAACATAATCCTCATGAAAATGGGCAGGTTTCCTCGCCAAAAGACACCTTCTGGTGTCATTTATCAACAGCTGCTTTAGAAAACTGAAGTATGGCACAATGATCATTCATAGCAAGCTTTGCTGTCATTAGTGACCAGATTTTTTCCACTGGTTCACTTTGCTTCTTAGAAAACAAGGAACTGAGCGCTCTGTCGTTAAACCTGCTCAAGCTCTGAAGCATGAGAGTATAGCTGCTTTAACGGGGACATTGCATAACTGTAATTATTCATTCTGTACACATATCTCACTGCACCTACGGTGGAAATTTCCTGCAGATAGCTTTTCCCTTAGAGATCATTCCTCGATCCAAGCCAGGGGTGAAGCTAACTGAAATTAAACTTGCAAACACCGAACGCAAAAACGATCCCAAATTAGCAGTTTACACGTAAAGTTCTTCAATTCTTCACTCCCCTCCTTTCCCCCTAAAAAAACTGGCAACAGTCTCTTATTCATCCTGAGATTCAGGGATGTTTATTGCTGTACTGAATACTGCCTCTTTTGAGGAAAGCACTTATTTACTTAAAGGCCTATGTTTACAAGTTTGCCTCTTGAATTTATTTATTTATTTATTTATTTATTTATTATCCTCTTATATAGAAAAACATTTTTGTCTGCTAAGAAAAAAGAAAGCTGAAAACATTAACTGAATCAGTCATTAACCAAACTCTGGTTTTACAACCTGATCTACATACACAAAGACACTGAGCTAACGGGATATACCTCTTGTCTCACGACAAGAGAAAAAGCTCTGCTAAGAGAAAAATGTACAGCCTTTATACCTTTTTTTGGTATTCTTGGAAAGGACATACATTTCCTGTGCTATTTTTTGGAATCCACTGACAAAGCTTTGAGGTAAAGCCATCTATGCTGGAGTCGTAGTATAGACAGAATGAACAAGATCTTTACTGCAAGTTTCAAGAAGGGCCCCGTGAGATTTTTTATGATTTCTCCAAACAAATCACAGACAAGATAAATAAGAAGTATAGCTCAAAAGCATTTTCTTGTACTCATAAACATGCACCTGGGAAGGAATAAATACTTGCATGCTTTCAAGGAGTATACATCATGCCTTCTGCAATTAGGAGGCATTTTATTGTATTTATTTATTTCAGAAAATTTCTGAGCCATTTAGTTTTTAAAATTTAAAGTCCAGATGAGCATTTACAACAACAGCTATTTGTATCTTTGCAGGCACAAAATGGAGTGAATGAATCTTTTCTCAATGACCCTACTCAGTTTTGGGAACAGTCAAGCCAGTCAAACTGGCAACCTGAGGATACAGATTGGGACCTGACCAGTGGGACTGTCCCCSGGAGAAGAAAGTGCTGAAGCTTCCTAAAACCAGCTGCTTTTGCTTTTTTTCTTTCCTTCACTGTAAGCTTAGGAACAGTCTGGTGCCAGCTTGCTTGCAAAACCCACCCATGTTTGCTGAACTGACAGTCTTCTTCAATACATGCTGGGCTTATGGTTCTAGTGTAAAAAGCATAATATCGAAAGGGAGCACAAAATATGTTAAAGGAGGACATGAAATACCAGTCCAATTGTGATTTTTGGTTTGAATAACTCTCCCAATAATTTTCATGTCTGTTCTTCTCTGATTCTTGCYATTCCAAATTATTTTTTTTCCATTACTTTTCCCATAGTTTCATAACTTGGCAGGTCCCATATGCTGATTAGTTTTTGTTTCCTTCTAAGAAGGAAGGCCAGGGGCTTTCTCTCATCTTTTAGGTCAGCTGCCTCACTCATTATAACCATAGCCTAAAAGCATGGGATGAAATCTGCATATACGGCCCCATGAGTGTATTTCTGTTGAACTGGCTGTCTTCAGGAACAAAATTAAAACCAACGTCCAGCTGTATTCCGAATCCAGACTCTGGTTTCCAAATGTTACTCAGTAGCTGACAATCCTTGGCAAGCAAGAGAGACCTTTTTTATACTGTCCTGAACATTTAAAAAGCAGTAATAAATAGATGATAGCCTTAGAGGTGTGATTTATTTGTTTTATGAATCACAGAAGAGTCCATAACTCATAAAAGATTAAGACTGAAGCAAGTTTATGGCTCCAGCATTACAAGTGGAGATTAATGTCTTATTTCATGCAGCACCGTCATTAACCGGTCTGCATTACAGTAGYTAATGTTAGTGACAGAAAGAATTGACTTTTAACTTTTTTTAAAATATTCTCCATTTTGGTTTGTCTTTGCCAGGGGGGTTCCTCAGAGACCTGAGAAATTTCACAGTGAAGAATCCCAGCTCAGCGTTAGTTTAGAAGTCTGTCCTGGTCATGCACCTGCACCCAAAGTTATTACAGTGGAGATCCACAGGATGAGACAACCACCACAGCTTTCTCCACACATGTGGGTTGCTTCAAGGCCTTGCGGACCTTTAGTCGTGCTGAGTCACCACACTATGACCTTCCTTCATTACCCTTTCCTACTACCCTGGCAAAGATGGCATTTCCTACAAATGCACTGCAGAGCAGCTGAAACAGTTTTGCTCATCCACGGTTCCACTGCTGGCTGCTGCTGTTTCTATTAGACTAGAATAGGTGGATTTTTTTACTGCTTTGCAGACTTTTCCTTTTTCAGGGCCATAATTAGTTAAATCTCATCTTCCCTTGGCATCTGCAGTTCATCTTGGTCTGCARAGTGTGTGTGCAAGTGGCTTTATCTTTCATTGCTGAGTGGCGTATCATAACACTACAGTATTGAATACAATGTAATTTACTAAAATCTATTAAAACACTCCCATTTTAGAAATCCATTACATGCTTCCTTGTTGTTATTACCATATCCAAAATGCCAATGCAACAGGAGAATTAACTTGATGAACAGTCCTGCAAAATGTGCCGTTACAAGCTGTTTCTAAAACATCTTTCAAGGCATCTCCGTCAGCTCATGGATTCCCTTTGGTTTTCTTTCTTTTCTAGAACTATTTGCTAGCCCTTAGTTGTGGTAAGCGATTATTTGTGCTTTCAAACAAACTCCATGAAAAACGTTTTTCAAATGGAGATCAAAGAGCAAAGGCAAACATAAAAGCAGTCTTATAAAAACTCGGTATTAAAAAACCTAAGCTCCATCCATATGCCAATTACATCCAAACCTCATGGCCCCTGCTCTGTCAGGCTTCTTAAATGTGATAGAAATGTCAGATGAAACAAAAAGGCACACATTATAGAGAGGGAAGTTATCTCCGATATGGGAGCTGGATCTCAGTAATCTTAGACCAAAGAGCTGTTTGGAAAGCACTGCTCCATACAACAAAGCTTGCAGCGCAAACTGTGGTCCCCAGTTGCAACAGTCTCGGGCCTGAAATCATTTCTAATGGTTGCAGGTGTCATGAAACAGAGTTTCTGCAAGCTGGGAGGTCAAATGATGCCCTAAACCTACTAGAACATGCAAGCTCTTCAAATCCTAGCAAGGATCTGCTCTCAAGAGCTAAGGACTCGTTTGAATTTCTCTGATCAAACACTCCTAAAATAATAATAAAGAAAAGTAAATTYTTTCTGAATATGTTTCTAACTTTATTCCAAGCTTTCTCTTAACAGTTCTGCACTTAGGTTGTTCATTTCACTAACTACTGCCAGTTGGCTCATGRTGGGATACTATGGCAAAATCACAGAGATTTCCTCATAGGACAAAGTGTTATTGACCACTAAAGATCCTAGACAATCAGGGATCTGCAGTAATTACACGGTATCAGTGCCCAGTGGATTTAAGCAAACAGCAAAAAAAGGCTTGAAGAAGTGCTATTATTTTAGATAATTAAACTCCTTTTACTTGCTGACTACACTCAGTCCAGATTGTGCTGCCATCTTCATGCAACCATAGCAACTTCTTCCTGCTATTGTGTCCCAGATTAATGTGAACACCTGGAATCAAAAATCTGAGGCTTGCGAGTAAGGTACATAAAACTTTATTGATCCTTTGTGTATGGCATGGATCCAGTCACACAGCAGTGATTCACTTTCCAAAGCTCTTTCTCAGCAAGGAATGGTGGTGGGATCTCTAGAGGCCAATCTGTTCTTTGACTGCTTCAAAGTCCTAATCAGGAATATTTTAAGGAGGTGACTGCAGGAAATTACACATTCCTTCAAGAGTTGCAGGTCTTCATCACTGAGATTTCAGCAAATTAATATTGTTATAGGTAGCTCAAAACTAAATATGCTCCTGACTTGCCTGTTTTTACTGGGCTCTTTTCAGCACCATAAAATTCATACATGCCAACAGGGTTCAATGGGAGCAGCTTGTGAGCAATTAAGGTTAAATTTTAGCCTTGGTCATATGTGACTGCTCCTGTAAATGTGGTAAAACATAGTTAGAGCATATATCCCTAGAGACTAAATAGGCAGTGCTTTAAGGAAGCAATGGAAAGATAAATGGATGCAGAAGAGGCTCTGGAATTTTGCTTGAAATAATTTTTGCTTTGCTTTTAATGATCAAAACCATTCCTCCCACTGAACCACATAAAAAAATAGCAATTGTGCCTGTGCCAAAGGTGGAGCATAGTGTAGACCCATTGAAATAAAAGACAAGTGAAAAATTAATGAGAAACTGGAAACCAGCAGCTCCCACCCTGTGAGCAGCAGTCTTTTATATACTTCTTCCATGGTGAATATCTCAATAGGGCTAAAATCACAGTAGCTCCTTTGACTTCAAAGGAGATGCTCCGATTGGGAAATAGAGAAAACAATCTGGAGTGCACTGTACCAAATCTACAGAACTTAGAAATGGAAATGAACCCCTATTAGAACAATTCATCATTCAAGAGAACAGTTTTAAGGAAGGGGTCAAGTGTCTACAGGTGAACCTAGATCCATCTCCCATTGAGGTYAGATGCAGCCTGGACCTTTAGCTATCATTTCTAGAATCCAAAAGACATAGATAAACATAACACAGAGTCCTGGGAGATAGAGATGTTCCTTTTCTATAAACCCTCTTATTACCAATATCTGCTATAGAAGAAATTAGACTCTGAGYTCTCCTTTTCCAAAGCCTACTGACAACCATCTCCAGACACAGGTATCTGTTTTATATCCTAGAAGGCTTTGTTTTTTCTACTAGAAGCTCCTGCACTGACTCCAAAGAGCCCACTAATTAATTACATGTATTTTTCTATGTGATATTTAAAATACTGGTCCTTTATGCTCTAAAGTCCAATGAAGTAAATGGAAACACTCTTATCTGCTTAGCAATCATATAACACTGTTCTCCAAAAAATAAGAAAATTTTGGGAGAGGAGATCAAAAATCACTGAAAATATTCAGAATTGTATTCTTTTGTTATTTATAAGCCAGAAAAAGCTCTCATATCTGTAATACGAACCAGCCATACAAAGAAATTTCCTAATCTAGTGTCTTTCCCTGCACATTCACATAATAGCATTTGTCTTCCACAGCACACTTAATAAGTTCATTCTATAGTTTTGAAATGATGCCTTTGGAACTTGGGGAGTTCGTTATCACCTGCTTGCTGTAAGTAGTGCTGCTCTGAACTTACCATTTCTTAGGAGTTAGATATACAGTGTTTTAATTGCATATCATTAAATGCTACACCTATACTGCATATTCTCTGTGAAGTCTGTGGGACCATAATTTCCTCCCTTGTAATTAAATGTGTTCATGTGGCAGCACTAATAAAGTATCTCCTGGAAGGAGGGGAGGTAGGAAGGATCTGTGCTAGACCTGAATGAGGTCCTTATTCAAGTTAGTACCTAAAGCATGAACTACTCTGGGTTGATGTGTATTAAGATAACAGAAATTAGCAGTATCACATCACTGACATCCCTGGTAGAGGAAACTCCTGCTCATTTTAGGCTCTCCTGAGCCCAGCCAGGCTCCTCACCTCCAGACCTGCTGATTGCACCAGATCTCAATGGCCACATTTACCTGCCACTACTCAGGGTTTTTTAAGAGACTGCTTATTAAGAAAAAGTGACAATTGCATGTTATTTTACAGAAAAAGAAGGTAAAACAGGCATTGGATTTAAACGTCTCACCCAATATTTCATAGCGAGTCAGTGTCAATAAAAAAGGAACCAATACATCCCAGACAACTGTGCTGCATAGAGCACTGCCAGCAGCTGTTCCTGGCATTGTGGACTCCTGTAGAGTTGCTCTTCTCTACCTATTTTTATAGCACTTGAAGGAACACGACCCCCTTTGGAACCTCTGCCCCTCTGTCAAAGTAGGTTGAAATTGAGCAACAAGTTCAAAAGTTATTGGGGAGGGAAGGGGAGGAGGATGTAGACACAGACACACAGACGATATGATTGCATAAGCCCTGTTCCCATGAGAAACCAGGCTGAAAAACAAACTGTCCTAACATGGATTCTCATAACTCTGCATAGTATGTAGGTCATGCCAGGTCTCAAACTCATGTAATTTTTCCTTTATCACCAATGGGCTATCCTCTAGGAGGCAGTCCTGATTTTGCCAAATTTGACCCCTTATGATTCAGCTCACTGACACATCCTCAGGGAAGGCAAACAAGGAAACAAAAACTCTTCCAGGTTGATATAATCCAATGTCAAAAGCCATGTCAGTCTCCTATCACAGCAAGATTTACCCTGTGGGGCACAGCTGCAAGACCAACAGCGAACATATATGGCCTATCTTACCCTCATTGCACTATGAAATCAAAGGTATTTAAATAATATTCTAGGATTCTAATGGATCTATTCTTCCTTTGAAGGAGAAGAATCATTCCCATTAACATTAATGGGAATTATGTGTCTACTCTGAGAATAGAATTGACATTAGGCCTATTCCCCAAAAATAAAATCTTTGTATGCTTGCTGCAAAGAGACACTCATAAAAATAAACCATCAAAATAATACATTAGCTAGCCTTTCAATTTAAGCACGAAATCTCAGTCCTGCACACACTTATTCATGCATTTCTTCTCTATCTTTCCTCCGAAAACAAAACCAAAAAAAAAAAAAAAAAGCAATATTTCCACGTTTTTTGCTGTTTTGCTGTAGTTTGCTGTTTGCTTTTTGTGTCCTATGGGAACTTTTAACAAAATATATCCACTTGCAGACTGCAAGGCTACACAGGGAAGGCTAGAAATTGTTTGCATCAGACCTTCAACTTGTAGAAACTCCCATACTGCCAAATACATTTTGATCAGACACTAATTGGGTCATATATGCATTAGGGCTCTTAATAAGCTGTCACACAACATTGTTTTTTGCCTCTGAGTACTTATCCCTACAAATTTCAAAGGATTTGCTCATGAAAGTAATCAAGGTTTGGTCAATGGGCTCTTTCTGTGTTTTTTTTTTCTACTTTATGCTTGGTGAATATGAGAGACTGTCATATAAAGCCATGTCTGCTCCTTATAGTCTGCTGTGCTCGCTTTCTTCATACACTTTCCATAATGTGCCAGTGAAAGGCCACAATTTCATCCAGCRTAGTTTGTGAATCGAAATCTGCAGACTTTTGTTTATAAATTGGACTACCAACTTAAATTACAGGGCTAAAAGCTTTAGAGCTCTGCCCCTCACAAATCCTTCTGTGAGCATAAACATCCAGGAGCCAAATACCCCTGCAAAAAGGGACAGGTGTAACCACAACAAAAAAGTCTATTCCTTTTAGAAATAATAAGGGGAAAAAAAAAATGCTTGCACTGTTGTGCTCAGTTTTGATTTCCATACCAAGTTACTTCAATCACATGCACAACTTAGGCAATTAAGGGAGGATTTATACAGGTGATATTACCTGTCTCGCATGCAGCATTTAAAAGAAAAGCATGCAGGTTTAAAAGATTTAGCTGGGAAAAAAAAAAGCAAAAATAATCATAATCATTGCCAGTTTGCCATGGCAATGCTATAGCCATTGCTAGTTTGTGCAAGAAATAAAAGAAAAAAGAATAAAAGGAACTTTTACTAAGCTTTTGAAAATTTTTTTTTTGACTTTTGCCTGACCATGGGAATAACCAAAGTTATTCTCCAAATGAGGAGGTTCACTGTAAAATTGCTTCTGTTTCCTATCACTTAGAAAAATCTTATTCTTTCTGAAAAACCTGTGAAGAACCCTTTTTGTTTTTCTTCTCCCAACATGCCTCAGCTTGAAATACTATGAGCGATGATGCTCAGTTTCTCTCCTCAGCCTGGATTGTGAACATCAAGGACAGGATTTTTTTTTCTCACTAATTTAAGACAGCTTAAATAGTAGCTATCTAGTGTAAGCTTCTCTAAACATTTTTTTATGACCATTGGTGAAAATAGCTCTTTGGAAATGTCACTTGCTATTGACAAATAATTTAGGCTAAACACTTGTAAGTAGGTGAGATGCATCCCACCCACAAAGTTTTCTTCTTCCTTCAGGCCAATTAGATATAAAAGCTGCTTCACAGTGATCTAGTTTCAACACTATGAAACAAGGCTTTCAGTCAAAAATGCAAATTCAGTGAAAACAAGACCCTTTTTGTGGGAAACGGCTGGTTTCTGATTCCTGTCTTTAAGARATATTTAGGAGAAAACAATAGGTATGGTTTCAAAATTTTCAAAAAGCAAAATTTCCATTTTCTATTTCAAACAAGCCTAGTGTTTGAAATTTATGCTAATGTACAGTCATTTAAAAATAAAGGGTCAAMATAAAAAAAAAAAGCCATTGGCCCAGACTTTCCCCCTCGTTTTTAAAGTACAGATCTGCAAAGAAATTTCATTTTTTTTCTTTTCTGCTGATTTTTGTAAGGAAAAAAGAAGAAAATCAAACTCTCAAACATCTATTTGGGAAATGAGGCTTTTTCTAGTACAACTCTAATGCTTCATCCGAAGCTAATTCAACCTGTGCTGAAAGGTTTCAGTTGCCCTCAGCACATTTGACTGCATCATGCTATTGCTCCAGACCAAAAGGACTCCTGTCTGCAAGCCAAGTGCCCGGGGGACAATGTCCTCTCAAACTCCAGCACCCATTCCTCCACAGAGAATGGTCAAAGGAGATTGGGCTCCTTGGAATGAGCATGCAACCACCCATAAGGAAGATGCATTGAGCATGAGGGGCTCCTTGCCACCCATATGGGGTACTTGGAGGGGACTACTTCTCACAGCCTTGTGCTGAGGCCATGTCCCAGCCAACGCCTCTCCCATTAGCCTTTCAGCAGCTTAACACCAGCCTCTCCTCCAAAAGCAAGGCCACATTTGGATTATTCGACCCAAATGGCAGATTTGGTGCAAACAGAATGCAAACTGTGGCCCTCAGCCTTCCT
This sequence comes from Nothoprocta perdicaria, assembly GCF_003342845.1. Lineage (NCBI taxonomy): Eukaryota > Metazoa > Chordata > Aves > Tinamiformes > Tinamidae > Nothoprocta > Nothoprocta perdicaria. The sequence continues at coordinate 9,467,815 of NW_020455532.1, forward strand.
TATTTCCTRCAGATACACATTTTTTTGGAGTGGGTGGAAGGGTAGAGGTTGTTTGTAGCTCCTTTGGAGTTAAAAATCACAGTTAAATGGGCTTCCTTAACGCTGGGACAGCTCAGGCGGAGACTTTTGTCTGAACTCTCATTTTCTACACGTTCCTTGATGCCAAACTGAAGTGCCAAGAGACCCTTAAATGCAAGTACAAGATCTAGGGCTGTTCAGGGGGAACATTTGTCATGACTTTTCTGGTGGGTGAGTTTATGTGGGACTGCATGGAAGTGCCTGGCAGAGGAGCCTCCAGCCTCAGTTGGTGTAAGCAGGGCTGCCCCATTCCTCCCAGACACACCTTCTGGGACACAAAGTTTTGTGGTGGCCTTTGAGCCGTTGCTGCCACTTACCACAGCCACATGAGAGCCAACCCCGAAAAAGAGTTAACATCGTAGCATGAAACCGAGCTGTACAGTRTATGCTTTTAGCATTAGAAAGAGGAAACGGTTCAGGGAAAAAGATGCAGACCTGGCAAGTTTTCCTTTGGAGACGGGGTGGGGAAGAAGAAGAAGAAAAAGGGCAAAGAGTTTTCTCTCTCAGACGGCAAGGAGACAGGCTGTCTCCCCTGAGGAGCATCTCGCAGGGGGACTGCACGCACAGCACGAGGCCGAGCTGGCACCTGAGGCCAGCTGCAGCCAAGATGGTGCCGCTGAACATGCTGAGGTGGCTGCTCCCTTTCTTGTGCAGCCGAAGGATTCGTTTCGCCAACCACGGCCCTTTCCTATCATGGCGCTGCGGGCCGCCAGAGAGGCTGCAAGCCTCGTGTTGCGACACCATTGCACGTAGGATGGCCGCGCTCGTCCGCGTAGCTGCACGGGGCCTACAGCGGGGGCACTGACCATGTTTGTCATGGTTGGGCATTTTTAGACAACACTTGTTATGTTTGGGGCATTTTTAGACAGTCTCCAGCTCCTATGGCTATGCAGGAATCCTGTCTTTCGTTTATGTAAGTAATTAAGCTGTAAGAGTGTTTTGGCTACAGAGAGAAACATCAAAATATTGGTTGTGTGGGTTCCTTAAAAAAAGCAAAGAAAAGAAAACTTTAAAAACATTTTTTTTTATTTTCTTTAAAATGGTCTCATTATTTTGTGTTATTTGAAAGGCAGGTGTTGATAATTCTCTCCAAAGAAGGCCCAAGAATCAGCCCTCAAGCAGCAAATCTTGTTCTCATTTCTGCAGTGGGCCGGCATGGGTGTAGCTGGGAGTCAGACCAGGCCCGCAGTGAGCCAGCAAATGGCTCCTTGGAGGGATGAGTGGGATATTGAGAACAGCAGGCTGCTGCTTCAGTGCTTAGCCAGTATCTTTGAGCATTGTTCACCCCAACAAAGCCACCAGATCAGCCATCTTGGAATTCTCCTTGGATTTTTTAGGCAAGCTAATTGCACACCCTTAAATTAATGCCAGTCCAGAGACCGTGTGGGAAGTTGGCTCACAGAGCCCAGAGGAAGGGAAGGACAGAGTGGAAGCTTGTCCAGGCCTGACAAAGACCTCAGAGACTTTGTCCTTTTCTTCTAGTGGTAGAATAGTTCACAGTGAAGCTTTATGAGCTTCGGARTTTGTGGCATTAGAATGAGGGTGCTGGGGTTAATGTCTCCTTTGGAAGGCCCGAGTAAAGGACAGATACTTAAAAGGTTGTGTATATATTGTAGGGAGCCTGTGTAGAAAATATTTGAGCTAGCCTGGGTTAATACTTCAGCGTGGCCATGTGAAATCAGAACTAAGCCCTTTCTTGATTAATGAACTCTGTGCACAAGAGAATTGCACAAGCCAGAATGTCCTTTCTTCCTCTCTGCTCGTATCAACTGTACTGAATGGAAAATTTGCACGGGAGAAAAAAAGGTCATCTTGAAGTTACATGAATCATTCTGAGGGGCATTGCCCTACCTTGCTTCTTCTAAGTCATATCCTCTATTTCCTCTTCAAGGTATCACGTGAAGGCAAACCACAACAGACTGTGCCATCGCTTGCTCAAGTAGATTATTTTTATCCATCAGTGAATACCCTCACTTCCCCCTTCTCAATAGATCAATGATTCTCCTGAAGGCATTTGCTGCAACAGATCTCTCTGAAAATTTAACCATATCTGCACTGATGACAGCTTCAAGAGACAGACAACCAGTTTCCTCTCTTTTTTTTTATTTAACAATGGTATTTGCATTAATGAAGGGATCATGGAAAAAGTTTAGTGGAAAAAAATGATGTACTTTCACCTCAGGAAGGCTTTGCTGGCAAAGAATTGCTGTTGTGCCTGTTACCAAAATTAAGCTGGCCTGGATGGGGCAAAACCAGCCAGTTGACACTTGTCTTTTCTGTAGCTGTTTTGCAAACAAATTTAATTATTGAAACTTTTATCTGCCAAGAGAGGAATGAAAACTGAGAAAAGGTATCCATATTTGACTTGCATCATTTTTAGAAATAAAAAGGTACACATGGTTCCTTATCTCCTTTCATGTAGTCAAGGAGCCAAAAGAGTTGATAACATTGGGCAAGTATAAAACATGTACAAGCCAAACGAAAATCAGATGCCAGGAAAAGTACCAATGAAAAATGTGTGTGTTGCACCACCACATCGTGTGGCCAGTCACTGCAGACAGAGGGTGATGGCAGAGAGGACTAAGCCTGAGCTGGACTAAATCTCACTGCCTTGGGAATAAGCAGGGGCAGAGCTGTGGCAGAGGGGACTCAAGTCCACAGGATAAAGTACTAGTCTCTGCATAAGGCTTTTACAGCTCAAACTGAGGAATGAACCATTTCAGCTGCAAAACGGCATTGGCAAAAAAACAAATAGGAACATGCTGGAAAGAGAAAGATATCCTGCCATTCAAAAGGCTGGATATTCAGTTATGGTTCTCCCAGCTGGACAAGAGGAAGCAAAAAAAAAAAAAAATCACTTAATATGGTGATATGTTCTTAATCCACTTTTGAGTATATACAACAGTTATCAGCGTCTATGTTTGAGCTTTTGCTCCGTCCTACATTTCTGTATTCTTAATACTGTCACTATAAAAAAAGAAAAATCAATTTTTCAGCGTGCCTGCCGTGCACTAACTGGGAAATTAGAAGTGCAGAGACTCTTAAAGCAAGCACTCATTATGCTCTGCAGTTTATTACATATAAGCAATTTACTACTGAGACTTGACAACTCCCTCTCCTCCCTCCTCCAAATCAAAGATCACGTTGTTAAAGGAAGGAGATGAATGTGATGGGCTTCAAACACTAGTGGAAATCTGGATATTGAAGCAATGTGGGGTCCTGAAGCTCCTAAAGTATTTGTTCTTCCTCTCATTTAAGACAAGGACAAAGCACGTCTCCCTGCTGCTAGTAACTGCTAGCCATTTCGTGCCAGGCACCCTCCTTTCTATAGCATCATGCTCTTCCTCTTTTATCTTAGCCCGGAGCAGGTCCAAACTGGAACTTCAGACATACAACCAACAGATGTTGTGAACATCAAGGGCCCCAGAAGGCAATTCAAATCCCATGATCCCAAAAGAGGAACTTGTTTTGTGAAATGTTTTCTTGCATATACRCACAGATACTAGAAATCTCCTGAGGACGGCTAAGCTGATAACATTTCCACCATACAGAAGGAATATTTTTCCAGTCAGAACAAATAAGGAGATTTTAGTCACTTCAGACATAAACCAGAGCTCTGCTTCAGCCTCACACTGAAATGCTACATCTTTGCCTAACCGCAGTCCACATCTGGATCCTGCCAACACCCTTCTCACTCATATTTAATTCTAGCAGCCATCAAATTGCTTCTCCAACACAGAATTTGTCTCTCTGTACCTGTTAGTTCCACTATGCCCACCCACTGTTCAGGTCTCACAGACATCTGCAAAACATCAACCGACTTTTTATTAAAGGTTTTATTACTCATAAGGGGATATCTTTTTAAAAGGAGAAGCCGGATTGATTTCTTCCCCCTCAGAATGCTGAAATGCACAAATATTGTTACATTTGCTGAGGATATTTTTAAATAAATAAATAAAGCATCCATGTTCAGTATTGGTGGAGCCCTACAGCTGCAGGGTGTAAAATTGGAATCCCCATCTACAGACATGGCACAGGGCTGCTCCCCTTGCACAACGCACAAAGGAAGGAAGTTGACAGGAAGCAATTTATGAGTTAGCTCTGAGCAATACAGTAATATGGTTAGCAAGGCAGAGGTAGAAAAGGCTGGATGACAGGGTGAATTTACGTGAGCTTGTAAATTAGTGCTGAACAGGAAACTAGTGCGAGAAGGAGAGAAGCTGCCTCGTTTTATCAGTGTGCATCCCATATGGTCATGTGCAATGACAGAAGTATAGGACAGAGGGAATGGGAAGAAAAAAGCTGTTTTTTATATTCTGTACATATATCTCAAACATAACATAAATGGATGAATCTGCTGTTTTCCTTTCCTTCTGAAGGAGGTAACTCCTCTATAATAAAATGCTTTTCTCCTAACACCTGGTCTGAGAAGGGTGGGATACATGTGCTCACTTAGAGAGAAGGCTTCTAATTCAGAGGCGATAGCAGAAGCTTTTTTCCCGTAATCTTGCTTATCATTCTGACTTCCTTTTTCACAGTTCATAAACATTGAACAACTTCAGATGAAACGAAACACAGAGTAACTCGCTGAAGTTGAGCAAAGCTATAAACCAACTTCTCTGGAGATCTAACATGTGGACTTCTATCTTACTCCCAGTCCTTTGGCATTTTTATGAAGGGACACAGAGGTGATCAAACAAAGATCATTATGAAGCATTGGAGTGAAGGCTTCGTGCATTTAGAATTTTGATTTTGGGCTAAATTGCAGGAGAACCAAATCTCTGTTACACGCATGAGTTTCGATTAATCTCCAAAGATTCAGGCTAGCTTTTAGGTTTTTATCCAAATGTGTACRTAAACTTAAGAGCCAGTAATCAATATTTAATTTATTCATGTATAGACAACTCCAGCCTGCCAATTATTATGCATTTGTTTAAAAGAGAGAGAGCTAAGGGTAATACCTCTGGCTCTGAAGATAAAGTCCAGAATTTAGACAGGTACAAGAAATGTAAATTGAACAGAGAATTTGAAAACATCTACTGAATTTTTATTTAATTAAGGTCTCATCTGCATTTGAAACACAGATTAAGATAAAGTGTGAATTTAAATGAAAAAGAGATTGATGAATAACTTAATGGACATTCAATTTCTGGAATAAGAGTGCATTGTACCTACTTACCTTAAAACACTTTGAAATTATGTTATTTAAAGTAGAAGCACAGACTTTTATTCAAGAGCAAGAGCATCGATACTTGGGAGTTAATCAAAAACACTTAAGAGCAGTCTCTGTGCAAGACAGTTTGTAAAAAAAGTTAGTAAGGAATTGTGAAATGAGCTTTGTGTTTCGCATGTAACGTTTCATAGAACTGTAGTTTAGGGAAGTTTCAAGTACATAATTTACTCAAAACTCACATGGATTATTCTGAGTAACAGCTTTCTTGGGTATTAACCTGCTGTAAATAAATAGAACAAAGGGTGTGCTGTTTAAGAACACAATATTAAAAGCGAATATAATTGTAGATGGTCTGGGTTGAATGGGGCTTTTGCATTTTGCTGAAATCAGACAGCACAAGGACTGTTTAGGGCTGAAATCCTGGTCCAGCTGAGGTAGAGCAGATCCAAAAGTTTATCTTAAAACTGACGATGCACTGGKATCCGGGATCTCTCCAGACACAGCATAAAGGGTCTGTCTTGTTCATCACAGCACCAAAGAGCTTTGTGTTTCTCAGAATAGGATGTGTACCTCAAATTGAGAAATCTCTGAGCTGAACTTGGCATGAGCTGCAGCAAGCGTGAAACTTCCATCAAGGCTTCAAACCACCCTATGAAACTGATGAGACATTCGTTTTCTAGCAAAAGCCCAGTGGTGAAATGCATTGATTTCAAGTAGAACTTTTGCCATCCTTATTTTTTGCTGTCATCAACAATGTTTCTGGGCCCCCCTGCCTGCAGACTAGGACCAACTTTGTTAGGGCTTAGAGGTTCAGAATTTTTCTCTCTCTGAATTCCCTTGGACAATCCTGATTTCAATGAATCATATAAAACAGCCTCTGGAGTCGAATAGACAGAATTTTGCAAAATTTAAAGCACCCCTTTTTCATCAGTTGTGAAGATGGATCAAAGCCAGGGCTTTCCATTTGACCTCTACTCGACCACACAGATTTTGGAACTGATATTGCTTTATTTAACTCAAGGGAGGTTTGCTATTGATTTCAAGGGAAGCATGAAAATGGAAACTGAATTTGAACTAACCCAAGTTACAGCTTGAGTTCTGCAAAATAAAAACCTAATTCTGGYGGGTTAGAAAGCCAAAATGCCATATCGACAGTGTGGACTGAAGCTGGGCCTACATCAGGCGTTTCATTATAGAAGGTCACTTACAAATGTGATCCTCTTCTTTTGACAACTGAATGGACCACCATATATGTTGCAATGGTACTGATTTTAAAAAATTAAAAGCAAAATCCCAACTATGCTAATAGTGCCATCAGGGAACTGTGATGAACCCGTGGTGTAGATGATAAAAAGAGCAGCTGTGGCAATCTCATATTCATTGCTCACGTTTATAGCCTTCTGCAGAAACTAGAAAGCATTTTGCTTCAATACCCAAATTCATGTAATTCCGCTCTCCCCCAGTAAACAAATGTTTGTTTTAGCTAGATATTTTTAATTATTTGCCCCCAAATTGTGCCTTCTCCGAGTCAAAATCCACCTCAAGATGCTGAGTACTGCTGTCACATAGCAAAGACACTTTAGATTACACAGAAGACTAAAACTCGCTCGTAAGTAAATAAAATCAAATAACTGTAATAAAAAAAAAAAGTTAATTCTATCCTTTTGTTTGTTTCCATTGTAAAATTGCCATGGGACTGTGGAAATATAGTAGCGCTTAATTTTAATAGTTCCATCATTGTAGATTGGCTGGGTATTAATTGTGTTAATGGTGATCATACTGAATTCATTTGGTATTTATTGAGAGACCACCTGTGCACCCATATGGTTTCCATCATTATTTAGGAGTAGTTAATGGACCCATTAGGAGTTAGCAGAAAGATGTGGGCTGGCAGTACTTCCCGCGAGTGGTAGAAACATTCTGTTGAGATCCATTGCATTTTGAGGGTTTTCCAGAGAGCTATTTGCTTCCCACCAATTTTCTTTTTCTTTAAATTATATATAGGCTTATCATAGCTTTTGAGAACCGTTAAAGTAATATCGATGACAAATATGAAGGRGGTAACCTTTGCCCTTCTAATTTGGCAAAATGTCCCTTAAAGAAAGCCTCTTAGAGTGTTTGCCGTGCAGTTCTCCCGAGGAACCAAGGCATGGAAAAGCTTCCAGCGCCAAAGCAGAGCTTCTGGTGGGTGAGTGAGTGCACTTGTGTGCTGGGGAGGAGAGGCTGAAAGAGCCTGGGGAAAAGGGGAAATGTTAACTGTGACTCCTGGCCTGCAGTGTAACACACATGCCCATGCAATATGTAGCCTCCATTGTGCAAGAGCAGAAGCCTGTGGTGGGGAGGGGGTGCTGGGGGAGTCACATGCAGGGAGTCAGCCTTGACTGTCAGCAGAGGAGAAGGAAAAATGCTTCGTCTGGGTGTGGTGGCGRCCAAGGCTGCTCGCTGACCGCAGTGACCTCCTGCTTTGATCCAAATATCTGAAAAGGCATCGCGAACGCTTTGCACAGGAGGTAAACACGCGAGAAGCTGTAGCAAAGAATTTCCATTTTCGGTGCCATGGCAATGGGCAGATGGAGAAGTGTGTCTGTATCTTCACTGAAATAGGACAGTTACTTTATTCRAGCTGCCATGTCCAAAGTAACCCCAAATGAGCTAAGCATTATTCCCCCCCAAAATAAGAAGTCTGCCCACTAAGACACATCTGAAATTTTCAGGCTTATCTATTGCCTACCTTGCTACCAATAAAAAGTTTATGCAGTCCTTGCTGTCCAGCAGTATCCATCAGTCAACCTCATCTTAAAACTTTTGAATGTCTTGGCCAGCTTCATCTAATTTGGAATGATAAAGAAAAGCATTGAGATCTCAAAGACRCTAAGCTCATACAGTTTACAGACTGGCAGCACCAGTGGTTGTGCTCTGCAGATTGGCCCCTGCTCATTGCTGGTTTCTGTGCATCCTCTGCACAGCAGATCTTCGTGCTAATAGCAGTCTCTGGGGTGACCAGTGAGTCTCTATGGTGATGGTGCTATTTCCTAAGAAACTACTTCCCTAAGTTGTGAAAAAACTTTGAATTTTCAAGTGTTTTGAACTGCTGTTCAATAATAGAGATTTGTTTTTCTTTTCGTTTCTTGTATCTACTATGTAAAAATGTGGTGGCTTGAAAAGTCACCAAGTCTGAAAAGAAGTGAGAATTTGATGGCTTCACAAGAGCTATTCAGACCCCTTCTCAGGCTTCGGCTTGGCTATGCTGCAGGCTGTTAGTGGTCAAAAGCAATTGCTGTTAGATGGCTCTTTAATGGACCCCAAATATGAAACGAGTTATGGTTTCGGTTCATGTCCTGACAGATACAGACTGCAAAGAAAAGAAGCATCAATTGACACTCGGCTTGTAAAATCTGAGAGCAAAACCAAATGAGTGGTCAATAAGAGCTGAACCACTTTTGTCCTTAGGGAAGCTGAAAGCAAGAACTTCATGAGTTRGGGAAGTCCTGAACCAAATCGCATATTCAGTAAAAGGAGTGTTGACCTCACAAGAGAAACACAAGCACCAGATACTTTCATCTGCAAGTTTTCTGGTCATTTTGGCTGCTTAGACTGTCGAGGATAATTAAATTTGAAAAATGAAATAAAAGATGCTGAAGGCCTGGGGGTGTTGTTGTTGCAGAATTTAGTGGCATTTTCTGAAAAGGAACATTATAAAATAAATGCCCTCTCTCGTGAATTGCTTTTGATTCCTCAGTTGGATCTTGAGTCTGATCAGTGTCCTCTCAGCCTGTCTCATCAATCTTTCAATATTTCCTTTTTTGTGCTTTTTAAAATTTTCTAGTCACTTTTTATAAAGGGACCTAAACCCTAAACCCTGGAATTCTTTTTTTTTTCTGGCTGTTGATAACCCTTCATTCTCTTCCTTCCTAGGAAGGACTAAGGATCTTCCCTCATGTAATTTTGGCACTCTTATTTATCTTATTTTCTTTTTCTCATATATTTTTAAAAATTACAGTAGTAAAACTTTTGCAGTCTATTTTACACTAGAAAGTTTACCTTTTCACTCACACCACACCTATATTTTGCAGCCTTTGTATTGCTGCAAAATGACATTAAATTTTGGCAGAGCAGCCCTCTTTTCAGTTGCAATTATGCATGCACCTATGCTTAGTGCAGCCAAGTCTAATTCAGCTTCTCTGCTGGTATTTTGGGACAATACTGAAAAAAAAAAAAAAAAAAAAAAAGCTCTGTTTTCTTTCAGTCCAGGAAAAGACCTTCTTGGAAGATGCAATGCTGCAGTACAAATCAGAACAGCAAAGTAGGCAGAAGTCACCTCAGCTTTACTATTCTATTCTCTGTGTGCTGGATCTGTGCACATGGCCCTAAAAATTTGATGTGAAACTCCCCCACAGTTCCCATTTTAAGCTAAGATCAACAGATAATGGGACTTCCTAAAAAGCCCATCAAAGTTGCTCTCCATAGTTCTGCGTGGTGCCAAGATCTGTCACACCTTTCCTGCACCTGTGCTTTTAGTGGGACTGTTAATACAATTAGCACCTTTCAGTGTGCTTTGGGGGAGCAAACAAYGGTAATGAAACACAGATGCTGTAGGCAGTTTCCCCGTGTGAAGTAAGACCTGTCCAAGTGAGAATAGAAGCCAAGGATGGCTTTGTGCATGCTCAAAGTGGACATTTTGCAACCCTGGACCCTGGTCTGAAGGGACAGGCTTAAAAAGCACTTGCATGCTTGCTGAATGCTTTGCAAAGACCGTTTGTGTGACCATATGTGTTTGCAAGTTCATGGCACCTGCCTTGTCCCAGACAGTAAACCTCTGCTTCAARGGTCAGTGCTGCATCCCATGAGCTCCTGGCCAAGGATGTGATAAGAACTTTAAACTCAGGGGTTCACCTCTAAATGGAATCTACCTTTGGGTTAGTGGTTTTCAGTACTGAAACGAATGGCTTATTCACATAGTCTAAGCCTAGGGAACACCACTTAAGATATATGGAACTTGTAAAGTAGGCTTTGATCCTTAACCTGTGCATTTAGACTCCACGGGAACTTCTTGAAACCTAAATGTTTTACTATTTATATTTATGATTATTGTTTTTAATGGCCTTCCATCCTTCCTTCCCCTGAGCACAATTTGTGTGGCCAAAAATAGTGTGAGATTAGGTCTTTCTGCTATGTTTTGACTCCCAGGGAACTGAAGAACCGTGAGAAGGTCTGATCTGATGTTATTTTAGCCCCACAAATAGCTCCCTCAGTGATTCAAAGGGCTTGCAAAAAGTAAGAAATAAAAAGTAAACACAAATACCTGAAATGAAAATACTAGCCCCTGAAGTCACATGCACCACAATCTGTCTGAGCTGGGAAACACTGACAACCAAACCCCTTTTGATGGTGTCTAATGTCTCTAAAAGGTCCCCTGAGCAATTTGTTCACTTTTAACACAGGTCTCAAGGGGAAGTTGAAGGAGTTGTACTGTTCCTTTCAATTAGCTGCTCTCAGCTGCTTATTGCCCCTCTTCTGATCTGAGTAGAGGCTGAACCAGGTCCTCAGCCTCCTGAGTGAGAGAAGCTCCATGACCATCAGCTCAGGTTCTTTTTTATTCCTCTCTGTTCTCACTCTCCCCAGCTTGTCTGAATGATATCCTGAATTTCAGAGATATCTTGTGTGCTGCCCTGAATAAATGGTGCTTTTCTCTCAAAGTATCTGGCCTATCAATGTGGTCAGCTGGATCTAACATGAGCACAACCCATGAGCTACCAACAAAAGCACCTGCTACTTCTTATCCCATCCCCAAAAGCTTTCCTTCTACCACCCTAAGGTGAGTGCACAGCTATGAGGAATAGCACCCCCTCCTCAGAGAAGACATAACTGTTGGGTCTGCTCCCCTTGTCATAGAAATGTGATGCAGAAGTAGGCTTTTAACAGACATTGTGGGAACCCATCTCCAGCCAGTCAGCATGCAAACAATAAGTCCTTTGTTGCTCTATGTGGGAGGCAATAGGTATTATTTTGGGGGCAGTGTCAACCACCACACACTAACTGTAAACTCTTAGTCATCTGCAAGCAATGCTGTGCCCSCTCTATTTATGCCTTCACTGTGGGCTTTATTTTCTTAAATGAACTAATCTTTATTTAGTTTTCGTTCTTTCACACAGGAACATGTGAATCACATGTATAGTGTAGATCCAAGAATCCATCGACACTAGAACTCCTAGTTTTAAAGCAGAGTATCCAAGTATTAGAATAGAGAGCCGTACTGTGTGGTATAGTAGATTTCAGCCTGCAAATGACCAATTTAGGATAATACTGAAAAAGTCTGACCCTTATTCTGACCTCAGTTTTACTCATGCAATGTCAATATTTCAGTGCAATTAAGGGCTATTTACAGTGTCCTGGGAGAGATGAGATCTGCTGGGACATTCTGGCTGCTACTGATCTAACATGACTGCTTGGGTAGGAAGCAACATGCCTAGGCCACTAGGCTGTAGGTCACAATACCCAAGATATTAAACTCTATGTTGATTCTGCCCATTTCCCTTTAACTGAGGACAAACCCTTTTACCTCCTTGTCTGCCCATCCAACTCTTGTCTATTTAGCTTGCCTAGGTCTCACTCAGCTATAGCAAGTACCAGGTGATCTTCTTATCTACAGGACCTTGGTGATTTGTGCAATGAGAAGATCCATCAGACACAGAAGTGAATCCTGAAGACCACCTCTCCCATGGGGAGCGTTAAACTCTTCAGAAAGGGGTTGCAAAGCAATAGCCCAAACTCTCCAAGTTGCAGGCTAATTTAGGCCCAGGTTTTTAACTYGAGCACATCTGGAAGAATTACTGCTCCAAACATGTGTTATGTGTCTTAGAAGAGAGAGTCTTTTAAAACAAAATTAAAAAAGAAACAGAACTAAGCCTCTGGCTTTTCTGTGGAAGGAAGGCAGAGCTGCTACCAAACTTAGYGCCAACAACTCTGGAAGCCCAAAACAAAGTTATATAATAATAACAAATATAAAATGAACTAAAGAAAAAAAGGGGTGGAGGGAAATGCCACTCTCCCTCTTCCCGCCTCGCTCCCTCCTCCTCTTTTCCTGGCCCACCCATGTGTAATTGACTCCAATAAACCATGAAAAGAGCAACTTGGCAGCAGCTGGCACTCTGAACCTGGGTGGATGCCAGCCATGGGGCTCCCCCTGGTTTTGAAAATTATGTTTTGTTATGTACATAATATATATATTGCAGTCAGAAAGGCTAAGGGAACCACTGAAACGAAGCTAAGCAAAGACAGCTATTGGCACACATTCTCCAGCTCTTGTGTCCAGCTACTATGTAGGGCTAATTCCTCTAATGAGTTTCTTATGTTCCTTTACTTTCCTCAGAGGGGGCCTGAGTCCTTCTTCTTTTAGAGTCAGTAGGAAATTTGCAGCTGATTATGAAGACCAGGATTTTGTCCTTGATTTGTCAGGCATAAGGAACTGCAGCATTCTGCTTTCAGTGTCACAGACTGGGAGATTTCTCTCAGCTTAGAGAAAGTGGAAATTATTTTTTACATGGGGTATCTGTGGACTGAGGCCACACCTGCCGTTTCATGAAAAAGATTAAAGAAGACTCCTATATTCCCTGCTCATTTCACTCTGTTCTTTTCAAGGGGACCAAGATCTGCTTGAGCACATCTTAGGATCACGCAGACACCAGTGTCTCCTTTTACTTTTAGGATCCTGCACTGCCTTTGAACAACTGCCCTGAGCAGGCACTCAGCCACATTTGAAAAGAAGACTTTTCAGAAAAACAAAGTATATTCCTGTGTCTTAAATGGAGCTGGAAAACGGAGCATGCACTCCAAAAAACTCACAGACTAAACATCAGAACCTTTTTTTTTTTCCCTAAGGTTTTTTTTTTTTTTTTTGCTTTAGGATTCACATCAGCTACAGAGAATGGAAAAAACGTGTGAATCAGGTCATTTCCAAGTTATGTGATTCACTCTGATAGGATGTTGCACTTCTTTGTCTCTCTTCAAGGAATCACGTGGAACAAAACCACAACAGGCTGCTGACTTGCTTGGGGCTGGGGGGCGGGGGAAGAAAGAACAACGGTTCCTTATTTTAGAAAATAATTATCACGTTTATCTTTTTCCAGGTGTTCCCAAGGCCTGTAGAGGTTTGACAGGATTCCCACAAATGAGGACTTTTGCCCACAATCCAGTCCCGGTATCTCTGCCTTGCATATAACCGATCTAGAGGCTTGTGGTYGAGTGACCTCAGCATCATTGCGAAAGTAGTTTGCTTGCATTATTCTCACAACACGTGATTCCATAAGAAACACCACTGTATGCCTAGCTACTTTTCATTAACTCTTTCCTGGGCACTGCAAAAAAGCACAGAATTTTGATGCCTTTCCATGAGTTGCTGTTGGGTGAGGGAGGGGTACTGCTGTCTAGCAGCTCTGCGAAGGAATTGCCCATCTGTTGCCTCTGAGACCTGGTGCTGTGCACAGGCAGAGACTAAGACAGATCTAATGGTTTGTCAAGGCAGTGGCCAGCCCAGGACATTTGCCTCTCATAAATGTTATGGTGGGCATCTTCCTAGTCCTGGGTGTCTGGGAATTCTGGATGGGGGTAGTGAGGTTTGAGATGCAACAGATCTTTCTAAGCAAGTTAACCTATTCTTGTGGGGTGGGCTCAAGCCTAAAATGGAGAGGTCTTTGCCTGTTTAATCTTCTCCAGTGAATGTGTCTGCACTATACTTTGTCACTACTGCAGTCTCTTGAGGCAGCTTGTAAAACTGTCTGTCCGCGTGATTGCAAAGCATTTTGCACAGCAAGGGTCTGGTCTGTATTGCCACAGTGCTGGGAATAAACATTGTTAATAACAAAAGGAGGAAAAGATTGTTTTAGGGTGCTGTACAAGAGTGGCAAAAGTAGCCATTGCCGTTTCCAAGCATCTGGAGCCTGGAATGAGAAATTTTGCTGCACGCTTACTGTGCTGTTGGGAAAAGATTGCTTCCGATTTCCAAACAACAATGCATGGAGACAAACCTCCAAAGTGTTCTCCCCAGGTTTGATGTAAAACCTCCTCCATAGTCACAGACAAACTCCAACTGTAAGTCCACCAGAGCCCCCAGCCGGATAGGATGYGGGGAGTGCAAGCTGCGGAACAGGGCAGGCAGTTCTCTCAAATTTGATAGTGAAAACAGCATAATGAAACTCACTGCTGCCATACAGGGGAATCTTGTTCTTGTTCATTTAATCAAGTCCTTCCAGTGCTCTGGAATATAGATGTTTCCCTAGGGAGCCCAGCTTCAGACAGGAGGCTCCCAGCAGCAAGAAAGCAGAGCCAGGAAAAAGATGGGAACGTACAGTAACTGATCTGCTCCTTGCGGCTCCAAGAGGAAAGTGTCCGTGCCAAGGAATGGAGGTCATCAGGTTTCATAAAGAGTCCTCATTTAAACACTTTAAACTTTATTGTTCATAACCTGGATGAAGTCCAGGTGTTGTAGATAGAGGGCCAAGCCATCACCTGTGGTAACGCTGCAAGTGCAGCCGTCGTGGTGCAGACGTGGAGCATGGAGAGCGGTCCTGAGGGCTGTGGGAGCTCTGCGATCCACAGGTGTAGTGGTGTTTCCCACTCCTGAGTCAGGGTGCTTGCTGCCTGCCAAACTGGCCGTGGTGATTATGCAGTGTGGACATCTCATCAGCTGTTAGGATGAGGCCTTCTGACTCATTTCCACTTGGAATCTAGAAGACAATTTGGTTTGAATTAGAGATGGGCTAAAGCCAAAACCCTGTATCCGAACTTCCTTCTGATTTTGGGAAGACTCCAGTCTGGATCTCAACTTAGCACATGGCTCTTACGCAGAGATTGGAGCCTAATCCTGGATCCGAACATTCCCAGAATACGGGGAAG
The DNA here is from genome assembly GCF_003342845.1 of Nothoprocta perdicaria. NCBI lineage: Eukaryota > Metazoa > Chordata > Aves > Tinamiformes > Tinamidae > Nothoprocta > Nothoprocta perdicaria. The sequence goes on from NW_020455532.1 coordinate 9,482,957, forward strand.
TTCAGGTTGGTCTTTGATGCTAGGACCATTTCAAGTGCAGGTTTCCAGACAGGAAATGTTCTTCCTTAGGTTATCTTATTCTTTGTTTTATTCCATGGCTAGTGATTAACAAGTATATTCTTAGCTTTACAGTTCCTCCTTTCATTTTCTTACAAATGAGAATAAACAAACAAAGCAAAACC
>NW_020455532.1:9483146-9504740 GCF_003342845.1 Nothoprocta perdicaria
AAAAAAAAAAAAAAAAAAAAAAAAAAAAAGGAAATAAAAAGTGTGTGTATATGTTTCAACAAGAAAAGCAGCTTCTTAAAAATGTGCTTATTGAATTCAAAAGAGACTTTTTGGCTTAAGAACATCACAATGGTGTCTTATTCCAAAAATGCTGCATACAGATCCCATGCCCTAGTCACCAGTGACTTTCATCACATGAGTTATGGATGTGGCACTGTGACTGCAATGAGCTTTTTTGGTCTGCATTAYGTGGGAAGTCATCCTCGTCTGAATCCTGCAAGGAAAATGCAACAGTGACGAATGAAGAAATTCAACTTGCAAGCTGTTCAGAAGACAATGTTAAAAACAATCTCCAAAAGGCCAGGTCTTGCAATCTGCTAATTCAGGCAAGCTGTGAAGCTGATCCTAAAGTCCCAGTGATTTTCAGCATATGAAGCCTGGGCATGAAAGCGAGAGAAGTCTCACTGAAAATATCCCTTTGGAAGTCTGGAAAATGTTGAATCACCTGCCAGTCTGTGCTGAGGAAAATCTTAACTCCACCAGAAGGCTTTGTCGACACAGTGCCATATCATTAGCTCAAAGTTTATACACTTCAGTTGATGCTTCTCCCTTGTCCTACAGATGTTTCACTACATTTAGGATTGAGCCTCTAACAATACAGCTGTTTGAACACATGTGCATTTTCCACTCAACAAACYGCAAGAATATGGCAACAGGGTTACAACGTCTGAATCCTAGGGCTAGAATGATAGAAGCAGAAAAGGTGTTTCTTTGGGAAATCTCTCCATTTCCTCCTGTAGTTTCTCTTTTTGAATTTATTCACTGACTCTACTAGACTCAGGCCATGGGGAAGGTAAAGTTTGATTGATATTGCAAGTGACAACTGAGACCTTGAAATCGTTTCCTCAGTTCATCTTCAGGAGGTGTTAAGCCCACAGCGTTTTGTTAGTGTTCCAGAAAAGTAGAGTCATATTGACTTTTATTTGCAAAAAATCCACTTTATTCCAACTCCTGTTAATTCGTTGTCACTTGTGAATAAATTAGAGCCTGGCCCAATAAAGGGTTTAAAGGGGAATTATCAGATGTGCTCAGAAGAGARAGTTTATAATATTCTTTCCAATTTTACCATTATAGGTTATGAGAGGAAAAGGTTAGATCATATCAGGAGTTTCATAAAACCACTGATTGCTCTTTCTGCTACCCACAATGTACAGACCTGGGAGGAGTCACATGAGTGACTTATTTAAGAAAGTTGACCTTAATACGGAATTGCTGAAGACTGTTAGATGCYGGGTGTCATTCTTCTTTTGTTACCCTCTAGCCCAGGTACCATCAATGATTTAACAGAGCTATTCCTGATTTACACCAGTTTTGTAAGGAGAGTTGTGCTCCTTTTTCATCCAGTCTGCATCTGGTTTGTGGAAAACAGATGTGCATAAATCAATCTGATTAATGTGCTTGATTCTGCAATTACTGTAGGATAAATCAGCAGTGCACTGAAACCAATCTGGTGTCAAATTTAGATTCTTACACCTTCAGTATTAAACCTGAGTTGAATGAGATTATTGCTTTGCCAAAATCCTTTAGATAAGAGGGCTCCGCAGAATCAGTTACAAATCCCAGACCATCCTGTTGCTTTTCTCTCTGCAAGCCCTGTTGCTCCAGGACACAGAAGCATAGGAATTAAAATTATTGGAGTTTCCTTTGCAAATCAAGGCCAGAACTTATTTTCCCATCCACAGGAGGAGAAAGATGGGTAGCAAAGTCCACATGGATCCCCTTGTGTCCATTTGAGCCTGGTTTAAGGTACTTTTTGTTTTGCTCTTGTGAAAACACTTTCATAGTCTTCCATGTTGGGAAAAGACTTTCAACCCGTGTTTTGCATGCACACTCTTCATCCTGCAGTCATCTATTTCCTAAGCTTTTAGAAATCATTTTCCACTCAGAAGCCCTCTTCCTCAATGCAAAGCCCACACTCCTCATCTGAATTCCCAATGCTGCATTTTTTTCCAGGTAAATGATCATTTTCCTTGCCTTTAATGTTACATCCAGACCGAGGGCAGGATGTGCACAACACCCCTCTCTTGCCATTGTGCAAATAAGGGCTTTGGTTGGACACTGTTATGGTTTCCAGCTTGCAAGTCCACTTGTTTTGTCTGTGCAGGATCTCAGCCCCTCATCAGCATAAGGAAGGGCAGCTCAAATGCCCTCCCAGRCTGCCCAGATCCTGCACAGCCAATGTTAGCCTCACACATCTGTAGCAGTTGCTCATTGCAGGAGCGCTGTTGGCACCAAATGCAAGCAATTGGGTTAAGCAGACACTTTGACCTTGGTATTTRCATAATGGGGACTAAGAAAAATATGAGAAAGATTTTTTCTCCTATATCTACTCTGCCCTGGATATCCTTCATGTCCTCTAACTACAGCCCCTACCTGCAAAATTTAAATTCGCATTCAAACCTCTATTTTTCCCTAAATCTAGGGATGTTTTGAGCTGAAATCTTTCTTTTTTCTTTTTTTTTTCTTTTTCAGCTGCAGCCGAATAATGGTACTCTATAAAGAATGAGTTCAGCCAACATCTGGAGGCAGATAAAAATCCTCCAAGCTACTGTTCCACAATCGCAGGGATCATTAGTATTGCAGAACATCTATACAGAATATTTGTGTTACACATGTAGTAAAATGAAAGCTATTGCGCCAAATGCAGAACAACCTCTGATGAAAGAAATGCCTTGCATCAACATTAAACTAGAGCTTTTCTAGCCAGAGAGAATCTGTTTTCCAGCCAAAGCACAGCAACGTATAGTTACAAAAACTTAACACTAAACACAAGGGGGAAATGTATTATTTAATTGTGAGATTTCATCAGCTGTTGTTTAAATTTTTTTTTTTTTGCATTTTCTTTTAATCACCCTCCCCCTCTCCTTGGGATGGTTTTTYGCTTGTAAATTATTTGTCACATCGTTGTAATTCTGTCCAGATCCTTAACTTTCTAATCATACATCTTTTATGGGGTCTCTTTTAAAGAAGCACTATAATTACTTGCCAAGAGTCCCCGTAAATTTTATCAGGTTGTAAAATATTATACTTTAATTATTTGAAAAAAAAATGGAAAGATTTCTCTGAAAGGCTACGTGATCAATATTGCAAAGAACAATATACCTACTGCAATTTTGTAATTGTTTTGGGGCTATATCTTAAAAACCCTCAGAACTGTCTCACTTTTTTTTTTGTGACATTGGAAGGTATTAATTGASAAAACAGGTAGGCTTTGATTAATCTGAATCTGAAATAGTTTACTGCATGYTTTAGCTCTTGGAAAATACACTAAGAGGATGGCAAAAAAAATTCTATTCCTATTGTAAGAGGTAAAATCATTCAGCTATTTTCAACTGGGTGAGAAAAAGGCTATATACTGCATTACCCAGAATCATTCAGGAGCTCATAAGTAAGTATCTGTCATTAATGATTCAGGCCAAGCCAAACAATGATTTTTAATGAGTGTAAATGAAGGAGGCAGTCCTTGATTATCTACAGCAGTTCTTGATCATCAGAAACTGTTCAATAAATATCTCTTATAAACCACACATAGGTAAATACAAAGTTGGCTCAAACTCTGTATGTTATTAATATTTTTAATAGCTTAATGCTGAAAGATGTCAGCAGTAACAGTGATAACTATATTTAAACAGAGGTATAGCTATGGGTGATTGAATTATTTATTGCACAACAAGGATTCAACTAATGTAACCTTTCCATCCGCAGGTATTGTCCACACAGAGACCTTCTGTTTCTTTCCTATTCATCTCTTTACTGATACAGCCAAATAGAGAAACGATAACAGGTAGCCTGAAAAGCATAAAATAGATCCACTAGTGACTAAACAGGCATAGTGCCAATGTTTGAAGATTAGTATAAGGCTGATTGCTATGGAAAGGAGTCTTGTCTTCAGAAGATCTCTGGGGACCTCTCTGCTAGGGTCAGGTTCATCCTCCAAAACAGCTCCCCAAGCCCTTAAGTTCTTCACTTTTTCTCTGTGAGACTTTACGCCCATACTCATGTCTATTGGACCTGTCTCATTTTCTTGGAAACTCAAGCACTGGATTTTGAGTCCTCCTTCAGATCCATCCATCCAGGCAGGGCAAGAACAATGGGCTTTGGACAGCAACTGTCCAAAGCCAGGAGGAGAAAGACAGTATGAGAACAGCTATCCTGCATCTCAAAGGACAGGGAGCAAATTGTGGAAATAGTGGCTCTTTGTGGAGCCTGTGAAGCTGCTCTGCCTGAAGCCAGCTCATTTACCCCTCTCCCCAGTTAACACACACCACTTCATAACCACTTTAAACGCTGCTCTTTTATTCGCCATTCAAACAGCTGTTTCCCTTTTATGCCCTCATAGATGGGGCCTGCATTTATACCCTGGCCTGCATTTATACTCCCCTCCTTGTCTCTATTTCCTTCCTTTATCTGGAGAGCCTTGGAGCCTCTCTTGCACTGCAGTGATGCGGAGAGGACCCAGCAGTGAGGAGCCTTGCTGCAAGGAGGAGGGACTGCCGGGGCCACCGTGCTGGAGGGCGAGCAGTGGCTGGAAAGCAACCAGGCTCCTGAGCCCTGGGGATACAGGCAGTCCTGCGGGCTGCCAACAGCTACAATTCAGCTCCACTGAGCAGGAGGCACTGCTCGCATGTAGACTTTGCAGCCAGGGACTTTGGGACTCGCTGCTGTCTCCTGCCTCGCGGGCAGCACCCGAGGCACCGTCACCAGCTTCTCCAGGCAGAAGAACAGGGAGAAGGACTTAGCTAAGGGAGGATAAATGAATGCTGCTTGCTTCTTTGTTTGCCACATGTTTGTGCAGATTTCTCTCTTGCACATTTCAAGAACAGTTTTGTAGGTGGTTCTCACAACATGAGAGAGTTGTTTAGCGATTTGTACTTATAATACCTGAGAAAAAAGAGGCAGGAAGAATATAAATCCTACCACTGAGTGTTATATCTATAAACACATGGAATGGAGTATTAGAAACAGAAAGATCAATCTGTGACATAACTTCTTCCCTTTTTTCCTCTGTCTTCCATCCATCATCACAAAAGCATCATAGCTTCCACTGTGAAAAGCACTCTTCCCCACAGTACCTCCTCTACAGAATAAATATTCCATTATTTTCAAAACAATAATTCAAAAGTACATTGATTAATATAGAAAAAGCAATGTAACAAGGCCTACACAACTCTTACGACCGAACACATTTTGTTTTGAAGGTCACGAACCTAGAACATGAGTGCTAGGGCTTGTGCAGCAGCTCACTGTGCTGCTCACATGCAGTCATGAAACGTGACTTGCTCGCTAAGTCAAGCATCAACTGAAATGTAAACACATAAGAAGCTGCTTTCTCCAAGGCTTTTAAAGCTAAAAGCAGGGCTAAGCTTGAGCAGTTAGCATCAGTAATACTCAGATATTCCCTTTGATCCCATATTCCTGCATGTCCATTATGAAACCATCAATACTGTGGGTGTGAAGTGTGGAGGGAAGATGGAGGCTCATCCAGATGATACTTTCGCCAATCTCTCCGTTCCTTTTTCTGATTTTTACCTTCATTGGTGATTTTGATTCCATAAACAAGACTACTTACATTGAACTCAAAGCCGTTTGGGGAAAACGAACAAAAAGTTGCAATTTGTTAGGGAAGATGTTGTCTCAGGTCTGTGCCCAACTGCCTGGCCACACATTTCCTGTAATGCTGCACTTCTAAGTACTGTATTTGCCTCAGGCTGTCTCCCTCTAGTATTAAGGGGAAACATTAAATCAACAGACGTTTATACACATTGACTRAGAAATCAGTAACACAGAAGTTTTTCCATCTCTGGGGCCTACAACACACAGAAGTTGCTAGAAGGGCAAGGGGCTAGAGTAACAGCTATGAGGTCTCCCTCAAGTGTGTCCCAAGTGTGCCGGACAATTCCAGGTCTTAGGCCTGGCAAGGCCTTGAAAGGTTTCTGCAAACACAGATGCACAGATGTGGACAAATGTCTATGGAGGTTAGAAAAKTTTTTACCAAACCCTAAAATCATGGAGAGGAAAGAATAAATGGCCTAAGATATATTTGATTTGTGGGAAGTCATTTAATTTTACATCTTTGATTGAAAGCAGTTGAGTTTGTGCTGTGAAATACCTGTCACAGTTTCTGTGGGGCTATTGCTGCAGTTCTGCAGGATGAGGAAACCCTATCTGAAGATTACAGTACTTTCAGGAAAGTAGCTTAGACTTTTGATGTCACGATTTGTGGTGGCCCCAGTGCAATGTTGGCCTCATGGATGAGGTTCAAATGGCCAGATATATCCAACAGCAGGTAATGTTTATTTGGGCTGATATGAACTCTTAGGAGGATCTGTTCTAAGGCAGATCTGAGTTTTCAGATCCACCAGGAAGGTCTCATTGCCCCAGGAGCTGCATCTTCCTGATCCTAATTGACCTCCAGCACCGAGGAGAAGAGCTGTGTGTGCTGTTGCCATAGCAGGAGAAGAGGAATCTATGGAAACTCATGAAAGGATATTGCTCTATGTTGTTGAAAAAAAAAGCACTGCCAAAAACAGTAGCATTGCACTTACAAGGTATGCTGTTAAGCTAGGATAATTTCAATCCATTTAGCAAAGTGCTCTTGGACCCTGGTTCAGAGCAGTTAAGAGGAAAATACAGTAAATATTGAACAAACAAAATTAATCTGTATCCAGAGCACTTAACCGAAGAAAAAGCTAAAATCCTCTGACTGTTACCTTGGTCTATTATTTTTCTTCTCAGTCAGAGTGACTTTTTTTTTCCCCCCCCTTTTTTTTTTTAAGATTGCTGCCGTTGGATAGTTAGCTGCTTTCGTTCTCCTCCATAACCAAACTCACTAACCCAAGATGAACAGATGAAAATCATGGGGCAGTCAATAGCCTATGGCAAAGGCAAGCATTTTGTTATGATAATTTATATGTGTGAGGAATCACACACTTTGCTTCCCAGTTAGGTGGAAATGTACCCTTGCTTACTTTCCTCCTAAAATACATAGGATTAAACTCTAAAGTACAAASCAGAAGTTCAATTTATCACTGAAATGGGGAAAAAAAAAAACAAGTAAAGCACTTTGAGTTTGTCCTGTAAGTAAAAAAGATTCAGGACAATATTCTGTTCTTAAAATTTTGTCTGGTRTTGCACTGTTCTTGGCCATTTTAGTTTAAATGTCATTGGGTATAGATAAAAATGGCCTTGAAGATCACAAGCAGGGTGACCAAGGATGGATTTCAGTTTCAGAACTAATACATTTATGGATCTATTTTTGCCCTGTATCATTTATATTGTCATAGTTGCATATATCGTTTATATATTATTTGAATATATAATGCATATATCATTATTGTAAACATCATGAAAAGAATTAGAAGGGGCCACTGTTGCTTGCAACAATTGCAAAATCTTCATTTTCTGGAGAAAACGCTCACTGTTCATTTCAGTAGACAYTAGGCTTTTTTGGAACAAGATCATCTTTCATGTTCTCTTTTCTTGGGAAATCCTCACCAATGTGGATAAAAAAAAAAAAAAAAGGTTTTGCACTTACTACAGTAGCTGCTTCTACCAGTTCTACTCTGACAAATTCTTAGAAAGCAAAACTCAACTCATGCTCAAACTCATTCACTGATGAGAAGTTGTCTTCCCCTAGAGCTGAAGGAAGGAAATGCTCCTAAGTCCCTTGGAAAGCCAATGGGACTTAGGCGTTGTTCTGCTGCCAAGGAAGACATTCCACTCTTCTCTTTCTCTTCCTTTCTGGGGAATATCTTCATCATAATATGGTCATTAGCAGTCATGAAAGGGTACTAGACATAACACTGAACCTCACATTGGAGAATGCCAACACTTGGAGAGCTATGGACTCCAGAGGGAAAAAAAAAAGCCCTCACATGAAGAATGTAAACTTCTGGCAAAAAAAAATCCAATTAAATGGAGCAAACCAATAGCACTTACAAATTATAACAATGGATTGTTAGGAGTCTGATCAAAGGTGCAATTTGGTAGAGGATTAGCTTTAGATCTCCTTCAAATGAGCAGTGATTCAGGAAGGCGAGACTGAAGGGAACACTCCCAGGAGGGGAAGATAATGTAACCTTTATGTCTCCCACAGAAAGCTGCTAGTTCCTTTTGCAACCCTTAAGCTCAAAACAGGAGCTAACTGCTAGCAATGCYTAAGTCATTTAGTCATGTGGAGGTAGACATCCAGGCCTTGAGCTGCCTCTGCTCGTGTGTCAAGGATGCTTATAGTGGACATCTTTGCCTCCCTGCATAGGAAGCAGAAAAAGTGCAAAACGTTTTTTTTTTCTTTTTTCTTTTTTTTTAAATTGAAATCTTGATGCTTCTATTCCCTTTGGAAAAAWTTTCTAATTTTCTAAAGCATGCCAGTCTCACTGTGGTGGGGATAAAACCCAAAGCATGATTGTAAGAATCACCAGAAGTGCTTGCTAGTAAAATTTCTACAGTCATTTTTGCCCCTCTTACCTGAGGTTTCTCACAAATGATTTATCTTTCTGGCTATTCCTCTGGTGAAGGCAACATGCCTTATGTGCATGTGATTATGTGTTGCTTGGCAAAAGCTACAGAGGTTGGGATGATTACCACAGAGGCTGGCACGGGTGTCAAATAACCAGAAAAAAATCTACAGTATTAGTAAACCTGTTGCTCTGAACAGAATTTCTAGACAGACTATAAGGAAAGATATTTAATAATTATCAAAAAGGAGAATAAACACTGCACTAAGACCAGCTACGCAGAGCTCCATTCACTACCACCTTGAACACTGTGCACTGTTTGCAAAAAAATGAAAAAGAAATGCTTTTTGCAAATATTGCTCAGTTGAAGTAAACCTATTTCAGGCTTGTGCGTAAAACACATTGCAATAAACCAGACACAATCTCACAATGTTGTGAATTCTACTCAGTATCTCATATAACCTAAAGGGATTTTAGGGGCAGCTCACTCCCAAGAACATCCAGATTGTGAGTACCATCAAGCTGGGAATTGACCTTTCCCTTTTGTAGGGGGAATTTCTCAAGCCAGTCAAAGAAGAAGATGCTATCCCAGATTGTAGGGAAAGCCTTTGCTCTCTCTTCCCATCCCATTTCTCCAGAGAAAAGCAAGTGCTGAAAATTGGAAGACATTCAATTGAGCAGACGGTCAGCTATGCTCACGTATCAATTGGATCAGATTTTTAGAACCATGCCAGAATGTATCTTCAGAAGAATTAGTAAAAGGAATACCACTGGAGAAGCAGAGGAATAACACAGCAATAATCCGTACAGACTTGTCAGGCACAACGAGCCATTAGGTGAAAGGCCAGCGTCATTTAGCGAGTGACAAGCTCATAAATGGTAGATTTAATCCCCTTCTACTCATCAGGGGATTTCACTACAGACCAAAAATAGCTAATTGGGAATAAGGGCAATGCATTTAAAAAAATAAAACACACTTCAGAAAACTCCTTTGAATGCTTCAGAAAGTAAAAGCACTAATTAAAAAAAGATGTTTCTCTAAGAAACAGCCACAGGTTTACAGGGTGGGAATTGGCTAACTTATTAGAGTCTGTTCTGTGTGTCTGGCCACTGGTTGGCAAACACAGTCCTTTACTCTATAAAAACTCTTTCAGTAACACTTCTAAATACTTGCACAATCATGTTCAGTTCACTTGGGATTCATTATAAAACCATTAGATGGGATTATATCATTTGGTTTAATGTCAATTGCATTTCCATATTGTGTCCAGTGGTTTTATGATGTGGACAAATATTCCACCGAGTACTAGGCTGAGGCCATCACATTTAAATTCTTTTCCTGAGTCACAGTTGGCAGAAATCCTCATCTCAAGACATCCAGGCTGCAAAACCTTCCTTGGAAGCGAAGGGGAGACCAAATACAATTTCACACTGGTGAAAGGCTTGCTCCAGTAGAGCACTGTCTCTTAGAACCTGTTGAATTGACTTGTGTGCTTAGTCAAATATTAAAGCATTGCCCTTGTCTCACTGTATTCAGACTAAAAAGACCAAAGCAAACTGGAGACTTGAGCTCTTCTGCTGATTCAGTGTGGCCAACAAGAGCAGGAGCATAAGCACTAAGAAAGATGCCTTTTCCATCTTGTCAGACATGTAAAATACATGTGAATCTGTTAATGAATTGAAGCCCTCAGACTCAAATGATTCGTTACTTCTGCTTTCAAAACCAAGCCATTAAATGTTATCAGCAATAATAAGGCTCTAGAGAAATGAGATCAGCAGCAGCAAGAAGGATGTCAAACTTTTTTCTGCACAAATTGAGGACCTTTTAGTACTCTGGCTCTCATCCATCGTTTCAAGCCAACAAGTCCAAGATCCCATTTTCTTCCACAGGGAATGAGCAAAGTTCCCATTTTTTGTCTCAAGGGGACACCAAGAAAACTTCAGGCTCTGCAGCACACCAAGTATGGAGTTTATGTGCATACTTTATTTCAGGGGTGCATCAGGAGTGCCACAATGCTAAAAACTAGATGTAAGTACCTTATTTAGTCATGGCTTGCTCCTGAAGAGCACATTGTATGGAGAACAAATCCACTTCTCTCTCTAGTTTTCACAGAGGCAGGTACTTTCCCTGTTTTGTGACACCCATGTACATTTTACAATACTTTACCGTAGGTCTGCACACAAAATCCTTGCCTGGATGGCAAAAAAACCCACCACCTCRTGCTTCTTCTTCCATGGCTGATCAGACCAGCAAAGAGACCATAACTCTGCTATGGTTTCAGTGACTGAAACCATAGTATACTGTCTTCTTAGTACACTGTCTTCTTTTCCTGATGTTCCTGGTCTGAGCACACAAGGAATAGGGTATCTCTCAGCTAGAACGTGGCCTATGGTGCTGTTCCTAGTACAGCATSTGAGGGTGTCAGTGAGTAGGCTTGAACCTCTTTCTAGGCACCAACCAACATTTGGCCTGGAGAGAACAAATGAGTCACATCTGCACAGTTCTTTGGCAGACAAGAACGCTGTAAAACTCCAATTTCTCTTAGTTAGGAGTTTCTCACRGGGAAGATACATTTTCATGGGAATTTACAATTTTTTGCCCTTGAGAGAAATTTCACCATTTCCCTTAATCAAGAGCGGTGTCATTTTTACCACTAAACATCTCACTTCTTCCTATCTGGCCAACAACACTCCAATGAGACATGGGCTTGGAAGAACTTGCAAGCCTTGGAGGACTAGCTCCAGCACACCAGGCTGAGTCAGTTCCTTTATGGCTCAAGGCAGCGGGCTTGCCTATAAATGCATATCCGTACGTGGACATAACCCCAGCATGTGCAGTTCCTGGCAGATTGGGAGCAGAAGCCAAGAGACAAAGTGAATTTAAACCAGTTTCTCTCCTCCTGGAATAGCTGAGCAGGGCTGGCAGGCAGCTTGACTGAGCTGAAGCAGCAGTGAGGACAGGGTTGGCTTTGGCAGACGTAGAGCCACATGATGTCCTGCGACCTAACTAGAGAAAGTGGTGGATTTACTTGACCTAACTACAGAAGGTGGTGGATTTACTGAAGGAAAAGCTCTGCTGTCATGGGTGCAGTGTGGAAGAGCCACACATGCTGCCCGTGCAGCACAGCTTGGGAGCTGCATGCTGAGTGAGGAACAGGATTGCAGTGATGGCCCAGCTCCAAAGGGTGTGCACAGCAGCTCTGCACCCATGCAAAGACCCATAGAGTCCAGGGCCTGCAGTTAAGGCATAAACAAGAGCTGCCAAGAGCTAATGGTTGAAGACAGGCCTGCAGTGCTGTATTTGCATGATGCAGATGCTTCTCCCAGGCTTATCAYATTAAAGAGGCAGCAGAAGTCCTGCCTGTGTCCCAGATGCCTGCTGCACCCTGCAGTATGGTGCTCGGTGTCATGCCACAACCTGTCCCTCTTTGCTGCCACATGCAGCCATCCTGGACCTCTGTTGTCCCAAAGTCAGAACTTCAAATCCCTAGCACACGTTTGTAACCTTGACATGGGAACACACTTCTTGGGTCCATCTGAGATATGATTTGCCTGTAGGTATGTATGATGAGCAGAAGCTGCAGCAGCTCTAAAGAAGAGCTAGTTGAAATTTAGCATTACAAATATTTTTTGCTATCATTAAAATGGAAAAGATTGAGTCAGTCATTTTTTTAATTACAGCCAAAGAAATAAAACCCTGATATTTGAAAATGTTCAGTTTGCTGGAACAAGCATTTCTCTACATTTTTAACAATTGAAAAGTGAAAGTTTGCAGTCTGTCAGGGAAATATTTCCTGCCGTGTCTGATCAGGCAGCTTCTTCAGTTGCTGAATGTTGGGAAAAAAATCAATGGATTTTTCTTCTTGCAACAGAAGATGTTTTTAGCTTGCACACAGTCAACTGTTTTGCAGCAGGGGACCTGTTCTGTGCTTGACACTGCAGCAGTTACAACACACAAGTTCTATCCCATCTAGCCCATTTGGTATTTCAGCTGTGCTTTCGAATATCAAGCTTGCACAGGATGCACTTTAGGAGCAAAAGAGAGCTGCTTATTTGCAGGGAGGTGAGAGAGAGGCTCTGCCGTGGGTTGCTATTAGAAAGGAGGTCCCAAAATTTCCTTCAATGTGCTGCTTGGTGCAAGGAATGAGACATTTGCACAAGACAAGTAGATGCATGGGATAAGGCACGGCGCCCTAGCAGGTGCCTTGCAGGGTGAGGCTGTCGGGTAACACGTAACCTTGCAAAGCTGGTGCCAGCATCTGACGCCCTCAGACACAGAGTGTAGGCGAGAAATGCTTCGTCTGCCTGCTCTGATAGCTCAGGAGAACTTGGAAATCCTCAAAGCCCCAGATCACCAGAAAAGGTGGCTGAATTCACAAATCTACCACCCTAATATAACTGGAAAAATCTGACTTGGTGACTTAGAGTCTACTGGTTTGTACAGAACCTCATGTTTTCTGACCCCATTCAGGTCTCCAGGAATATGCATTCATTTTCTTTTGGTAGAAAATATTCAGAATATGACTGATACTATTTGTTTCAGAGGACTTTGAGAAGCTGAGCCATAAATTCCAGCAGGCTGTTTGAGAGATGTGTCCTATTTTGTTTGTTTACTTGTTTATTTGCTTATTTTTCCCTGAGGATAAAAAGCAGTAATAATTACTGCTGTCGTTTAAAGTGTTCTTTACAAAGAATGAATCTTGCCTTCCATTATCTTTCCTTTCTTGTGTTATTTCTGACAAGAAGTGCTGAATGAAAACAGAAAACTGCAGCTTTCYAAGCCATTCTCAGTGTGGACGTACACATTTTTCCTTGGTTTAAAAATACCTCAACATGCTTAAATATTTAAAAATATCATCTCACTTCCTGGCATGCATAACCCCAGCCTCTTGGAGAAAAGATCTTGGGTTGAATTTTGGCCCGCATGAACAACAGTGCATACAGGTGGAGATATGAGAAAGCTGAGCTAAAGAAGAGGAGAAGGAAGGTATGCAGTCATGGAAAGGGAGATGTTTGCACATGGGTGCTGAAATGGATGTAGTTCAAATCACAGAAGTGGGTGACCACAGAGTAGGTGGAGTATTTAATGCAGGGATGCCGTGTATTAATTTCTCTTTCAACTGTTTCTTCAGGAGGCAGAGCTTCCGCAATAGGCAGCTGAGGGCCAAGAAATGTCAGGGCTTAATTTGGTCTGTGATACTCAATCAGTGCATGCCCTGAGGCAAGTGACTTATCTTCTCTCTATCTAAACGCCCGCATCAGTAAAACAGAGGGGAAAGCACTTTCCACAGAAGAGTGTCAGAGTTCAGCATAACTCATTAAGACCTGTTTGGAGCTTTCAAGTCCTGCAGCAGAAGACCCTTCGCAAGCACCGGCAATTAAAGCAACGTAGGACAGGTGAAACTACAGCCTGACACCCCTGTTTTGAAGCTCCTTGACTGGTAGCTTGTGATACAGTCGCAGACAGATGGTTGGGGTGCATGCACCGAGCCCAGGACCCCATCAGTGTGATTAGAGGATGCTCCTGCTGGATAAGGCTCCGTGGCTGGGCTGGTGCCAACAACGTCTCGCTGAGAAACAAACAATCAATGAATCAGCCCTGATCACTGCATTCAGCTAATGAAAATGTATGTAATTGATATTTTATAACTATATGGAGAAAGGATTTTTTTTTAGGGCTTTAATGGTATCGATTGACAGAAGAAAGCCAGATGGATGTCTCTAAGCTGCAGTGCTACAGGGCTAAAGTGCCTTTGAATCAGGAAATGTATACTTGCTTAAAATTCACTTCAAATTTTCACGTCATCTGAAGCTTTTAATAGCATTTTTGGACCCTGAAAATTAATCACAAAGCCACTGGAGTCAACTGATTGTCTCATTTCTGATCAATTATCATTGCAACCCCCTCCCCGTATTCTGCCTTCTGATTGCTAACAGCGTCAGAAGGAGAATTACCATGAAGCTCTGGGAAAGACTTAGGGAAAGACTGAGGGAAAGACCGAGGGATGTCTTTGTTACAAAACAGTGGTCCTTCTATCTTGGTCATCACTTCTAGTATATTCAGGCATTGCTTCTTAGTATTACTTACTATTCTTGTGGGCAAAGATTGTCATTTGTTCTGGTCTTTTACAGTCCCTTGTATTAGGAGTCAGAGTCTTGAATGACTTAGGTTCATTATGGTACCAAAATACACGAATATCAAATCAGACTGTCTGCCTCCATGGGAGGGGTAGCTCCTAAGACCTGAAATGCAATTCCAAGGGCTACTCTTCAGCTCATGGCATTGCTTAGTGAGCGAAGCAAGAGGTATAAATACAAGCTAATATTTCTCTACCAATTTAGAAGACTGAAGAGCAAAGGAGCTTCCTGAAAAGGCAGTGCAGAATAAAAAGGAGAACCTGGGCTCCACACGCAGATGATGAAGGGGAGGTGAGAAAAATGAACTTAGTGGCGCAAAAGCATGATTATAAAGTTAGTTGGAAGATTACTTAAGACAATTGTGCAGTGCCTGAAAGCTGTGGATTGGTTTGTTAGTTCTTTTTTTTTTTTTTTTTTTCCCCCCCTGGAATTTTATTTGTTGCTCATCATGAGATATTTTAAAAGTGATCTTGAAGTCCTTCCCTTTTTCTCTTTTTCACTCTCACTCATTGAATCAAAACATGAAGGTTTCACATGCAAAGCATCAAATTTAAAGGAGTAAATTTAAAAAGGTAAAAACAAGTGAAAGGAAGCGATGTCCATACTTCCCTGTCGACCTTCCCATGTGTGCATGTGGAGGGATGTATCCTGCACATGCGCAGCAAAGAGACGTAAGTATTGACACAACACAAGATTTCATTTTCAATTCTTAAAAGATGAAATGGTTGCAATYGGAAAGAAAAGTGATGGGCTGAACGAAAGAGGAAAGTGCGGACTCATTCTTTCTGTTTTTGTGGTCAATGTGTCATATCTCGGTTACAGTTGTGCTTAGGACATTTTGCTGCAGAAGAAAGAAGAAAGACTGATTTGTTTGTATTAATTTGGAGAAATTACACAGCAGCTGCATGCAAGTCTGTCACGCAAATGTAGGTCTTAGCAGGCTGCCCGCAAAAATGGAACTGTAAAAGTGTCACAGTTGTCTTCTCCTCTGCCCCAATTTTGTCCTCTGTTTCCAGTTCCTCTGATTTTTATTTCACTTACTTCATTCATAGGAACTCATTTAGACAATTTACCGTTGCAAAACAGCACTTATGGAAATKGTAACTCGTGGTAATTAATCCTCTTTGGGTGAAACATAATACAATTACTAGCAAAGCTCCAGTAGTTTCAGGATTTCAGCCCCTTAATGCCATGTGTTATTTGTACTATGGATGTCTTTTAAGCTTTGAATGTGTTAAGGGGAAAGCTGGTTTGTGTGTGTTTGTGTCTTTGGTCTTTAGGAATGAATAAACAACGGCTGCAATGAAGTCTGAAAAGTTACCCTGAGAGTTGCAGGGCTTGGTGTTTGTTTTTCTCTCTGAAGATCCCAA
This sequence comes from Nothoprocta perdicaria, assembly GCF_003342845.1. Taxonomy (NCBI): domain Eukaryota; kingdom Metazoa; phylum Chordata; class Aves; order Tinamiformes; family Tinamidae; genus Nothoprocta; species Nothoprocta perdicaria. The sequence continues at coordinate 9,499,171 of NW_020455532.1, forward strand.
GCTCAAAAGAAGATTTATAAGTTTGCTTGACACAGACAGTGTATTTTGTAACTGCTCTGCAAACAGTCTGGTATCTGGAAATCAGGCTGAGATCTGGAAATCAGGCCATGCTTTTTCTGTCTAGCAATAGTCACAGTTTGGCTTGTGTGTTGGTGATGCATGCAGCATAAACCAGTGGGTTCTCATAGGTTTCACTGGCTTTGTAGTGCTAGCCATAAAAAAAAATCTTTCTTATATTTACAGATTCAGTCTGAGGTGCAGCTCACTGAAATCAGCAGAAAGCTTCCTTGTTAATGTCAAAGAACTTTGGATCAGATCCATAAAAGTCTGTTTCTCCTATTTGAATGATATGACTCCATTAKCCAATATTTAAGGGTTTGTAACACTAGGTCAGAATACACCACAGCTGCATTGCAAACTTGCTTATTTAACCCATGTAGGAGAAGAGTGTTAATCCATTTTTTTTCCAAAAATAATTTACAGTAGTTGAACCCGGGGGATTCCACAGCCCCTGGGACCTGCAGGAATTGCAGCTGCTTGTGGCAGTCCCTACTGGCCCTTAGAAAGAAGGTCTCAGAAACTATTAGTTGCATGCACTGCAAATTTTATTTTCCCATATGTGATTGCTGAGTTTGTTGCTCTGCCAGATATGGTCAGAAAGTGAATAATCTTTGAGGAATGGCACGTGTCTGYCAGTCTCTGAAAAATCATAGTCATTCTGTTTAGCAACGCCAATTTTCTCAAAAATCAAMCTTTTTGTGTGTGTGCTTGAGCAGCCGAGGTGAGACCATAGGCGAGATTAGATAACTAACAAGCAGCAACATTGCTAAATAYTACTATGACCACAATAATGTTTAAGGTAACATTTGTTGTTTTTCTGTATTTGTCATAGTAGTTTGAAAGAGGTTTGCCTCTCTTCAGCAGATGGGAAAATGAAAGCAAAAGGGAGGACTTTGTGATTGGTCTCCGCCACCCAAGGCAGCAGCAAAAGTCATAAAACCACCTAGTAATGGAAACGTCTTTCTCTTTTCTCAGACAACTGCTGCTTTTCTAATGAGAAATTTTCCCTCTCATATTAATGACAATGTTGACTTTCCAAAGTTCAAGGGGAAACTCCAACCTGCCTTTGGGCATGCAATAAATCATCCAATGTCGTTCTTATTAATTGATCACCCATAAGGGGCCACRATCTCATCACTGGCTCAGAGAAAGGAACAGATGATAGGAGGCAAAAACACTCCTTTAAAATGTAGTAGAACTTTTTGCATCCACTAAGATGCTTCAGATGCAGAACAATGCTTTGTTCAATATTTATCTTTTGATCTGCCTTGACCTGGGAACTGTGAGCACATTGGGAAATTAATTGAAAGTTTGGTTTCTYTCGCTTTAGCCTTCAGGTCTGAAACCTGACTTCCACTAATGGTACTGAGAATGGCTTTGTCCTGCCTGCAATAGCTCTCAGACCTTTCCCAACCATAGCTGAGAATTGACTATTGATCACCACTGTCATATTCCAGGAATTCTCCACCAAAATGTTTTTCCTTATTGAAGAACAGAAAGCCCAGACCAGGAAGGAGATTGTTTCCCTGATGCTCCTATTGCCAGAAGGATCCTTCAGTCACTGCATGCTCTACACAGGCTTCCCAATTTGCCTGTTCTGGATGAGACATGGGGGGGCTTTTTGTTCTGTTTTTTATTCCAGGTTCCCCAAGGGAATGAGTTATATTCCACCTGGGATGGAGCTTTGAACTAGGATTTTGGAGATCTGCACTCAGGCTCAGGGTTCTCCTGGTTTCTTATGCAGCTTTGGGGAAATATTTGTGCCTGAACTGACATCTCTGTAGTCTGGCAAAAATAATGACATTCTTTTGTGTTATTAATGTAGTCTATAAATTTCTTGGATCAGGGGCTGTTTCAAATAAGATTTATATATGATACTTTGTGCAGTAGTGTCCATATCTGCTGGCAGAAAGAAGAAATTAGCAGGGGGCTTTTAAATTAAAAAAAAAAGCAATGACAGAGTTATTTTGAGCAAAGTGTGAAAAGCTACAAGGTGACATGGAGGGGTGAGACATGAAGTGGCAGATGATACACAGAGATGCATGGCTATCTATTGTCACTCTAAGGGAATGATTTCATGAAGAAATTGTAAGTACTGATCTCTCAGTAGTCCCGTCTGAACATTTCCTTGTGGTATAACACTCTTATCCAGAGTCATACTGTTTCCTGTAGCACAGACTTCTGTTCTACAACCAGCACTCCTGTAAAGTTTTAGGACAGGGTAGCAAAAACAATAAAACATTTAGGACCTGGGACAACCTACTGTCTTACAAAACGATGAATGGGAAATCCAGCCAAGCATGAAGTCTAGGGAAGAACACCTTATTTCCCAAGAGGAAATGAATCCCAGGGCTTTATGTGAGGTGAGAAATGGAGCACTGGTTGTTCTCCCTACACGAGCCTTCCTCAGCCCTGCAGTGCTGACGATACTGGTGATATTAATAAGGCTGTTTAAAAGTGTTTATCAACATGCCTGAGATCAGCTGTGTTATTGTACTCTTAACTTTGAAATTCAGGGGTTACATTCCCTCTGGAATCAGGAGACTAGTTCAAAAAGTTCAGATAGGATCCAAAGGAAAGCCACAACAGAACACCAATGTATTTTGGTGCTCCACCTTCTATTTGCCTTGCAGATTTTGATCCTGTTGTGTCCCATTCTTTTTTTTTCACAGGCCTAAGGGCATGAAATACACTCAATTTTTTTAAAAAATGATCTTTGATCTTTGCAAAAATTGATGAATTTGTGGTAATAGAGTAATAGAGCAATAGAGAAATGCAGCGTTTTTATCAAGACGTGGCAACAGTGTAGCTCCACTGCTGCATACTGGTACTGGGAGCTAGAGCCTTCCCTCAATATGCTTCATGTCTTACTTGGATATTGCCTAAGGACTTAAGACTGCTCCATTTTATTCAAATGCTTTATTTATTTAAGTCCAGAAAATGTTCAGAACTTGTATTTTTTATTCTTAGTTAATCCAAATCTCTACATGTCTTAATATAACAAAAGACTAAAAATAATGACCTAAACACTCTCATCCTGCCCCAGGCTTTTTTCCTTTTTTTTCTTTTTTTTTTTCTTTTTGTAAATCTTTTTTTCAAGGGGGTTAATTTTAGACTTGGCATCTTTGCCCCATGAACTTCCCACATGTGGTTAAAGCTACAAGCCAGGTCCTGCCACCAGCCATATTTACCAGAAACAGCAGCAGAAATTTCCAGCAGAACAGTAAAGGGGCTGCAGTTCCTGTTGTTCTGCCAGTATATTTCATCTAAAAATATAATCTGTCTTGCCAACCACTTTAATGCAATTGGGGAATGGTAGAGCTGGGAAGTCAAAAGAAAAGCTCTTTGTTAAAATGCTCAGAATTCACTGTTTTCTCCTATATCATCTGTTGCTCCTTTTTTTCACTTAATGTTCTTCTTCCTCTTTACCATGTCTGCTCCTCAGGTTTATGCCAGCTGTGTTCAATATCATTCATTAAAATGCTAAACATTTAAGAAGTCTATGTGCAGGTATGTTCCAGCATGACTTTTTAAAACCCTGAACAGAGAGATGATGTAAAAAATCATTCAGCTGAAGGGTCAAAATCCTTCCTGATGTAACTACCTGGATTCGTGTCCCTGGAGCAACCTGGAAATGGCACCGGGCTCCGCTGTGTCGAGCCCCTGGCCAACCACAGCTCCAATCTCTGGCTTCCCTTCGTTTCGTTGACTCGGCCATTTCTTGTCTTTGTAGTTTCTTGTTGCTGAAGCAGAAGCTGGAAGATGATCAGAGAGGAAAGCAGAGACACTGAGGTCAAGTGTCCTTGAAGTTGGTTTGTGACTAATACATTAATGAGCTTATTTGGGGAAAATCCAAAACCAACTTGCTCTGCACCTGAGCATGATTATACTAGAGCAGAGGACTTGGGGCATTTGAACCAGCCTTTTTCCTTGCAACAGACAGAAAAAAAAAAGAAAGAAGGAGAGAAAGAAAGAAAAAGAGAAACATTTGAAGGTTTCTTTTAATAAAGAGGAGGAAAAACAAAGTTTGGCTACACTTTGATGATCCGACAGCGTCTCATCCAGGACAGCTGTAGCCGTTCTTGAGACRTGACTCGTGAGCTGTTTCTGACATGACTGTGCTGGGAGCAGCATCCGTACAGGGACGCTGGATGAACCTGCGTGGACACCAGCTCCATTGTCCCCTCCCAGGACGAGCCTTCAGGGACCAGCACCATGGGATCTACAGCATTCAGGTAGATCAGATCTTGGTGCGTGTATCAAAGCTCAGTGAAAGCTTCGTGGTGCTTTTGCATGAGAAATTACCCTAACTTGCAGCCTTTGCTTTGCCCTTTAGGTTGATGGATGGAGACACATGCAAAGAGAGAGAAAGCAAGAGGGGAATGACCAGAAAACAAGTTGTGGTTCAAACTAGTCAAAGCCAGAGGAAGACTTCTATCAACTGAGTGCTCATCTTGCTCACACTTTAATTTAGAGTTATTACTTATGACTATTATTACTATTAACTTATTTAGTGGGATGAGTGTACACATTCTTCTGAGAAGAGGGAAAGAAATAAACAACCTCTTCCTACTCCAAATCCAATAGTCCAAAAGTGGCAGGATGCTAACTAGATCCAGCCCAACCTGGTATCCCACACTACCTAGTGCAGCTGAGACTTTTAGGAAGATTTTTGGAGGAAAGAACTGGGAGATRCTGATGAGTATGAATAGGAAAGGTGCTGCAGGCATATGAGGAAGCAAGAATGTTGATGGTTAAAGTTTAGAGTGGACCATGGTGATGAACAAGAGCTAGGAGAGCTGTGCAGCTGTGCACAGGACTGTGGGGAGGTTGCCGGGAGTTAAGCCCTGCCTAGACAGGAAACTGGAACGATGCCTCAGCCTTGGAGAGTCACATCCACATCCCAGGACACATTTTTTTCTGGCAAACTGATTTCATGGATGCAGCCCCCTCTCCGTGACCACTGCACAATAGAGAAAACATATCTGAAGAAGACGCAATTGGGCCTTCCAGCTTTTGGCAGGGAAGAGAGGAGGGAGAACCTAAAAAGGATAAGAAAGAGGAGAACTGATGATCATAAGAACTGATGATGGACACTCCATGGTTACATGACAAGGCATTTGCCTTCCATGGCTGTGGCTGGCAGCACTTCAGGGGCAGAGTGAGAAACCACCTGGGTCCGTCTTGCACGGGCAGATCAGGCTGAGAGTAGTGCCTGGGACTTGGCACCTCCATCACGCTCTCTTATTTGCCATGCAAGCCAAGATGATTCAGCCACCCTTGTATTTTTTTCTCTCCCCATACTGTTGTTTTTGGCACTTCTCAAAGGGTTTTAACCCTCTGCTTTGCTTAGAGCCAAGGCCTGTGTTGTCTTGGCCAAGTAGCAGCTACAAATGTACACACTGGGATGATTATTGCCTCTTCAGATTCCCTTCAAACAGTCACTTATCCAACAGATGAGTGATACTGGGTCAGGTTGCACAATATAATACCCAAGCATGAAACCAAAA